>NC_134363.1:49284360-49584360 GCF_048569485.1 Anomaloglossus baeobatrachus | reverse complement strand
GGGTCCTCTCTCCTCCTCGTGGGCAGGGTCCTCCCTCCTCCTCGTGGGCAGGGTCCTCTCTCCTCCTCGTGGGCAGGGTCCTCTCTCCTCCTCGTGGGCCGGGTCCGCTCTCCTCCTCGTGGCAGGGTCCGCTCTCCTCCTTGCGGGCAGGGTCCTCTCTCCTCCTCGTGGGCAGGGTCCTCCCTCCTCCTGCACCAGTCTGTGCCTTGTATTGTTCACGATTATTGTACTTATTTTTATATATACCTTTTTCACTTGTAAAGTGCCATGGAATAAATGTCGCTATTATAATAATAATAATAATAATAATAATGTGTCACTTACTGAGGCTCTTTGAAGAGGCTAAAAAATGTGCTAGTAGGGCCATCAACAGTATCATTCCACTCTTAATTATGTTGGAAAAAATGCTGAGAAGGATGCGTCAAGAGATGGACAAAGAATAATGTTGTTTTTGCGGCCAGCACATAGATTTTTGCAATATCAGTTTCCAATTCCATGGAATGGGACAGTTCCAGAAATTTCTGTAACAAAATATGCAGTGTGAGCATCGACACTTTTATATCCAAACCTAGATTTTATAATGAAGCTTGCAACTAAGCGCTGGGGTCCTGGGTTCAAATCCCACTACGGACAACATCTACAAGGAGTTTGTATGTTCTCCCCGTGTTTGCGTGGGTTTCCTCTGGGTTCTCCAGTTTCCTCCCACATTCCAAAGACATACTGATAGAGAATGTAGATTGTGAGCCCCAATGGGGACAGTGATGATCACTAAATAAAAAGTAACAAAATGCATGAATTGTATTTTATTAAAAAAAAAAGTAAAAATGAGTAAAAAAAAATAAAACATTATGAGAATTTTAAAATAAAAAACCTCATGTTCCAAAGAATAAATTTGTTGTTAGTACACTGTGCGTACAAGGCCTTAAAAAAAAAAATCTTTGAACGAAGCCTAATGATGAATATTATTAGTTATGGTTAATACCCTTTTACGAAATATATTTATATTAAAAGAAGAATAAGAAATGCATAAAAAACTGCACTGTGCGTACAAGGCCTTAAAAAAAAAATCTTTGAAAGAAGCTTAATGATGAATATTATCAGTAATGTTTAATACTCTTTTAGAAAATCCTATATTTATATTAATAAAAACAAAAAAACAAATGCATAAAAAACTGCACTGTGCGTACAAGGCCTTAAAAAAAATCTTTGAAAGAAGCCTAATGATGAATATTATCAGTAATGTTTAATATCCTTTTAGAAAATCCTATATTTATATTAAAAAAAAATAAAAAAATGCATAAAAAACTGCACTGTGCGCACATGGCCTTAAAAAAAGTAAATCTTTGAAAAAAGCCTAAAAATGAATATTATTAGTTATGTTTAATACCCTTTTAAAAAAATCCTAAATTTATATATATAGATATATATATATATATATATATATATATATATATATATATATATATATATAAAATGAAAAATGTATAAAAAAACTGCACTTTGCATACAAGACCTTAAAAAAAATCTTTGAAAGAAGCCTAATGATGAATATTATTAGTTATGTTTAATACCCTTTTTGAAAATTCTATATTTATATTAAAAAAAAAACTGCACTGTGCATACAAGGCCTTAAAAAAAAAAAAATCTTTGAAAGAAGCCTAATGAATATTATCAGTAATGTCTAATACCCTTTTAGAAAATCCTATATTTTTTATACATAAAAAAATAAAAAATGCATAAAAAAACTGCACTGTGCGTACAAGGCCTTAAAAAAAATCTTTGAAAGAAGCCTAATGATGAATATTATCAGTAATGTTTATTACCCTTTTAGAAAATCCTATATTTATATAAAAAAAAAAAACAACTGCACTGTGTGTACAAGGCCTTAAAAAAAAAAATCTTTGCAAGAAGCCTAATGATGAATATTATTAGTTATGGTTAATACCATTTTAGAAAATCCTATATTTATAAAAAAAAAATGATTTAAAAAAGGCTAATTTTTGTTTCATTCGAAGAAAATTGATAGAATAAATATTCTAAACGTATAGAAATAGCTCAAATATTTTTTTCAATTACTTTTCTGTAGTCTTTTTTTTTTTCAGAATGTGCCCAAATGGCAGCGATAAATAAAACCTTAAGCAAATAATATAACAGCTAGAAATATTAATTGTATCCTTTGTCATCATAAAAGTTCATGGTAGCAAAAGTATTTGTTCAATTTTTAACAAAAGGAGTTCTGTATTTCTTTTTTAATTTCCTCAAAAATGACGATTTATTCTGAATGCTTGAAATGCGTGAGGTCAAGATCTACCGATTTTTTTTTATATTTACAAATTTAGGGCTCATTCACAGGAGCGTATAAGTTGGACAAGTGCAATCTGATAAAAAAAAAGGGATCGCCCTTGGACCAATGTTATTCAAAGAGGAAGTACAGTATTTTCTCAACTGTATTCCGCATGCTGCGATTTGACTCTGAAATCGGTGCCATACGGACCACCACTATGATATCTGTTTACAAATTTAGGGCTCGTTCACAGGAGTGTATAAGTTGGGCAAGTGCAATCCGATGAAAAAGTGATCGCACTCGGATTAATGTTATTCATTGAGGAAGTGCGATTTTTTTTCTCAGCTGTCTTCGACATGCTGCGATTTGACTCCAAAATCGGTGACATACGGACCATCACTATGACCTCTAATATGTACAAATACAGTACAAATTTGGTAAAATGGGAAACTGTAAATGTTCCTGCAAAAAAACGGATTGCGTATGGATGACATGTGAGAAAAAAATCGTCCTACTTTTCCGGATGAACATTGGACCGATTTTTTTCACAGCTGTCTTCAGCACGGTGCGATTTGACTCTGAAATCAGTGCCATACGGACCATCACTATGACATCTGATATGTACAAATACAGTACAAATTTGGTGAAAACGGAAATTGCAATTGTTTCTGTTAAAGAGTAATAGCTGCTGAGTAAAAAAATGGATTTTGTACGGATGACAAGTGAGAAAAAAATCGTTCTACTTTTCCAGATGAGCATGGAACCAAAGCTGTCTTCAGTACGGAGCGATTTGACTCTGAAATCGGTGCCATACGGGCCATCACTATGACATCTGATATGTACAAATACAGTACAAATTTGGTAAAATGGGAAACTGCAAATGTTCCTGTAAAAAAATGCATTGCGTATGGATAACAAGGGAGAAAAAAATCGTCCTACTTTTCCGGATGAGCATGCGACCAATTTTTTTCTCAACTGTCTTCGGCATGGTGCGATTTGACTCCGAAATCAGTGCCATACGGACCATCACTATGACATCTGATATGTACCAATACACTATAAATTTTGTAAAAAGGGAAACTGCAATTGTTTCCGTTAAAGAGTAATAGCTGTTGAGTAAAAAAAATGGATTGTGTACGGATCACAAGGGAGAAAAAAATCGTTCTACTTTTCCGGATGAGCATGGAACCGATATTTTTCCCAGCTGTCTTCAGCTTGGTGCGATTTGACTCCGAAATGGGTGTCATACGGACCATCACTATGACATCTGATATTTACAAATACAGTACAAATTTGGTAAGATGGGAAACTGCAAATGTTGCTGTAAAAAAACAGATGACAAGTGAGAAAAAAAAATCGTTCCACTTTTTCACATGAACAGGGGACCTATTTTTTTTCTCAGCTGTCTTCTTCATAGCGCAATTTGACTCCTTAATAGGTGCCATACAGGCCATCAGTATGACATCTGATATTTACAAATACAGTACAAATTTGGTAAAATGGGAAACTATAAATGTTACTGTAAAAAAATGGATTGCGTATGGATAACAAGTGAGAAAAAAATCGTTCTACTTTTCCGGATGAGCATGGAACCGATATTTTTTCTCAGCTGTCTTTGGCATGGTGCGATTTGACTCCGAAATGGGTGCCATACGGACCATCACTATGACATCTGATATTTACAAATACAGTACAAATTTGTTAAGATGGGATACTGTAAATGTTCCTGTAAAAGAAACGGATGACAAGTGAGAAAAAAATCGTCCTACTTTTCCGGATGAAAATGGGATTGATTTTTTATGTTGTCACGTGACCCCAGCCTTAGTTTAGTCTTTTTCCTTTACTTTTATTCTTTAAAGTATATCTTTAATGTGTATGAGTATTTTGTTCTAATTTCAAATCCACTAGGCGAAGAGCCCCCTCCGGGTACAGACAGCACCTTTTCAGATTCTTGGCCGCAGTTTCGGCTCCGGAGCTGTATGTTGAAGGCTGTCTGCCAGCGTCCTCCTAGTCTATTTTTCGGCCTCATCCCACATCTTTTGCCTCCAGCTCTTCAAGGTTTGAACAGCTGTGAAAGGGGGTTTATTCTGTCACAACAAAGCCCCCCCCACCCCTCCTCCCCTTCCCCCATAGACTGACTGTGTAATGGAGCTTGCTGATGCATGAGACATTGGAGAAAGCTAATGAACCCTGCCCCCACTCCATCCGACCATTCAGCAGATGGAGGGGGAGGTAGAGAAGCTAAGCAGGTGGATGGCGGATAGGGAATGCAACTATGCAGTCAAAAGCACCCAAAAAAAAATAAAAGGCCTGGTGGTGCTGAACTGGCCGGTCTGGGCATATATAATTACATATATATCACAAGAAAGATGAGGCGTAGGGAGAAACATTAGCCATTATCTATAAAACACACACCTGTTTCCAGTATTATTTCTTTATATAGTGTTACCAGTGGGTACTACACCGCGCAGCCACGAACAATGGGGGCTCAATGAGTCCCAGCTGAATAGAACGTACTACTTTATTACTAGTCACCGAGGAACATGGAAAAATTTCCACCGATAAGGATCACTTGGGTGAATTATACCTTCCCAATGGTCTATAGAATCTCCGCCGCCCAACAGCTTAAAGACGTGCACCACAAAATAGTCTGAGAGGTATTTTCTTACAGCCATAACACAAAGACCGCAGAACGTCTACACAGTGCCAGGCACCAACCCACCCCCTTCCCCCATCTTTTTTTCTTTCTTTCTTTTAAGGTTGGTTACTGTAATTTTTCCAAGCACAGTCTGTCCTGCTCATTTTTTTTAATTGGCAAAATTAAAAAAAAGCTTTGGTGGTTTTTTTTTTTAAACCCCAATGTTTTTATTTCCCTAATTAAATAAAAAAAATGTATAAAAGAGAATTAAGTAAAAGAATATTTTTTCATTTTTGACATTCTAGAAATAGAATCTTTCAAAAAGTGTAACATTTATTTTATTCTTCATTAGAATTCTAACAATAGGACGTAAAACGATTGAATAATTTTTCATGTAAATGACCAAATATCAGAATAATGTTTTGTGTAAAAGACCAAATATCAGAATAATGTTTCGCGTAAATGACCAAATATCAGAATAATGTTTCGTGTAAATGATCAAATGTCAGAATAATGTTTCTTGTAAATAATCAAATCTATTCAACCTTCCCACACATCACAATTTAGAAATAGGATATAGCCCACAAAGGCCGATATAACTACCAAATAGAAACAAACAAAAAGAAGAGTTTTGAAAAATTGTTAAAGCATTTATAGAAACTTTACAGGTTTTGAATTGGATGTTTTTATAGCTGGCGCTAGACCTAATATTCAATATTAATTCATGGTAGTTATTAGCTGTTTATTGATATATTTTAAGAATATATGTATTATTATCATTCAGCCATGAATGTAGGCAATCCACAAAATGATCAGCACTACGCCCCAAATTTCGTGGAATGTGAATAATGGACCTAAGAAATGTAAATCAAGTTAGTACCGGGATTTTGTTTGATTATGATAATAATAATAATAATAACAATAATAACAATACTAGTTATTATTATTAATTAAGTCAATTTTTGTAAAGGAATAATAATAAGTCATTTTTTTGTATAGGGATAATAATAATAATAATAATAATAATAATAATAATTGCAAAACAATATTATATTATTATTATTATTATTTTATTCTTACTTTACAAATATTATTACTATTATTATTTGTAAAGGAATAATAATAATATGAAAATGTTTATTAATATAAGATACAAACAATACTAATATGAAAATGTACAAGAATAACAATAATAATAATTCTAAATACACTGATATGAATATATATATATATATATATATATATATATATATATATATATATACATATATGATTATTATCATTATATTATTTTTATTTGCTTGAGCTTAGATGCACCATTGTAAGAATCATTTATATATCATGACCCTATTTATTTGGACAAACTCAATAAAGTTTTGGTAGACGTCTTGAAAATTTAACATTTATTTGAAATTTAAAGTAGTAAAAAAGAAAGTATATATTTAAAAATATATATTTATATATATATATATATATATACACTGTACATACACATATGTGTGTATATATATATATATATATAAAAAAATATATATTTAATTAATATATATGTATATAGTTAATTAATATATATATATATATATATATATATATATATATATACACACCGGTATATATATATATATATATATATATATATATATATATTAATTAACTATATATATTCATATATTCACACACACACACACACACACACACTGTACATGTCATATATGTACAGAATATATATAATTTTCATATATATATATATATAGGCAATTATTTACATGTATACATATATATTTAATATATATATATATATATATATATATATATATATATATATATACATATATATTTTGTCCATGATTGATTTTGCCATTTTTTTTTCTCTCATTACATTTTTGCAAAAAAAAATAGTTTTCAATAAAAATAATTACAATTGTTTTTTCTTAATCACGTCACATTAAGGCTATGTGCGCACGTTGCGTCAGAGTACCTGCAGTTTATTCTGCACGTTTTCCTTCCCTTGGTTTTTTACCAAATGGCTTTTGACCATTTTTTAGGCTATGTTCGCACGTTGCGTTTTTTTCCGCGTTTCTGCAGCGTTTTTAGCAGCAGCGTTTTTGCGCTAAAACGCATGCGTTTTTGATTGCCAGCAAAGTCTATGGGAAAAGCAGAAATCCTGTCTGCACTTTGCTTTTTTTTCTGCAGCGTTAAATTTGCATATTTGTGGTCAAAAACCATGCTGAAAAAGAAGCAGCATGTCAGTTGTTTTTGCCATTTCTGCAGCGTTTCCTTAACATTGGAGTCAATGAGAAATGGCAAAAAGCAACCAAAATCACAATTCCTGCGTTTTTCATGCTTTTTACCTGCTTTTCCACTGCGTTTTTGGCTGCAAAAACGCATGCTTTTCTGGACAAAAATTAATGGGTTCTAATGTTCCTTTACACACACACAATAACCGAAAATTTAAATGTAAAAAAATAATAAACTTTAGCTATTTTTCTGTTAAAATGTGCATAACCACTATTATTTCATTAAAATTGATAATTTCCCATATAGTTTTATTAAAAGATAATTTTATACTTTTTTCCCTTTTTTAATTCTTTTTGACTAATTCAACTTTATTTCTCAGTGTCTTGATCTAAAAAACGCATCTGCAGAAACGCAGGTGAAAACGCAGGTAAAAAGCGCAAAAAACGCACTAAAAACGCGGTAAAAACGCATGCGTTTTTAGCGCTAAAAAATGGTCAAAAGCCATTTGGTCAAAAACCAAGGGAAGGAAAACGTGCAGAATAAACTGCAGGTATTCCGACGCAACGTGCGAACATAGCCTGACACTACGTCTCCACATATAGTAATATGGTGATTACTTAAGAATTTTTGGGATTTTTATGACATTGTGGTTGGTTTGTTTATGATGATTGCATAAAGTGCTGCAGAATATATTTGGCGCTATATATAAATTAAAATAATTATTATTATTGTACAACTGGATTATTTTTTTATGCTTTGAGATTGTTCCGAGAGTCCCAATCGTCCACCAATCCCACATCAGGTAACGAAGAGCATCTCTCATCTACCGGTGTATAATTGATTTGTTTTCCCAGTAAATCATTATATTCATGTCTGATTTCCAAAGAAAAGAAAAGAAAAAAATATTGATAAACAGCAGAAGCCTAATCTCATAATTTACTTTCGTCCTTGCAATTACCTCTCTCTACGTTGTGCCAAATGCTACTTTTTTTTCCCCCTCTATCCAGACAATGCAATGGCATAATCTTCCGATATAGCCCATTATGGTGCATTGTGCGCGCAGGAGAGACAGAAGATGAGTCTTCTAATGAAAGGGAAGTGTAAGCAATTGGTGAAGTGGACAGATGGCCGCAGATTTTAAAAAAGGGAGTTCGAAAATGAGATGCAACATCTCACATTGATAAGAGGAACGTAGAAGCATTTTTGTTTTTTTTTCCAAACTGTGTAACTTTGGGGTATTTATATACTCATTTTTTTTTTTTTTGGGGGGGGTTCAAGAATATTTTTAATGGTTAACCTCAATTGGATTTCATAGAGGGATAGAAGAATTCATTATTGTGCTGGTGGAGTAGGTGGTTTTTGGAGGACTAGGTGCTTCTATCTCGAATTAAGCAGATGCCCGAAATTTACGATTGGCAGAAAACCCTGTGAATATGAATTAGGGATGGCAGGAAAGCTTTCCCTTGGGAAAATGTACCAGAGAAGCAGGCATAAGCCTTGGTTTGGCTTGGGTATGTCCCCATATAGCCGTCGAGCCATCTGGCCACTGTAGCAAGTGACAATATCCAGAGCTGAGACATTATTAGACCGGGGGTCTGTGTGAGAAGGAAGAAGGAGGGGTTGTGAGAACCTTAATTAACCCAGTCACCATCAATTGGCCCATGTTGTTGTAACAAGGAGGGAGACATTTACTGTTACCATCCTTAAAAAAACCCCAACTATTCGGCTATTATTTTTTGTATATTTCCAGCGTCAATTCACAAGGAAGACAGATAATCCACGCGACCCTGTCTGATCCCTGTTTGGTCAAGTTGTCAGCTTTCTTTGTCAGCTGTCCATCACTTTGTCCCGGGTTTGTAATTCCCCCTTTTTACTTTTGCTCCCCTCAGATCCACCTCCTGTCATGTATATATGTAGTTATGAATGTCAATTAGACAAGTTACTATATATGTCCGTGACCTGATCTTATCATCGCTCAAAAAGAGCGCAAGGGTGAAGATATTGCGAGACGGTAGACATGGAGTAAGCCCTTCATGAATATGCAATCAAATCCTGGTGAGGAGATTTTACTATAAGGCCTCATGCACATATTGAGTGTTTGGTGAATTTTTGACCTCCGAATTTGTAAGCTAAAAGCAGGAGAGGAACAATCAGATGGAAAGTATAAGGCCAGGGGCACACGTTCAATATTTGGTGGGTTTTTTACCTCAGTATTTATGAGCCAGTACGAAGTGTGGAAGAATCAGAGGAAAAGTATAAGGCCACGTGCACATGTCGCGGGCGGGGAGGAGGGTGTCAGCACTGCGCTCACCCCTCTGCTCGGGTCCGGCTGCTGCTGCTCAGTGGTGGCTCGAGCGGTGGGCCGGATCCCGGGGGTTCTCGAGCGGCGCTCCTCGCCCGTGAGTGAAAGGGGATTTTGGGTGTAGGGATTGGTTATTGTCCGTGACGCCACCCACGGTTGTGGTGAGTTGTTGACACCACCGCTGCTCTGTGTGGGGATCCCGGGAGTGATGGTGTGAAGCAGCAAGTTGTTGTGTTGCCCCTCCGTGGGTAGGGGTTGGTGATCCCGGGGCCCAGTGATGAGGTGGGAGATGCAGGGCCTGGTGGGCGCAGGGACGCGGGGGCAGCGCTGTGCCTTGCGGCACTGTGGTACTCACTCAGCCTGAGACGATGACACAGTTCTCGGTAAAACACACGGCTGGAAAGACGGTTCCCACGGACGGCTGCACTTGCTTCCCCAGTAGGTGACGGTGATGTCCCTTTTCCTGCACCTAATGTTGTTGATGGTTTCGATGGGTTCCCACCGGTAACCCGCTCCCCGGCTTCAAGCTGGACCGGAGGAGCTCTACTCTTTGCCCGCAGGCGCTGGCCCTTAGAAACTGGTGCCCTGGCGGTGGCGGTGTCTCTGCTTTAATGGTTGGGCTGTTGCCTTCAATCGGGACTTGGTTGTTGGGAGACAGCCGTCCCCTTCACTGACGGATTCGGCAAATTGTTGCGACTCCTAGCATTGCCGGGGTCCGAGAGGCCCCTGCCCTGGTGCTGACTGTTCCTTGTCCACTGCTCAAGACCGCCGGGCCACCACCCGTCCGCGGTTCTTCCAGGAACTTCCGAGCAGTCACCCCTGCGGACAATCACCGCCGTCTGCTGACCTTGCTGTCTCCGTCCGGGCACACAGCCGGACCAACTTCAGGCTTTTCACGCTCTTTCTTTCCTGTCACCACTCTTACTGTCCTCCTTTACCACTTTACTTCCTTCTACTTTCGCTTCCTTAACTCAACTCATGTTTACTCCTTCACCTCCTAAACTGAACTCTTTACTCAAGCTCTCCCTGAGCTAATCTGCCTGGTACTTCCTGCCTCCAGGGCTGTGAACTCCTCGGTGGGCGGAGCCAACCGCCTGGCCCACCCCCTGGTGTGAACATCAGCCTCTGGAGGAAGGCAACAAGGATTTTTGGGTTAGCTGGTGTGCCTAACTGGGGTGTAGGGTGTGGTGGTGTGATGACCTGTGACCCCTGGCTTGCCCAGGGCGTCACACACACATTGAGTATTTGGTGAATTTTTACCTCAGTATTTGTAAACCAAAACCAGGAGTGGAACAATAAGAGGAAAAACATAAGGCCATGTGCACACATTCAGTTTTTGCTGATTTTTTTTTTACCTCAGTATGTGTACACTAAAGTCAGGGGAGGAACAATCAGAGAAAAAGTATAAGGCCACTTGCACACGTCTGAGTATTTGATTAGTTTTTTACCTCAGTATTTGTAAGCCAAATCTAGGAGTGGAACAATCAGAAGAAAAATATAAGGCCCCATGGACATATTGAGTGTTTAGTGAATTTTTTACCTCAGTATTTTTTAGCCAAAAAGAAAAGTGGAACAATCAGAGGAAACATATAAGGCCATATGCACGCGTTGAGTGTTTGGTGAGGTTTTTACCTCAGTATTTGTAAGCCAAAACCAGGAGTGGAACAATCAGAGGAAAAACATAAGGCCACGTGCACACATTCAGTTTTTGTTGAGTTTTTTTTTCCAGTATGTGTATGTTAAAGTCAGGAGAGGAACAATCAGAGGAAAAGTATAAGGCCACATGCACACATTGAATATTTGGTGAGTTTTTTACTTCAGTACTTGTTAGCCAAAATCAGGAGTGGAACAATGAGAGGAAAAGTATAACGGCTCATATGCACGTTGCGTCCCTGGCCAGTGCAGAAATAAATGCACCCTCTGGCAGACTTGACGCTGCGTGTTGACAAAATAATGCATCCAAGACGCATGTATTTTGGATGCATTTTGCATGCATTTTACATGCATTTTGGATGCATTTTTGTCAGTGCGGTCCCCCAGCAATTCAGCTCTGCTACATGCCCGCTGACAGCAGACACAGACAGAGCCGGGCAATGAGAATGAACTCGGATGAACTGCACCCGACTTCATTGTCATCCCGCGGCTCTGTCTCTGTGTGCTGTCATGAACTCATGTGGCGCCCTGGACTAGCCAGGTCGTCACAGATAACACACAAACACCCCCACCCCCATCAGACAGGGACACCAGCCAAACACAAAACCCTTGTTGCCTCCCTCCAGTGTCTGATGTCCACACCAGGTGGGGCAGAGCCAAGCGGTTGGCCCCAACCACCGAGGAGTTCACAGGCCTGGAGGCGGAAAAAGTGACAGATAGAGTTTGGAGTTGGAAGTGAGAGGAGTGAGCACTTGGGTGTCCGGGTTTGTGGCCCAGGCACTGACAGCAAGGTTGGAAGATGGTGGTGGCCGTCTGCAGGAGTGGTGGAGCAACGCAGAACCATAGGACCGGGGTCAGGCGTTGACCCGCCGGTACCGACCGGGGAGCGAAGTGAAGCCAGCACACACAGGCAGGGCCATCGGACCCCGACCAGGCTTGGAGCCTCCGACAATAGTCAAATCCGAATGTGACCGGAACCCCAGGGGTTTCCTAACAGCTAAAGCCCTGATTGAAGGCAACCTCCCACACCGTGAGGGTATACAGCTACCGCCTAAGGCTAGAGACCCAAGGGCCAGCGCCTGCGGGCAAACGGGCTCCTCCGGTACCCATACACCGGGGAGCGGACTACCATTGGGGATCCATAGTAGTCAAACGAGAACATCAAGGTGCAGGGAAAGACAGCCGCCATCACCTGTCCAGGGAGAGACACAGCAGCCGGCTGCGAGACCCGTCCATCCAGCCGTTTGGTTTACCGAGGACTTTGTACATTTCTTACTGAGTGAGTACACCCGTGCCATCCGGCACCGCGCCGCGCTGTCCCTGCAACCCTGCACCTCACCAACCCTGCCTCTCCGTCACATCATCGGGCCCCGGGACCATCGACCCCTACCCACGGAGGGGGAAAACAACATCCCAGCTGCTCCCTACCATCGCTCCCGGGATCCCCGTCACCAGCAGCGGTGGTGCCCATCTTCACCACAACCCGTGGGTGGCGTCACGGACTAAATCCCCCAAACCAACCACCCTTTTCCCTCACGGGCGAGGAGCGCCGCTCGAGTCCCCGGATCCGGCCCACCGCTCGAGCCACCAAGCAGCAGCAGCCACAGCAGCGCCGGACCCGAGCGTTAGCGAACGTGCAGCAGCGGCGGCGTCCTCCCTGCCCGCGACACTCAGATGAACCTCTGAGGTCAGTGCCAGGACATAGGCAGCAGTGACGTCAGAGCTTCACCCGAGTTCACTGACATCGCACGGCTCTCTCTCTGTCTGTGTCGCAGCCTGATTTGTGGTCACACGTGAAGGACTCACCTGTGATCGCAAATTCCCTGAGTGACTGCAGTGAGCCACATGATCAGCTGTGCTTTCACTCAGGTTACTTGTGGCCACAGCTGCAGTCCTCCACCTGAGAGCGGTGGCCGCTAGTAACCTCAGTGACAGCACAGCTAATCAGGCGACTCACTTCAGTTGCTGCATGGATCTCACAGGAGCGGCGGTGTTCTACTGATGATTGGTTGCAGCCAGAAACGCCCCCACGCTGAGTGACAGCTGTCTCACTGCAAAAAATCACAGCCACGGTGGGTGTGTCTATATCGAGCAGTAAAAAAATAAATAAATAATTGAAAAAAAACGACGTGCGGTCCCCCCAATTTGGATACCAGCCAGGGTAAAGCCACACGGCTGAAGGCTGGTATTCTCAGGATGGGGAGCTCCACGACGGAGCCTAACAATATCAGCCAGCAGCCGCCCACAATTGCCGCTTCCATTAGATGCGACAGTCCCGGGACTTTACCCGGCTCATCCCGAATTGTCCTGGTGCGGTGGCAAACAAGGTAATAAGGAGTTAATGGCAGCAGCCCATAGCTGCCACTAAGTCCTAGGTTAACCATGGCAGGTGTCTCCCCGAGATACCTTCCATGATTAACCTGTAAGTTAAAGAAAATAAACTCACACATCCAAAAAATCCTTTATTTGGAATGAAAGTCAAAAAAACACCCTCTTTCACCACTTTAATAACCCATCAAAACACCTCCAGGTCCGACGTAATCCACGCAGGGTCCCATGACGCATTCAGCTCTGCTACATCGGAAGCTGACAGGAGCAGCAGTAGAACACCGCCTCTCCTGTCAGCTCCACGCAGCAACTGAAGTGAGTAACGCGATCAGCTGTGCTGTCACAGGTTCTGAGGTTACTCGCGGCCACTGCTCTCAGGTGGAGGACTGCAGCTGTGGCCACGAGTAACCTGAGTGAATGCACAGCTGATCGCGCGGCTCACTGCAGTCACTCAGGGGATTTGCGATCACAGGTGAGTCCTTCACGTGTGACCGCAAATCAAGCCGCGGCACACGCAAAGAGACGCGCGATCACGATGAAGTCGGGTGAAGTTCATTCGAGTTCATTCTGGTCGCGCGGCACTCTCTCGCAGCCAGCCATGCTCTTTTTGACAGTGCGGTCCCACTCTGCTCTGCTGCAAGTCTATGGGGATTAAACACAGGAAAAAACTGGCCATACCAGAATTAGGTGTGACACCGGGGAGTCACTAAATAGTGATCCCTCGGTGGGTATATCCTTTAGATAGCATAGAAAAACCGGAGGAAGAAAGAACAAAGAAAAAAGGAGGGTAATGGTGAAATATAAATATTTTATTTATTATAGTGCAAAAAATTCATAAAAGCATGAAAGAAAATGGAAAGTCAAAAACAAAGGAAATGGGGTTAACATTCAGAAATGGGCTGCACAAAAACTGACAGTAGCAATGAAAGGGCGCCTCTCCTACGCAGCACGACCCACAATAGTAAAGGTACAACAAGGGGAATGAAAAGTAATAACAGGTAAACCTATTAGAATAAAATATGTGGTATAATGGAAGGTCATATGAGTTTTTGCCTGGTAGTGAGTGTAATGGCATAATGCATGGACTAGAGATTTAATGTACCACGGTTCAGTGGATAATTGCTATTTCTTTATTTGGTGGTTAAATGACCAGTCCATGCACTAGGACATAATTTAAAATATAATATCTGTACATATGCATAGGCTGTATCTATTACACATGCACTGCCACTACAAATTAGTTGGGTATGGATGACAATTAATGGGGCTAGTAGTGACTACAGAGATTGGGTTTGCATTGGAAGACAACAAAAAGGGAATGTAGATTCCGATGGTTACCTGTTTAAAGATGGGGGGTCGCAGGGAGCAGGAGAGGGGTCCCCCCAACGATCGTTTCGCTGCAGAAGCGCTTTTTCCGGGGGCTGTACAAGAATAAAAAGAGGATGTGCCTCTTTAAATAGTGTTGGCACAAATGAGGTAGATCATAAGATTGTGGACAGATGCAGCGCACGCGCTGATCGCCGAGGGGCAGGGGGCGGGGAGGCCACAAGCGCCGTCACTCAGGTGCACACCCAAGAGGAAGGGACGCGTCACCATGACTCCCGGGCATGTGCACACGGCGACGCAGGGCATCCACGCCGCCCGGCCGTCGGCAGGTCAACGCGTGCGCAATGGTACAAACAAAGGATCTCCTCTGACCAGACATGTGAAAGGTACACAATAGCGGAGTACAAACATAGATATAGAGTGCATAGAAACAATGCTATGGGGCACATAAAAGCATGGGAACAGGAGACATGGGCACGATAGATGCAGGTTTCCATATGTTAATTAATCCAGGAGGCATCAAAAGGGATGGTTTGGATATAACAATGGGTCCCAAGACAGTCACATATTCATATAAAAACACATAGGTAAAGACCTAGAGGAAAAAAGATTTAAGACAGAGAAGAGCTTTAATAGAAAATATACAAAAATAAGTAAGTATTCTATACATTTGCCAACATCTAGTGATGTGGATAAATAATAGGCATAAAGTTGCATCATTAGCGGAAACTGTCAGTATTCGTACACAATAAAAGTACATAGGAAGGTGTCTGGTGCTCCAGAAAAAGGGGGCATTATATATAAAAAATAAATAACCACTAATAGATCATTATAAAATGGAAGCGAGGTTGCGAGAGGGCACAGCGGGGGTCTGTAATATATAGAGAAGAGAGCGAGGTGAGGATAACAAGTAGAAGGGCCAGCACTCAATGAAGAAAACTTAAGTCTCCAAAGGTAAAAAAGAGAAGAGAAAGTCTCCAGAGAAGATGTCCCACCCCAATATTGTAAAGATGTAAGATTATAAAATTAAAGAAAAGGGGCATAGCTAACTACCTCGTTGAGGCCGTTGGGTAGCAGAGTGTTCAGAAGTACAATCCATTTGGATTCTCGCTGGGCGAGGATCTTGCGTAAATTGCCCCCACGAATTCCACCCTGAACAACGTCGATACCCCGGACTTGAAGAGAACTAGGATCACTTTGATGATGGAGTGGTAAGGTTTTTAGGAGGCTGATATCCTCAACTGCCTTGGCACCCATGATATCCCGGACGTGTTCCCTGACCCGTATGCGGAGCTCACGCGAGGTGAGCCCCACATAGATCAAGGAACACGCACAGGTAGCATAGTACACAACGTGGGTAGTCCCGCAGTTGATGTAATGATAGATAGAAAAGTTTTTGGTGCCATCAGAGGAGGAAAAAGACTTACTTCGAAGGATGTTGCTGCACGCCACGCAGTGACCACAAGGGTAACACCCAAGAAGTGGGCCGCTCGAGCCGAAAAAATTAGTTCGGGGAGGGATGTAATGACTCTTGACAAGAAGATCCCCAAGGTTGTCTGCTCGTTTGGCCGTCATGAGGGGCCGATCGGACAGTACCCCTGCCAAGATAGGGTCGGTCAGAAGTACCGGCCAATGTTTGTCCAAAATGCCCCTCATTGAATCCCACTCATGATTGAAGGTGCTGACAAAACGGACCTTAGTGTCCTGGTTCGGCTGACGTGAAGTATAGCAAAGGAGTTGGTTACGAGGGGTTTGTTTGGCATGGTTGTAACCCCTCTTAATACACCTATTGCCATATCCCCTCGCTTTGAACCTGCACCGGAAGTCAGAGGACTGGGCTTCGAAGGTGTCGTTTGTAGAGAAAATCCGCATCATCGTTAGGAACTGTCCGGCAGGGATGGCATGAAGGGTGGCGGGAGTATGGCTGGATGATGCATGTAATAATGCATTCACCGACGTGTCCTTTCGGAATACGTCGGTCTGTATGCCACCAAACTCGTCAACCACAATCCGGTCATCTAGAAAATCGATTTCAGTATGACTAGATCTGTACGTGAGTCTAATGTTGTATGGATTGTGGTTGAGAGTATCAATGAATGATCCGAGCTGCTCAGGTGTGCCCTGCCAAAAAATAAAAATCTATGTAGCGGAGCCAGCACTGCACATGGGCACCGCACCCGGCGCCTCTGTCTCCAAATACCAACCTCTCCCAGTACCCCAGGAAGAGGTTGTCATACGAAGGCGCACAGGCCGCGCCCATTGCAGTGCCGTGCCGCTGCAGATAAAAGATGTCCTTGAAAACAAAAAAATTATGGGTAAGGGCAAACCGGAGCAGCTCTAGGATCAAATCATTGAGAGCGCCATCCTGACCGGAGGTACCAAGGAAGAAGAGGACTGCCTCCAGTCCATCTTCATGGGGATGCTGCAGAGCCAAGTGGGAGCGCACTGTCAAAAATGTGCATTCTAGATGCTTTTCCCACTCTGTGTATGGCAGAGAAAGCATCCATAATGTATGAATTCTCCAGGAATGTGCGCACGTTGCGTTCTGCCGAATACGTCTCAGAACGCAGCTTTTTTGGCTGCGTTCTGAGACGCACAGGCATTGACTTACACGCTGCGG
Source organism: Anomaloglossus baeobatrachus (assembly GCF_048569485.1). NCBI lineage: Eukaryota > Metazoa > Chordata > Amphibia > Anura > Aromobatidae > Anomaloglossus > Anomaloglossus baeobatrachus. Next base: position 49,566,971 of record NC_134363.1, on the reverse strand, counting down.
AATTGAACGCAAAGTGCGCACATGGCCTAAGACCAAGTGCACATGTTCAGTGTTTGATTCGTTTTTACCTCAGTATTTCCACGTCAAAACCAGGTTTGAAACAATCAGAGGAAAAACATAAGGCCATGTCCACACATTCAGTTTTTGTTGATTTTTTTTACCTCAGTATGTGTACATTAAAGTCAGGAAAGGAAAAGTATAAGGAAGTATAAGGCCACGTGGACATGTTCAGTATTAGATTAGTTTTTTACCTCAGTATTTGCAAGCCAAAACCAGGAGAGGAACAATCAGAGGAAAAGTGTAAGGCCACGTGCACACGTTCAGTATTTGGTGAAATTTTTACCTCAGTATTTGTATGTCAAAACCAAGAGTGGAACCACTGGCGGACATATCGCTGGTTCAGCCAGTGAACAGGGGCCCGAAGGTTCAAGGGGCCCTTGCTCGCCGGTCAGTAATGAGGGCAATCTGACCTGTTGTCCGAAGCTCCAGGCTTTGGGGGCCCTTGGTCAGATCGCCCTCATCACACGTTGCGTGCCGGGGAGGGAGCGATCCTGCAGCTCCGCACAGTTCATGCAGGCAGCAGAACGCAAGAATCGCTCCTCTGTTCCCTGCCACCACTTTCTTTCTGACACACGCGGTAAGCCCTGATGACGTCAGTACTACGTGTGCGTGTGTCATTTCAAAAGTTCCCGCCCGGCAGGAGAAGAAGCGGCACAGCCGGGGCCTGTACGGAGAGAAGCAGCGGCGGGGGCCCCTAGGAGAACAGCATCGGCGCAGCCAGGGCCCGTACAAGAGAAGAAGTAGCTCGGCGGGGGGCCCGTACGGAGGTGCCTGAGGCGGGAGAGGTGAGTGGTGACTAATAACCTGAGGAGGGGACAATGAGGGGGGGGTTACTGGTGACTAATACTGGGGGTCACCCGGTGTAGTGAAGTATATGGGGGTGTAGTGATGTTGTTTTACAGGTGTAGTATATAGTGGTGTAGTATATGGGGGTGTAGTATATAGTGGTGTAGTATATCGGGGTGTAGTATATAGTGGTGTACTGTATGGGGGTGTAGTATATTACAGGTGCAGTATATGAGGGGGTGCAGTGATGTAGTATATGGGGATGTAGTATATTAAAGGTGTAGTATATGGGGATTGGGACCAATTAGCAAATTTATACCCATTAAAATTAATTTTTATTTACGAATAATTAAAAATCAATAATTCCAAACATACAAACAAACACACAATGTGCGTGTAGTGTGTAAGTGCACGCTTGGTAGAAAGGTATTGAAGAATGATATAGAGGGGCCTGAAGTGAGGGTGAATAAAAGGATATTCGAATCAATAATGGACACTGGGGGATATACCTCTCCCGTATCTTGGTCCTACCTCACAATGGGGTTTTCAGCACCCTAGGTGTGTGGTGCCCCCATTCCACGACGGCTCCCCCTCTCCTAACTATCTTACAAAATACCCACCACCAGTCTCCAAAAGTGCAAAGTGCAGTAAAATCAGCACATAGATGCCAGACACAACACGAAGGAGGTATTATATTACTCTATTGGGAGACTCACGGTACAGATACGATTCAATCCACCATTGATAGTAAGATTTCCCAAATTAGTACTCCATATCTGATAACACAGGGCTAGTGCCAATAACCCCCCCCCTTTTTTTTATAAGCTGAGAGAATACAGTCATAATGCTACCAAAAGTTCACGAAAATGGGGATCTCTGATATAGATGTTTTATATCGTAAATACTCCGCAGTATATATATATATATAGATGATCCACAGTAATAAGTATTATGGCATACAGTAAAATATCACCATGATTGTCAAGAGGGTACTCTACTATTTGTTGGTAGTCCTCCTGGGCTACAGTGGATATCAGTAATCAGATGCCAAAATTCCCAGTCTTCATAATTAGTTAGATTATTGTGCCTGGTGTTGTGTAGTTAAACAATTCCTTCACCCAATGCGTTTCACCCCACTAGTTGTTGGGGTTCATCAGAGGAACAGAAATGGCAACTGGGAGCAGAATCGCAGTATATTTGTCCAAAAGACGCCACCTAAGGCTATGTCCGCACTTTGCGTCGTCGTAGTTGCAGTTCTAAACGCATCCTCTGGCAGAAATTGCTTTTACCAAAGTTGCTTTTGACCACAAAATCGCGGTAAATACGCGTGCATTTTTACCGCGTTTTTAGCGCTTTTTACCTGCGTTTCCATTGCTTAAAGTCAGATGCGTTTTGATTACAAAGACACTACTAAATAAAGTTTTGGCATACAAACACTATGAAAAAAGAGTAAAAAAAATGAAAAAATATACTTATTTAAATCATAACGAAAATACTTATATTTAATATAATTATAGCGGTTTTATACTATTTATCGCTATAATTCAAATAAATAAATTAATATGTTTAATTAATTTAATTGTCGGACTATGTGTGTGTGTAAAGGGACATGTCATTCCATTATTTTGATGTCAGAAACACATGCGTTTATGTAGTTCAAAACGCATTTTTCAGCAGCTAAAAAGCAGGTAAAACGCTGGAATTTTGATGTTTCTTGCTTTTTATAACTTCTCATTGACTTCAATGTTAGCAAAACGCCGCCCAAATGGCAAAAACAATTGACATGTTGCTTCTTTGTCCGCTGAGTTTTTGTCCAAAATTATGCAAATTAAACGCAGCGTTTTGAACTGCAAACTGCGCACAAGAAATATACTTTTCCCATAGACTTTGCTGGAAAATCAAAACGCATGCTTTTTGGCATGAAAACGCTGCAGTTCAAAACGCTGCAGAAAAGCAGGTGAAAAGCAGGTGAAAACGCAAAGTGCGGACACAGCCTAAGATATGCTCAAAGCCCGGTCTCAATGTCCCATGGGACATGAACATCTGGGTTTGGGAGGTTAATACCCCCCTCCTAAGGCCTCTGCCACACTCACGTGAAAATCACGCACGTGCCGAGAGACACGTATTTCCCCTGCGTGTTGCGTGCAGGTAAGTACGTGTCTCTGGTACGTGCAGGTCACGTGTGTTCTACGTGTGCTATCCGCGATAGCACACGTAGAACCGGTAATTATCATACTCACCTGGTCCTTCCTGCTGTCCGCGCTGCTGTCCGTGGTGCTGATCCTCGGTCTCCAGCCCGCCCGTCTCCCCGCTGCTGCCAGGCAGTGAAGTGAATATTAAATGAGAATAATGAGCGGCGGTCGGCAGCAAGAGGCAGCAGCGGCAGAGACAGGAGGGCTGGAGAAGGTTAGTAAATGTTTTGGGATTTTTCTCACTAACACGTGTATTTTCTCCGGCGCGTGTCACACGGGACCGCATCCACACTACACCCATGTGGTACGGGTGACACCCGTGCTGCCGGAGAAAACACTGACATGTCAGCGTTTAGAAAAACGCACACACGTACAAACGCACACAGACACACACGTTCCATGTGGTTTTACGTGTGTGTGCCTGCTACAATAGGGTAGCATTGCTTAACGTGTCTCCGTGCCGCCGGTACGTGCAAAAAATGACAAACATGTGCCGGCAGCACGGATGTGTGTCGCAGACCTAACAGCGCATGTTCTGTAATGCAAGCAGTTTCTTCATTATTCAATGGATGGGAAAAAAAAACAATAGTAAAAAAGATGTCACTAAAGCTGTGAGGGAATCCTTCAAAACCTGCAGACAAAAGTTATCAGAAACAAATCTCAGGAAATGTCCAAAGGAATGGCACAAAAGATGTTTCCGAAAGAAAACTCAAGTGTCTTCTGCTTCAAAAACTCTGCCTCAGTTTAAGGCCTGTGCCTCGCATGTAACTAGCACGAGTCTCTCATGGTATCACCTGGCCCGGACGCACACTCTCCTGACAGGAGTGTCGCGGGCGGGGAGGAGGGTGTCAGCACACCGCGCTCACCCCTTCTGCTCGGGTCCGGCAGCTGCTCAGTGGTGGCTCGAGCGGTGGGCCGGATCCCGGGGTTTCTCGAGCGACACTCCTCGCCCGTGAGTGAAAGGGGGGGTGTTTGTTGGGTGTGGGGATTGTTATAGTTCGTGACGCCACCCACGGTTGTGGTGATTGCACCACCGCTGCTCAGTGTGGGGGTCCCGGGGATGGTGATGCGGAGCAGCCAGGTGTTGTGTTGCCCCTCCGTGGGTAGGGGTTGGTGATCCCGGGGCCCAGTGAAGAGATGTAAAGTGTAGGGCCTGGAGGGCGCAGGGACGCGGGGGCAGCGCTGTGCCTTGCGGCACTGTGGTACTCACTCAGCCTGAGACTTGGACACAGTTTGTACGGTAAACCAAACGGCTGGTAGGACGGTCCCACAGACGGCTGCACCTGCACTCCCGGTAGGTGACGGTGATGTCTCTCCTCCTTGCACCTGTGTTGACTGATGGTAGCGGTGGATTCCCTCCGGTTACCCGCTCCCTGACTGCAATCTGGGCCGGAGGAGCTCTACACTTTGCCCGCAGGCGCTGGCCCTGGGGAAACTGGTGCCCTGGCGGTGGCGGTGTCTCCCCTGTAATGGTCGGGCTGTTGCCGTCAATCGGGACTTGGTTGCTGGGGGATCTACGTCCCCTTCACTGACGGATTCGGCAAATTTGGCGACTCCTAGCCTTGCCGGGGTCCGAGAGGCCCCTGCCCTGGTGCTGACTGTCCTTCGGAACACTGCTCCAGACCACCGGGCACACAGCCAACGGGGTCCTTCCAGGAACTTCCAAACGGTCCCCCTCCGAACAGTCACTGCCGTCCCTGACCTTGCTGTTCTGGCCCTACACAAAGCTGGGCTCTCAGGCGTTGCACACTCTCTGCTCTGTCACCTCTTCTTGCTTTCCTCCTTTACTCCTTTTCTTTCCTCCACTTTCACTTCTTGGTTGTTTACTCTAGCCCTTCACTGGACTTCACTCTTCCCCTGCCCGGGGCTATCTGCCTGGTTTTCCCGCCTCCAGAGTTGTGAGCTCCTCGGTGGGCGGAGCCAACCGCCTGGCCCACCCCCTGGTGTGCATCAACAGACTCCTGGAGGAAGGCAACAAGGATTTCTGGTTAGCAGATGTGCCTACCTGGAGTGTGGGGTGTGGTGGTGTTGTGACCTGTGTCCCCTGGCTTGCCCAGGGCGACACATTCCCCCTTAGCAAAATGCAGACCGTCCGCGGGCTGCCGTCCTACACCGGTTTTATTTTTCTGTAAAAAGGGGATAACAGGGTTAAACAACATGCATAACATTTTTAATAACTTCTTCCCAAGACGGGAGGCACATTTACTTTTAACGTTGCAACGGTATACGGTTACGGTTTCCGCTCTCTCCCACCCAAGTAACCTGGCCCTGATGCTGCCCCTAAAGCCCAGGCAGCACCCCTTGACCCACAGTCCAGCACACGGTACCCGAGCGGGATCTGTCCTTCCCTCCAGAGGGTAGCCACCGGTTCCTTTGGTGGCTGGGCCCTGGCCTGCTCTGCTGAGGGCCCTCCCTCCAACCTGCCTCTCCGGAGGCGGCATTGCGGAAACGGTAACGGTACCCAACATATTTACAAGCCACTAACGTTTGTGGTTGCCCTGCAGAGTTCACGGGCTTGTCCATAGCTAGTTCCCATGCATTAACTTTTAACGGTCCCCACGGGGACAACGGTGCCGGCTCCAGCCGGTTGCAAATCAACAAACAAATCAGGTTACTTCTTCAGTGTAATCATTTTCATTATTGGCAAAACTTTCAACCACTTTTCAAACAAACAACCACTCCTTCACATTTGCGGACCCCTTTTACTCATAGAACGGTCTCCCTGTACCTAAGTGGGGGTCTACCTAGGTTGGAACGGGTGGACCTTCGGAGCCCGGTGTCAGTGTTGCTAGACAGTGGGGTAGAGGGAACAATCGGTTCCTCCTCCCTGCTATAGTGTGGGGCAGGCGGAGGTATAGGGGGGCTGGGTACAGGTTCATCCCTGGGCACTGGCACTGGTTCTGGCTCACGGTTAACCGCTTCCACTACTTCTTCATCCACGGGTTGTGGGAACAGTATCACTGGAAGTATCACCGCGCCGTTCTGTGTAGGCCAGTTTGCTGGGAAGTCACCCATTACAGTGTGGATTACCTCTGCTGCCTTCTCCACGGGTGAAGGAACCGGTACTTCAGCCTCTGCCTTCAACGCTGGGGGGCATTTTTTTAGATGGTCCCGGGAAACAGTGGCCAGGGTGCCCCCTTGGTCACGACTGATCTGGTAGGTCTTCCCATCTTCCCATGCTGTGGGTTGTATGATGTAAGGGACCTGCTCCCACTGATCATCCAGCTTGTGGGCTTTTCTCTTCCGTTTCAGCACCACATCTCCTGGCTGGAAAGGACCTGCGGGCGCCTTCTGATTGAACCGGTGCTCTTGCTGTTCTCGACTTCGACCGAGGTTTTTCTCCACATACTCCTGGATTTGCCGGTACTGTGCCCTCCTCCGACTTTCCCACTCTGCCGTTGAAGGGAGTGCTTCTGGGGCCTCCAACCCCATCTCCAGATCCACCGGCAGGCGGCCAGGCCGAGCCCTCATCAGATACGCTGGGGTGCACTTCGTCGAGCTGGACGGGATATTATTGTACATGTCGACCAAGTCGGGCAACTTTTCCGGCCACATGTTCCGTTCTTCCAGCGGCAGCGTCTTGAGGAGCCCCAGGACCAAGTGATTCATTTTCTCGCACATGCCGTTGGTTTGGGCATGGTACGGAGTGGTCCGGATCTTCTTGCAGCCGTACAACTGGCAGAATTCGTGAAACACTTCTGCTTCAAAAGCCGGACCTTGGTCTGTCAGCACCTTCTCGGGGTACCCATGGGGTCGGCAAAAATAAGCCTGGAACGCTCGAGCAGCGGTTCGACCAGTTAGGTCCTTAACGGGGACTACCACCATAAATCTTGAGTAGTGGTCTACCATGGTCAATGCGTAGGTGTACCCACTTCGGCTAGGGGTGAGCTTGACATGGTCCAGGGCGACCAGTTCCAGCGGCTGATGGGTAACGATGGGATGTAATGGTGCCCTCTGGCTAGTCTCGTCCTTTCTCCTCAGTGTACAAGGACCGCACTCTCGGCACCAGGCTTCCACCGATTCCCGCATCCCACTCCAATAGAACCGCTCCCTCAACAGCATCTCCAGCTTCTTCCACCCGAAGTGGCCAGCACCATCATGGTACGCCCGCAGGACAGTAGCAACCTCAGCTTGAGGAACGATCAACTGGCATATTTTCTCATGGGTCTTTGGGTTGATCAGCTCACGGCACAGCCTCCCTTGGTGTAGGTAGAGCCGTTTTCGTTCTTTCCACAAGCGTTGGGCTTCGACTGGAGCGCTAGGGTCCATTCCCATGGCGCCTTGTTCCACCAGAGTCTTGACAAGGCGGACAGCCGGCGCTTGGTCCTGGGCGTCCTGCCACTCTTGACTGGGCCGCGGGTCCAGATCCACCCTTTGCTGACATACTTGTACCTTCTCAGGAGGCGGCTGGTGAAACGCAGGCAACTCAATCTCCTCGAGGTCGTCATCCTCGCACCCCTCTTCTGACAAATGGGGCATCCGGGAGAGTGCATCTGCATTGATGTTGACACGACCAGCGCGGTACTTTATGGTGAAATCATAGTTGGCTAACCGGGCTACCCACCGCTGCTCCAGCGCGCCCAACTTGGCCGTGTTCAAGTGAGTCAGCGGATTGTTGTCCGTGAATGCGGTGAATTTTGCTGCCGCCAAATAGTGACGGAACCGCTCCGTGATAGCCCACACCAACGCCAGTAGCTCGAGCTTGAAAGAGCTATAGTTCTCAGGGTTCCTTTCGGTCGGCCGGAGTTTTCGGCTGGCGTAGGCGATCACCTTCTCCTTTCCATCCTGGACCTGGGAGAGGACCGCTCCTAGCCCCACATTACTGGCGTCCGTGTGGAGGATGAATGGGCGCCCGTAGTCAGGGTACGCCAGGACCTCTTCTCCGGTCAGGGCCGCCTTCAACTGGCAAAAGGACTCCTCATGCTTGTCCTCCCACGACAGTGGGGCTCCGACGGGTCTACCACCTTTGGTCTGTCCCACGAGGAGATCTTGCATGGGGGCGGCCATCTTCGTGTACCCCTTTATAAAGCGCCGATAGTACCCCACCAGACCCAAAAACTGCCTTACCTCCCTCACGGTAGTGGGCCTCGGCCAGCTTTGGATAGCAGTGATCTTCTCAGGGTCAGGGGCGACACCATCCGCACTCACCACATGCCCTAGATATTGCACCCTGGGTTTCAGCAGGTGGCATTTTGAAGGCTTCAACTTCATCCCGTACTTAGCAAGGGACGCGAACACCTCGGCCAGGTGCTCCAGATGGGCTTCATACGTCTGGGAATAAACAATCACATCATCCAAATACAGCAGGACGGTCTCGAAGTTTAAATGTCCCAAACAGCACTCCATCAGCCGTTGGAAAGTCCCGGGGGCATTGCACAGCCCAAACGGCATGCTATTGAATTCGCAGAGTCCCATCGGGGTGGTGAAGGCGGTCTTCTCCCGGTCCTCCGGGGCCACGGCCACTTGCCAGTATCCGCTGGTGAGGTCAAGGGTCGAGAAGTAGTTTGCAGTTCTCAGTGCAGCCAAAGACTCTTCGATACGAGGCAACGGATAGGCATCTTTATGGGTTATCTGGTTGATCTTCCGGTAGTCCACACACATCCGCATGGTACCATCCTTCTTCTTGACCAGTACCAACGGAGCGGCCCAGGGACTACAGCTGTCCCGAATAACCCCTGCCTCCTTCATATTCTTCAACATATCTTTGGCACACTGGTAATGTGCAGGGGGAATAGGTCTATACCTCTCTTTGATAGGGGGATGTTCTCCCGTGGGAATGTGGTGTTGGACCCCCTTAATCTGCCCAAAGTCTAGGGGGTGCTTACTGAAAACCTGTTCGTACTCCTGCACCACCCTGTGTACCCCTGCCCTGTGATGTGTAGGGGTATCATCAGTGCCTACATGGAGCTGTTGGTGCCACTCCTTTGTGTCCCCCTGGGGTGGGGAAGTGTTGGTGGTAGGTGGGAGTGTGGCTGGACTGGCTTCCTGGATAGTGTGAGGATCCAGGGTGAGCAGCTTGGCAATGGTGGCATACCGGGGGAGCCTGACTTCTTCCTCCCCACAGTTCAACACTCTCACGGGCACTCTCCCTTTCTTCACATCCACCACCCCTCGGGCGGCTACTACAGTGGGCCAGTGCTTGGAAGGCATGGGCTCCATCATCGCAGGGTAGTCACGCCCCTGAGGCCCTACCGCTGCCCTACACCAAATCATCATCTCACTCCTAGGGGGCACAGTCAATGGAGCAACATCCATCACTCTCACTCCACCAATCTCCCCTCCGGTTGAGCTTACATGCTGGCGGTACATCAGGGCACGGATCTCACGCTGCACAGCCCTCTGCCGGCTCCCCGCCGCCGTAGCGGCTAGCTGTTGCAATAGGTTCAACACATCAGCCATGCAGTGTTCCATCACATTGGTTCCCAGCACTATTTTCGGGTTATGATCACTGGGTTCATTCATGATCACAATCATACCCTGGTGTTGCAGTTCAGCTTGCCCCACTGTCATAGCCACCTGTTTATACCCCACCTGGGTCAATGGAAGTCCATTAGCGGCAATCAAATTTATACTATTGTCTGGGGGTGCCAGCTCGTCTGTGGCCCAATATTGCTGATACAACGTGTACGGTATGGTAGTTACCTGTGATCCAGTGTCCAAGAGAGCCATCACTGGTATGCCGTCCACAGCCACAGGGATGATAGGGCGGGCCCCGACATATCGGTCTCGCCAATCCGGGGGGCCACGGTGTTCTACTCCTGAGGATTGGCCCGGGGCCCCAGGGGTTGCTCGTTTAACGGGCACTGTCGGTAATAATGGCCCGGTTTACGGCAATTGTAGCAGATTGGAGGTCTGCTCCGCGGGTTGTTAGCGCTTCTCCGTTGCATCCAGGGAACATCTTCGGGACTGTCAGCAAGCTGTATCTGTGCCGGAGGCTGAGATCTGGTCAGAGGTTGTAGCGCAGCAAGGATCTTGGCAAGGTCTCCGTCCATGCGACGGACCTGGGCTGCCAGTTCTTCCACTGTGCTGCTCGGGGCTGCAAGTATTAAGGAGGTTGGTTTGGCTGAGGCCGCCACAACGGGAGCTGTCTCGGCGGGCCACGGGACGGGTTCCAGAACTTCAGCAGCTGGGGGCTGTAGTGCTTTGATAGCCCGCTCTTTTAACACAGCAAAGTCCACATCAGGGTGTTCCAGGGCCCACAGCCGGAGTTGTTTACGATCCTCAGGGGACCTCATCCCCTGTGCAAATTGCTCCACTAACATCTTGTTGCTGTCCGCCTCATTAATAGAGTTCACTCGCTTCAGCGTGCGGAGGGCGGTCTGCAGACGTAGAGCATAGTCCCGAATGCTATCCCCAGCTCGTTGCCGGCACTGGTAAAACTGCATCCTCAGCTCAGCTTCGGTCCGGGTTTCGAAGGCAGTCTGTAGCTTCTCGAAGATGGTGGCTACAGAGAGCCGGTCCCCCTCGGCCCAGGTCTCCGCTTCCTGCTCCGCCGCACCGGTTAGCTGGCCTAGCACTATCGCTGCACGTTGCTTATCAGTCAGGGGGTACAGCTCTAGCAACGGGTTAAGCTTTTTCCGGAAGGCCTGTAGGGCATCCGGTTTCCCGTCATACTGCGGTAGCCAGGCAGCTCCGGGCGCATAGGGCAAGGAAAACGGCATGACCTGAGCAAGCGCGGGGGCCGCGGCACCTCCCGCCGGTACGGCCGGGACCTGGGCAGGCCCATTCCCATCTGCGGGTGCCGCTGCGGCTGCGACCACCGCTCCTCCAGCGGCTCCGTCGGGCGCAGACATCTTGTTTCCGTCCCCCTTAGCTCTTTCCGGCCCCTCCTCTCTCGGGGCGGGGTTTTGGCCTTCGCGCCTCTACTGCTCGAGAAGACGCTCGAGCGGGAACTTTTCGCGCCAAAGATGGCGGCTTCTGAAATTTTTCTGCCGGATACCTCCGGCGGTAACAAGGCGCACCTCTACCAGACGGCAGAGCGGTAAGATCCTGTTCGTGACGCCAAGTTGTCGCGGGCGGGGAGGAGGGTGTCAGCACACCGCGCTCACCCCTTCTGCTCGGGTCCGGCAGCTGCTCAGTGGTGGCTCGAGCGGTGGGCCGGATCCCGGGGTTTCTCGAGCGACACTCCTCGCCCGTGAGTGAAAGGGGGGGTGTTTGTCGGGTGTGGGGATTGTTATAGTTCGTGACGCCACCCACGGTTGTGGTGATTGCACCACCGCTGCTCAGTGTGGGGGTCCCGGGGATGGTGATGCGGAGCAGCCAGGTGTTGTGTTGCCCCTCCGTGGGTAGGGGTTGGTGATCCCGGGGCCCAGTGAAGAGATGTAAAGTGTAGGGCCTGGAGGGCGCAGGGACGCGGGGGCAGCGCTGTGCCTTGCGGCACTGTGGTACTCACTCAGCCTGAGACTTGGACACAGTTTGTACGGTAAACCAAACGGCTGGTAGGACGGTCCCACAGACGGCTGCACCTGCACTCCCGGTAGGTGACGGTGATGTCTCTCCTCCTTGCACCTGTGTTGACTGATGGTAGCGGTGGATTCCCTCCGGTTACCCGCTCCCCGACTGCAATCTGGGCCGGAGGAGCTCTACACTTTGCCCGCAGGCGCTGGCCCTGGGGAAACTGGTGCCCTGGCGGTGGCGGTGTCTCCCCTGTAATGGTCGGGCTGTTGCCGTCAATCGGGACTTGGTTGCTGGGGGATCTACGTCCCCTTCACTGACGGATTCGGCAAATTTGGCGACTCCTAGCCTTGCCGGGGTCCGAGAGGCCCCTGCCCTGGTGCTGACTGTCCTTCGGAACACTGCTCCAGACCACCGGGCACACAGCCAACGGGGTCCTTCCAGGAACTTCCAAACGGTCCCCCTCCGAACAGTCACCGCCGTCGCTGACCTTGCTGTTCTGGCCCTACACAAAGCTGGGCTCTCAGGCGTTGCACACTCTCTGCTCTGTCACCTCTTCTTGCTTTCCTCCTTTACTCCTTTTCTTTCCTCCACTTTCACTTCTTGGTTGTTTACTCTAGCCCTTCACTGGACTTCACTCTTCCCCTGCCCGGGGCTATCTGCCTGGTTTTCCCGCCTCCAGAGTTGTGAGCTCCTCGGTGGGCGGAGCCAACCGCCTGGCCCACCCCCTGGTGTGCATCAACAGACTCCTGGAGGAAGGCAACAAGGATTTCTGGTTAGCAGATGTGCCTACCTGGAGTGTGGGGTGTGGTGGTGTTGTGACCTGTGTCCCCTGGCTTGCCCAGGGCGACACAGGAGCATCTCAGCTGCATAGAGATACATGCAACCGACAGGAGAGTGTGCGGCCATGCCAGGTGATTCCATGAGAGACTAGCGCGAGTTACACGCAAGGCACTCGCAAGTGTGACACTGACCTTAAAAATGTTGTATGTATCCATGTGCCGCAAAACCTCTTAAAAACATCTCGAAATTTGGATTCAGTTTCAGCTCAGAAAATTCAGTGAAAAAACTCTTTATGTACATTGTCCAAAGGAGAATTTCCTGAAACAGTGTCCACTACAACTCATTGTTTTAAGGCCCCTTTACACACTGCAACATCGCTAGCGATATCGCTGGAACGTCATCGGTTTTGTGACGTAATAGCGACCTCCCCAGCGACATTGCAGTGTGTGAAACGCATCAGCGACCTGGCCCCCGCTGTGAGGTCGCTGATGGCTACAAATCTCTCAGGAACATTTTTTGGGCCTTGCTGTGCAGCAAGCATCGTTGTGTTTGACACCTTTTCAACGGCTTTGTTAGCGACTCCCCTTTCAAATAGCTGCTTTGACACGTCCCCTCGACCAGCTAGGTCGTTCTGCAGGTCCGTATCGCTGCTGCATCATTGGCCAGGTCTGTCTATTTGACAGCTCACCAGAGACTTTCCTGCAATCCCAGCCAGGTCGGGATTGTTGGTGGGATTGCTAGAAAAGGTCCAGTCACACTAAGCAACTTACCAGCGATCCCAACAACGATAGGGATCGCTGGTAAGTTGCTAGGAGGTTGCTGGTGAGATGTCACACTGCGACGCTCCAGCGATCCCACCAGCAACCTGACCTGGCAGGGATCGCTGGAGCGTCGCTACACGAGTTGCTGGTGAGCTCACCAGCAACCAGTGACCAGCCCCCAGCGCCGCGTGGAAGATGCTGCGCTTGGTAACTAAGGTAAATATCGGGTAACCAACCCGATATTTACCTTGGTTACCAGCGCACGGAGCTACACGTGCAGAGAACAGGGAGCAGCGCACACTGAGCGCTGGCTCCCTGCTCTCCTAGTTACAGCACACATCGGGTTAATTACCCGATGTGTGCTGCAGCTAAATGTGCACAGAGCAGGGAGCAGCGCACACCGCTTAGCGCTGGCTCCCTGCTCTCCTAGTTACAGCACACATCGGGTTAATTACCCGATGTGTGCAGCAGCTACATGTGCACAGAGCAGGGAGCAGCGCACACTGCTTAGCGCTGGCTCCTTGCTCTCCTAGCTACAGCACACATCGGGTTAATTAACCTGATGTGTCCTGCAGCTACATGTGCACAGAGCAGGAGCCGGCAATGGGCTTCATACGTCTGGGAATAAACAATCACATCATCCAAATACAGCAGGACGGTCTCGAAGTTTAAATGTCCCAAACAGCACTCCATCAGCCGTTGGAAAGTCCCGGGGGCATTGCACAGCCCAAACGGCATGCTATTGAATTCGCAGAGTCCCATCGGGGTGGTGAAGGCGGTCTTCTCCCGGTCCTCCGGGGCCACGGCCACTTGCCAGTATCCGCTGGTGAGGTCAAGGGTCGAGAAGTAGTTTGCAGTTCTCAGTGCAGCCAAAGACTCTTCGATACGAGGCAACGGATAGGCATCTTTATGGGTTATCTGGTTGATCTTCCGGTAGTCCACACACATCCGCATGGTACCATCCTTCTTCTTGACCAGTACCAACGGAGCGGCCCAGGGACTACAGCTGTCCCGAATAACCCCTGCCTCCTTCATATTCTTCAACATATCTTTGGCACACTGGTAATGTGCAGGGGGAATAGGTCTATACCTCTCTTTGATAGGGGGATGTTCTCCCGTGGGAATGTGGTGTTGGACCCCCTTAATCTGCCCAAAGTCTAGGGGGTGCTTACTGAAAACCTGTTCGTACTCCTGCACCACCCTGTGTACCCCTGCCCTGTGATGTGTAGGGGTATCATCAGTGCCTACATGGAGCTGTTGGTGCCACTCCTTTGTGTCCCCCTGGGGTGGGGAAGTGTTGGTGGTAGGTGGGAGTGTGGCTGGACTGGCTTCCTGGATAGTGTGAGGATCCAGGGTGAGCAGCTTGGCAATGGTGGCATACCGGGGGAGCCTGACTTCTTCCTCCCCACAGTTCAACACTCTCACGGGCACTCTCCCTTTCTTCACATCCACCACCCCTCGGGCGGCTACTACAGTGGGCCAGTGCTCGGAAGGCATGGGCTCCATCATCGCAGGGTAGTCACGCCCCTGAGGCCCTACCGCTGCCCTACACCAAATCATCATCTCACTCCTAGGGGGCACAGTCAATGGAGCAACATCCATCACTCTCACTCCACCAATCTCCCCTCCGGTTGAGCTTACATGCTGGCGGTACATCAGGGCACGGATCTCACGCTGCACAGCCCTCTGCCGGCTCCCCGCCGCCGTAGCGGCTAGCTGTTGCAATAGGTTCAACACATCAGCCATGCAGTGTTCCATCACATTGGTTCCCAGCACTATTTTCGGGTTATGATCACTGGGTTCATTCATGATCACAATCATACCCTGGTGTTGCAGTTCAGCTTGCCCCACTGTCATAGCCACCTGTTTATACCCCACCTGGGTCAATGGAAGTCCATTAGCGGCAATCAAATTTATACTATTGTCTGGGGGTGCCAGCTCGTCTGTGGCCCAATATTGCTGATACAACGTGTACGGTATGGTAGTTACCTGTGATCCAGTGTCCAAGAGAGCCATCACTGGTATGCCGTCCACAGCCACAGGGATGATAGGGCGGGCCCCGACATATCGGTCTCGCCAATCCGGGGGGCCACGGTGTTCTACTCCTGAGGATTGGCCCGGGGCCCCAGGTGTTGCTCGTTTAACGGGCACTGTCGGTAATAATGGCCCGGTTTACGGCAATTGTAGCAGATTGGAGGTCTGCTCCGCGGGTTGTTAGCGCTTCTCCGTTGCATCCAGGGAACATCTTCGGGACTGTCAGCAAGCTGTATCTGTGCCGGAGGCTGAGATCTGGTCAGAGGTTGTAGCGCAGCAAGGATCTTGGCAAGGTCTCCGTCCATGCGACGGACCTGGGCTGCCAGTTCTTCCACTGTGCTGCTCGGGGCTGCAGGTATTAAGGAGGTTGGTTTGGCTGAGGCCGCCACAACGGGAGCTGTCTCGGCGGGCCACGGGACGGGTTCCAGAACTTCAGCAGCTGGGGGCTGTAGTGCTTTGATAGCCCGCTCTTTTAACACAGCAAAGTCCACATCAGGGTGTTCCAGGGCCCACAGCCGTAGTTGTTTACGATCCTCAGGGGACCTCATCCCCTGTGCAAATTGCTCCACTAACATCTTGTTGCTGTCCGCCTCATTAATAGAGTTCACTCGCTTCAGCGTGCGGAGGGCGGTCTGCAGACGTAGAGCATAGTCCCGAATGCTATCCCCAGCTCGTTGCCGGCACTGGTAAAACTGCATCCTCAGCTCAGCTTCGGTCCGGGTTTCGAAGGCAGTCTGTAGCTTCTCGAAGATGGTGGCTACAGAGAGCCGGTCCCCCTCGGCCCAGGTCTCCGCTTCCTGCTCCGCCGCACCGGTTAGCTGGCCTAGCACTATCGCTGCACGTTGCTTATCAGTCAGGGGGTACAGCTCTAGCAACGGGTTAAGCTTTTTCCGGAAGGCCTGTAGGGCATCCGGTTTCCCGTCATACTGCGGTAGCCAGGCAGCTCCGGGCGCATAGGGCAAGGAAAATGGCATGACCTGAGCAAGCGCGGGGGCCGCGGCACCTCCCGCCGGTACGGCCGGGACCTGGGCAGGCCCATTCCCATCTGCGGGTGCCGCTGCGGCTGCGACCACCGCTCCTCCAGCGGCTCCGTCGGGCGCAGACATCTTGTTTCCGTCCCCCTTAGCTCTTTCCGGCCCCTCCTCTCTCGGGGCGGGGTTTTGGCCTTCGCGCCTCTACTGCTCGAGAAGACGCTCGAGCGGGAACTTTTCGCGCCAAAGATGGCGGCTTCTGAAATTTTTCTGCCGGATACCTCCGGCGGTAACAAGGCGCACCTCTACCAGACGGCAGAGCGGTAAGATCCTGTTCGTGACGCCAAGTTGTCGCGGGCGGGGAGGAGGGTGTCAGCACACCGCGCTCACCCCTTCTGCTCGGGTCCGGCAGCTGCTCAGTGGTGGCTCGAGCGGTGGGCCGGATCCCGGGGTTTCTCGAGCGACACTCCTCGCCCGTGAGTGAAAGGGGGGGTGTTTGTCGGGTGTGGGGATTGTTATAGTTCGTGACGCCACCCACGGTTGTGGTGATTGCACCACCGCTGCTCAGTGTGGGGGTCCCGGGGATGGTGATGCGGAGCAGCCAGGTGTTGTGTTGCCCCTCCGTGGGTAGGGGTTGGTGATCCCGGGGCCCAGTGAAGAGATGTAAAGTGTAGGGCCTGGAGGGCGCAGGGACGCGGGGGCAGCGCTGTGCCTTGCGGCACTGTGGTACTCACTCAGCCTGAGACTTGGACACAGTTTGTACGGTAAACCAAACGGCTGGTAGGACGGTCCCACAGACGGCTGCACCTGCACTCCCGGTAGGTGACGGTGATGTCTCTCCTCCTTGCACCTGTGTTGACTGATGGTAGCGGTGGATTCCCTCCGGTTACCCGCTCCCCGACTGCAATCTGGGCCGGAGGAGCTCTACACTTTGCCCGCAGGCGCTGGCCCTGGGGAAACTGGTGCCCTGGCGGTGGCGGTGTCTCCCCTGTAATGGTCGGGCTGTTGCCGTCAATCGGGACTTGGTTGCTGGGGGATCTACGTCCCCTTCACTGACGGATTCGGCAAATTTGGCGACTCCTAGCCTTGCCGGGGTCCGAGAGGCCCCTGCCCTGGTGCTGACTGTCCTTCGGAACACTGCTCCAGACCACCGGGCACACAGCCAACGGGGTCCTTCCAGGAACTTCCAAACGGTCCCCCTCCGAACAGTCACCGCCGTCGCTGACCTTGCTGTTCTGGCCCTACACAAAGCTGGGCTCTCAGGCGTTGCACACTCTCTGCTCTGTCACCTCTTCTTGCTTTCCTCCTTTACTCCTTTTCTTTCCTCCACTTTCACTTCTTGGTTGTTTACTCTAGCCCTTCACTGGACTTCACTCTTCCCCTGCCCGGGGCTATCTGCCTGGTTTTCCCGCCTCCAGAGTTGTGAGCTCCTCGGTGGGCGGAGCCAACCGCCTGGCCCACCCCCTGGTGTGCATCAACAGACTCCTGGAGGAAGGCAACAAGGATTTCTGGTTAGCAGATGTGCCTACCTGGAGTGTGGGGTGTGGTGGTGTTGTGACCTGTGTCCCCTGGCTTGCCCAGGGCGACACAGGAGCATCTCAGCTGCATAGAGATACATGCAACCAACAGGAGAGTGTGCGGCCATGCCAGGTGATTCCATGAGAGACTAGCGCGAGTTACACGCAAGGCACTCGCAAGTGTGACACTGACCTTAAAAATGTTGTATGTATCCATGTGCCGCAAAACCTCTTAAAAACATCTCGAAATTTGGATTCAGTTTCAGCTCAGAAAATTCAGTGAAAAAACTCTTTATGTACATTGTCCAAAGGAGAATTTCCTGAAACAGTGTCCACTACAACTCATTGTTTTAAGGCCCCTTTACACACTGCAACATCGCTAGCGATATCGCTGGAACGTCATCGGTTTTGTGACGTAATAGCGACCTCCCCAGCGACATTGCAGTGTGTGAAACGCATCAGCGACCTGGCCCCCGCTGTGAGGTCGCTGATGGCTACAAATCTCTCAGGAACATTTTTTGGGCCTTGCTGTGCAGCAAGCATCGTTGTGTTTGACACCTTTTCAACGGCTTTGTTAGCGACTCCCCTTTCAAATAGCTGCTTTGACACGTCCCCTCGACCAGCTAGGTCGTTCTGCAGGTCCGTATCGCTGCTGCATCATTGGCCAGGTCTGTCTATTTGACAGCTCACCAGAGACTTTCCTGCAATCCCAGCCAGGTCGGGATTGTTGGTGGGATTGCTAGAAAAGGTCCAGTCACACTAAGCAACTTACCAGCGATCCCAACAACGATAGGGATCGCTGGTAAGTTGCTAGGAGGTTGCTGGTGAGATGTCACACTGCGACGCTCCAGCGATCCCACCAGCAACCTGACCTGGCAGGGATCGCTGGAGCGTCGCTACACGAGTTGCTGGTGAGCTCACCAGCAACCAGTGACCAGCCCCCAGCGCCGCGTGGAAGATGCTGCGCTTGGTAACTAAGGTAAATATCGGGTAACCAACCCGATATTTACCTTGGTTACCAGCGCACGGAGCTACACGTGCAGAGAACAGGGAGCAGCGCACACTGAGCGCTGGCTCCCTGCTCTCCTAGTTACAGCACACATCGGGTTAATTACCCGATGTGTGCTGCAGCTAAATGTGCACAGAGCAGGGAGCAGCGCACACCGCTTAGCGCTGGCTCCCTGCTCTCCTAGTTACAGCACACATCGGGTTAATTACCCGATGTGTGCAGCAGCTACATGTGCACAGAGCAGGGAGCAGCGCACACTGCTTAGCGCTGGCTCCTTGCTCTCCTAGCTACAGCACACATCGGGTTAATTAACCTGATGTGTCCTGCAGCTACATGTGCACAGAGCAGGAGCCGGCACTGACAGTGAGAGCGGCGGAGGCTGGTAACAAAGGTAAATATCGGGTAACCAAGGACAGGGCTTCTTGGTTACCCGATGTTTACTGTGGTTACCAGCCTCCGCAGAAGCCGGCTCCTGCTGCCTGCACATTTAGTTGTTGCTGTCTCGCTGTCACACACAGCGATCTGTGCTTCACAGCGGGACAGCAACAACTAAAAAATGGCCCAGGACATTCAGCAACAACCAACGACCTCACAGCAGGGGCCAGGTTGTTGCTGGATGTCACACACAGCAACATCGCTAGCAACGTCACAAAAGTTGTTCGTTAGCAGCGATGTTGCTAGCGATGTTGCTTAGTGTGACGGGGCCTAAACTCTCAGTGTGTAAAGGGGTCTTTAGAACCCCCCCCCTCCAAAAAACACCCATCTGCACATACCAAAAGGCTATGTCCATTTGGAGTCTTTTTGATGAGTTTTTGGAGCAGGAACACAGCGTAACATTTTTGAGGAGTTTGGAGATTTGCCCAGTTCCTGCTCACTTTCTGCAAAATTTTTACTCCAACACTGCCAAAAACCCCATGTGCACATAATCTTAAGGACGTTTTGTGCCCATATCCTAAAATGAGTTGACAATGAGTTTTGAAATGGAAACTGAGCAGGAACTCTCCAAAATCATCTTCAAAATTTGAAAGATTCTCAAAACCTTGGGAGTTTATGCTCTGAAAAAAAGGCAAAAATACTTCCCCTAAGGCTATGTTCGCACGTTGCGTTTTTTACCACGTTTCTGCAGCGTTTTTAGCAGCAGCGTTTTTGTGCAAAAACACATGCGTTTTTGATTTCCAGCAAAGTCTATGGGAAAAACAGAAATCCTGTCTGCACTTTGCTTTTTTTTCTGCAGCGTTTAATTTGCATATTTGTGGTCAAAAACCATGCTGAAAAAGAAGCAGCCTGTCAGTTGTTTTTGCCATTTCTGCAGCGTTTCCTTAACATTGGAGTCAATGAGAAATGGCAAAAAGCAACCAAAATCACAATTCCTGCGTTTTTCATGCTTTTTACCTGCTTTTCAACTGCGTTTTTGGCTCCAAAAACGCATGCTTTTCTGGGCAAAAATTAATGGGTTCTAATGTTCCTTTACACACACACAATAACCGAAAATTTAAATGTAAAAAAATAATAAACTTTAGCTATTTTTCTGTTAAAATGTGCATAACCACTATTATTACATTAAAATTGATAATTTCCCATATAAATTTATTAAAAGTTAATTTTATACTTTTTTTCTCTTTTTTCATTCTTTTTGACTAATTCAACTGTATTTCTCAGTGTCTTGATCTCAAAAACGCATCTGCAGAAATGCAGGTGAAAACGCAGGTAAAAAGCGCTAAAAACACACTAAAAACGCTGTAAAAACGCATGCGTTTTTAGCGCTAAAAAATGGTCAAAAGCCATTTGGTCAAAAACCAACCAATAAACTGCAGGTACTCCGACGCAACGTGCGCACATAGCCTTAGGGTATTTGCACAGGATATATTCTAGACGCCAGCGTACACATTGGGTTTTGCTATACAAAGACGGTTTAGTAAAATGCCGGTGGTGTTTGTTTAAACAAGTTTATTTTCACCCAGATACTGATTTGGAATTTTTATGCAAATAGGCGTTGATTTCCGTTAGGTTAGTTATGGGTTGCTGTAGAAGAATAATTGCAAAAATGACCTCCCAAGTGCTTGTGCATACGTTTGTATTAAGGGTAAACAAGAGAATATGGTCCTGCACCACCAAATAATACCTTAACAGGTGCTGTTGAGGAGAAAGTCCACTCAGGTACTCCAGATAGAATGGTGGCAGGGGGTGCTCATCTTGAAGGGAAGGAAACATCCAATGAATAATCTGAAAGAGCAGAAGTAACGGCACTACCCATGTCGTAGCCAGAAAGTCTTTTTTATTCCAAAAGTCTGTGATTAAAACATGCAGGAGGGTTGCCGGGTACAGGCCCTCTACGAACGACGGCCGTTTTGCGCCTGAATATGCTTCTATGGGATTTGTAGAAACGTATTCAGGCGCGAAACGGCCGTTATCTGTAAAGGGCCTGCACCTGGCTCTTCTGCTCTTTTGGATTATTCATGCGTTTGTATTAAGCTGTTGAACAAACCGCTATCTCCACCGACTCTCCCAAGCACAAGTGCACAGAAAAAAAAGGAGAAAGCCGCTGTCAGGCTTCTTGGGCAGCTTTGGACGACTTTGCTCTAACATGCTTTTACAGTTCCGTACCATGAGGCTCAAATTAGAAATTTGCAAGAAAATATAACAAAATCCACCAGGAGTCTAGAGATGAGTGAACCCTAGGTTCGGTGTTTGGACTTTTATGAAAAAACTGAGTTTGGGTGCTTTAAGTGTGAACGTCACTCTCACAAGCCTCGCTGTGTTTGGGTACACTTGGTGCTCAGCCCAGTGCGAGCCACTTGCAATATTTGATCGGCTCACACTTGGGGTAACAACACCATGATCTGATGTAATGTGCACTCAAAAATTGGAAAAAACCTGCCCACCCACTCCCGGAAGTGATCTCTTTGTGGCTGGCTGCATGTTGGCGGAGGCCCAAACTGCCCAATTAGGGGCTTCCATTGGCGTGCAGGTCAAGTTCGGGGCCCAAACCAAACTTTATCTAAAGTCCTGCTGAACCTGCCGAACCGAACGTCCATGGGTTCCCTCATCTCTACAGGATACTAAGTACAGGATACAAGTGGGGACTTCAGGGGGAGAGAGAAAAAAAATTGGTGATTTTCCAACCTCCCTTCCTTCCACTTCCAGTTTTAAAAAACTCATGTCCCCCAGCTGATATTCTATAAAAATCAAACAATGTTAACCTTAGGTCGGAGTCACACTTGCGAGTGACTCGTGTGAGTCTCGCATCGCATCACTCAATACGGCCGCACACTCTCCTGACACGAGTGGGTCAGCTGCATATAGTTCTATGCAGCTGAGATGCTTCTGTCTGCGGCCGTGCCAGGTGATGTGATGCGAGTCACTTGCAAGTGTAACTCCAGCCTAAAGGCCCCATCACACGCTACGATATATCTAACGATATGTCGTCGGGGTCACAGAATTCATTATGCACATCCGACATTGTTATAGATGTCGTAGCGTTTGACAGCTCCGAACGACTGTTAACGAGCAAAAATACTCACCTTATCGTTGCTTGTTGACACGTCGTTCAATTTCATAATGTCGTTCCTCCTTCTGTGCGCCGGTTGTTCGTCGTTCCCGAGGCAGCACACATCGCTATGTGTGACACCTCGGGAACGACGAACACAGCTTACCTGCGTCCCGCCGGCAATGAGAAAGGAAGGAGGTGGGCGGGATGTTCCGGCCGCTCATCTCCGCCCCTCCGCTTCTATTGGGCGGCCACTGTGTGACGTCGCTGTGACGCTGAACGTCCCTCCCCCTTCAGGAAGAGGATGTTCGCCACCCACAGCGACATCGTTAGGGAGGTATGTATGTGTGACAGAGGTTAACGACATTGTGCGCCATGGGCAATGAAGTGCCCGTGCCGAACAACCGACGGGGGCGGATGCGATCACTTACGCGATCGCATGATATATCGGAGCGTGCGACGGGGCCTTTACTCTTGCTCCCAGGTCCATTGCTGAGTCTCCACCGCTGCTCCTTGGCGTCTTTTATTGTCTGCAGCACTGTCATCACATTGACTGCGATGCAGCCAATCACTGAGCTCATCAGCATTGCCCAATTTGATGGAACGAGCCACTCAGAGCCACATAGCTCACCGATTGTCTGCAGCGTTGTTGATGTAATGTCAGTGCTGCAGACCAAAACAGACACAGTTAACAGCAGACGAGACTCAATGCTAAACCCGGGTAGGGTGAGCAAAGAAAAGTTTGCTTTTTCCGAAATCAGAAAACTCTTTAACATGTGGAAGAAAGGAGAAATAAGTGGGGTGCAGTTTTCAATATGGGATTATCACTGTGTAACAAGCGGTCCATAGTTTTATCCACATTGATGCCCGCCACGTATTTCCGTGCACAGGCAATCAAGTTCAGATTAATATAATGGCTGCTTGGACATTCCATGAACTTTTTGTGAGCTGATCATCTTGTTTTTGGTCCACAATATCTGTGGCACCCCTGAGCGTCCAGTCGCCACAGAGGTACTGCACTTCAGCCAGAGATGTGGTGCCCCATCCATGGTAAGAAGGAGCACACAGATCACAGTACACACACTCTTAGTATAGCTACACTCCATCAGGCCGTGGTTAGGGTGAGTTGCTTCTTAGGGAGAGCACAGTCCTGGAACCAGTCTGGAGGTGGGGTTAGTTAGTGGGTGGATGTGACACCCTGGCAAAACCAGGTAGTCACAGAAGTAGTCCATCCTCCTTGATTCTAACACAAAAACCCACACGCAGGTATAACACACAGCCATTAAAGCCTAGTCACCCCCTCATGACAATAAGGACACACCAGTGGGCAGGACCAGGCGGATGGGAACGCCCACCTAGGGGTCCTGAGGTGTCAGGGGCGGGTAAACGAGAGTTCTAAGTTGACAGTTGACAGTGGAGGAGTGTGGAAGTGCAGTGCAGTCAGGGGTTGGGGCCCCTGGACTACCAGACTAGGTGGCAGATGGCAAGCAGGAGCATAGGCGACGGAGATCCGGTCGCGGGAGACCTAAAGTGGACCGGGGCAGGGTTGTAGCCCACCGGTGCCGACAGCGGGAATCCGGTCCGGAGGCCGTGCACAGTCAGGGGACCTGGACCCTAGGACGAGGACGGTTGCAAGCCCCCTTGTTAATAGACCAGCCGGGAACAAGGTTTCAGGCCTTGTTCCAAAGAAGCCCAGAGAGCAAAACAGAAGCCCAACGCGGGGATAGGGTGTCCGTCAGAACCCACAGAAATCCCAAGGGTCAGATTTTGAGGGCCACAGCTCCCAAACATACACAGTACCGGGAGTGGACTTCCCCGTTCCAAGCGGAAATGTCTGAGTAAAGACACAAACATTGAAATGCAGGAGGAAGGGACCCCTGTTTGCTACACCCGGGTGGGGGACCTGAATACACCCACCGGAGGCGACCGGTCACTGGCACTTTGGTTTACCACTGGACTTGTATGTGATTCTTTGAACTGTGAGTACACCACTTACCCCTGGTCCAACCCGGCACATCACCTCCAGCAGCCATTACTCCCGTACACCTGGGCCCCGGGACTATACCTCCCTTCCATCCTGCTGCCCCGCTCCATCAGCTCTGGGCGCCCCATCATCAGGCAGCGGCGGTGCTACAAACTCTCACCACAACCCACGGGTGGCATCACCGACAAATCAATCCCCTGTAAATACTCCCTTACTACGGTTGTGAGGATGAATGGCCGTGCGAGCCCGGGGTCCGGTCACCACTCAAGTCGCAGTAGCGGACCCGGATCTGAGCAGCCCCTGCAGCGGCAGCGGCCCCCGTCCACAACATGGACACTTAGAACGGAGTGCAGAGAGTGAAACTAGACAGAACAAGTTAGGAGAAGAACAAAGGAGGAAGCGGAGGGGATAGGTCTTGGGGACTGGATCCGGAGGAGCTCGTCCTAGAGCATGGAGAAAGAAAAGGAAGAAGGGATGCTAGAGCCACGGGAAGTGAGAGATCCACCCGTGGGCTTGCATCCACATCTGACATACCGGTGTGGAAGGACTTGGCCACAAAGGGGAATGGCCCCTAGACTAGTGGACAACAACCAGGCTCATCCAGCAAAACCGGAGGTTGAGGTAACTTCATGTGCCAAAGCCACAACTGCATGCAAAGCCACTGAACAGGTGACCACAGAGGGCCAGGGGATTAGGCAGAAGAGCCTCCCAAGACGGGGTCTGGGGACACCGACTCACGGCACTGTGTGTGAGACGCAGGGCAGGAGGGCGAAGCCAGTGTAGGAAGACGACCAGGAAAGGGACACAGAAAAGTACACCGGTCATGTGCCTCCAAATTACCTGGGGATTAGCTGGATTCCATCACCGCAGGACTCAGCACTCCAAGGGCAGTATTTGACCGGCCGCGACAATCTGGTACTGACAACTGTGAGTAAAGAACTTGTCACTGCATCTCGCTGTGTCCTGGACTCATTGTCTGCTCCGCCAGCCCCACACTATTCAAATATCTCACTGGCTAAAAACTACCTATGGTTGTGGGGAGCTATGCCATCTCAGCTGCATCACCATCTGCCCCAGCGGTCCCGTCTAAGCAGCGTCGGCCATATTTGGCCGAATACCACGGATGGCGTCACGAATCATTATCCCATGTAAATATATTCCCCACTCATTTAAACGACACCGTCAGGGTCACGGAGTCGAGCCCTGCCACCATGACATCCCAGAACAGAACCGGCCCAGTTCCGAGTGTCCCCTCAGACTGCCCTGGTGGGGCATGTCAATATCCGTTTCTGATCAGCACCAATTTATTTTCTGGAGATTGGTGGTAGAATGTACAAGCAGCGCATAAACCCAGTTTTTCTAGGTAGTTTGGGGGTCTTTTTGGTGGAACGAAGAGGGGTTTTAAAATAACAATTAATTTAGGAATGACATGTTTGTATATATAGGTAATGGATTTATGTTACATGTTTATGGTTGCTTTACGATAGAAATCATTGTGTGCTCCTTCGGCAATTGTGTTTTTTCGTGATCTACGCCTACAATTTCATAATGTTATATGTAGGTATTATGTAACCACAAGCACCAAATGAATCATTCCCTCTCATTATCCCTCAGGTCTTGAAGATGTTAAACTCCTGGTAAGGAGACTCCAGGTGTCAAGGAAATGAGAAAGAAATGACGCTTCTAATAGAAGAAAGTGACCCGAGGCTACAAATGGGGAGAGATTTAGAGGGCAGAGGCGGATACATGTCATCAGATATGATCTAATGTGGAGATTACATCTGTACGATAAGGTCTCTTCTTTTTACAGAACATAAATCACAGGTCGTCTTCTTCTGGCCATTAGTTAGCTACTTAGGGACCTATTCAAAATGTATTTTTGCTTTTTTTGTCTAGTTTTTGCTTTTTTTTTTGCGCTTTATAATTCTTTCAATTTTTGCCATTTGTAAAGTCATTTTAGATTTGTCCCCCTGTATTTTTTAGGTTTTCAATTGTTTGACAGGTTTGGGGGTTCCAGATATTTTTGGCTGATTCTTCAATTGCGTTTTTATGAAAAGTATCAACATTTTTGCTCCAATGCACTCTTCTTCCGTAATGTGATTTTATGACGTCCCAAATTTTTCGTTTTGCCATTTTAGCCAAAAAGGCAGCTTTTTGCTCAAAAAAGTCGTAAAAAAATATCGAAGGTAAAAATAAAGAATCTTTTTTATTTTGTATCAAATTCATGAACCGCGTGTGACATTTTGAAAAATTTAAAGAAAAAAATATTAACGAATACCACAAGAAAAAAAAAAGAAGATTACAAACTCTATACGAAAAATTAGTTCTTTCTTAGTTTTAGCTATTTCTGGAAAAGTGTCACAAGGGGTTTTTTGCAGGCATCGCCAACTGTTATCGCGGCATCAGGATCTGTGGAAACTACAGATTCTGGCACTCTGCCTGCTAACTTCTCTGATGTTTGGGATCAGGGCAGGGAGACGTAGGCCTCGACCCATAGACTTAGGCAAGCTAGAAAGAGTTAAGGCCCCGTTACACGCTACAATTTATCTGATGATCTCAGTAGAGATGTGACACGCCCAGATCATAGTTACGATTTGCCGAGATCGCACATAGGTCGTTTCGTAGCGGTCACACGTACACATCTCACAAATGCCGCAAAATCGTTCAGCGATATATTGTTTGACCAAGGCTTTCGTGTGGATGTTGTTCGTCGTTGGCAGAGTGTCAAACGTACCAATATGTCTGCTGCGTTCCAAACGACAAACAATATTTTGAAACTGAATGACGTGTCAACGATCAACGATTTTCAACCTATTTGTGATCGTTCAGAGTCGCACGTAGGTGTCACACGCAACAACGTCGCTAACGATGATGGAAGTGCGTCACGGAAACCGTGACCCCGACGACATATCGTCAGATAAATCGTAGCGTGTAACGGCGCCTTTAATTTCTCCTGGTCTGCTTGTTATTCTGTTTTGATCACATGCTGTGGAGGAGCCTATCATGTTTGCTTCCTCCTATATATGCTGGCTGGACTATTCCATTAATGCCAGCTATAGCTTACCTATACTGGTCTGGTGAGGTGTTGTGATCAAGACTGAACTGGTGGTTGTTGTGCATTATTGCTGTGAGCGGTCGTAGTATTGACCCTTGTTGTCTTCTTGAGGCTGCCTTCCTGCTATTGCTTTTTTCCTTAGTCTCTTACTGTTTGTTTCTGTGAGTTTGCAATGTGTCTGAGTTTTGGTTTTCCCCTGTCTGTCTTAATCTGTGTTGTCATCACACTCCTGCCTCTTCTTTCACACAGATTATCTGGTCAGGAGAATAGTAAAGGGTACTTTGCACGTTGCGACATCGCTACTGCGATATCGTCAGAGTAAAATCGAAAGTGAGTCACATCCGGCGCCGGTAACGATGTCGCAACGTGTAAAGCCTAGAAGCACCGATAAACGATCACAAAAGCGTCCAAAATCGGTGATCTGTGTAGTGTCGGTCATTTCCATAATTTCACTGCAGCTACAGGTACGATGTTGTTCCTCGTTCCTGCGGCAGCACACATCGCTGTGTATGAAGCCGCAGGAGCAACGAACATCGCCTTACCTGCGTCCCGCCTGCAATGAGGAAAGAAGAAGGTGGACGGGATGTTTACGTCCCGCTCATCTCCGCCCCTCCGCTTCTATTGGCCGCCTGCTGTGTGTTGAGAGGTTTGGTACCTCAATTTTCCAATCCTGAGGTACCAAACCTATTTCAAGAGAGTCTAAAGGGTGCTTTACATGCTGCAACATCGCTAACGATATATCGTCGGGGTCACGTTGTTAGTGACGCACATCCGGCGCTGTTAGCGACATCGCAGCGTGTGACACCAAGGACCAACGATCAACAAGCGCAAAAACGTGAAAAATCGTTGCTCGTTGACGCGTTGCTCCTTTCACAAATATCGTTGCTGCTGCAGGTACAATGTTGTTCACCGTTCCTGCGGCAGCGCACATCGCTATGTGTGACACCGCAGGAACGACGAACATCTCCTTACCTGCGTCCACCGGCAATGAGGAAGAAAGGAGGTGGGCGGCATGTTCCGGCCGCTCATCTCTGCCCCTCCTCTGCTATTGGACGGCTGCCATGTGACGTCGCTGTGACGCCGCACAACCCGCCCCCTTAGGAAGGAGGCGGGTCGCCGGACAGAGCGACGTCGTAGGGCAGGTAAGTGCATGTGAAGCTGCCGTAGCGATAATGTTCGCTACGGCAGCTATCACAAGAGATCGCATCTGCGACAGGGTCGGGGACTATCGCGCTCGGCATCGCTAGCATCGGCTAGCAATGTCGCAGCGTGCAAAGTAGTCTTAAGGCTCGGGACTCTGGCGTCTCCATCTCCAGGAGTAATCCGGAGGTCAGGGATAGCCTAGGGTCCCCTCACGTGAGGGATTGGAGCCCCCCTATCCCTTACTATTCTGCAGTCATATCATGACAAAAATTTCAGTGACAATATGCCAGCTCAAAAAAGATTTGAAATCACTATATCATATGTAGTTGGGGACTTTTAAACCACATAACAGCATTAATGGAGGTCAAATTATTTGGATTGTACCTTACTATGGAATAGATTGAGATAAATGGTGCCACTTATCTAGCGATATGGGAGGCTGGTAACAGGACCAGCACCCAATAAACCCTAGCAAGCGCTGGGGTCCCACTGCATCCAGGAGACCCTCTTAACTCTGTGTATGGAACTGTGCTTGCGCCATACAACACGGGTCCCAGCTGTGTTATACAGCCTGCACCTAGGTTTAAATTCTGTGATCAGAGCTAGCTCTGATTACAGCAGTTTAATCCTTTAGACTCTACTGTCAACTGTGACAGCGGAATTCAAGCTAAGCAGTTGGAAAAAGGGTGCTGATGGTATTATCATGGCAGCCTGGTCTGCAGATCCTGTACACTTGAGGATGGACATCATTGGAGAACAAAAATTTTACAACACAGAACTATATTATGATAATTCAATGCATTGTAGAAATAATTCAATAATACGTAAAAAAAACCCCCTAAAAAATAGGCTTTTTTATATAGTATAAAAGCAAGTGCAAATCACCCACTTTTTCAGGAAGGTTACTGAAAACTAAAAAAACAAACGTATTTCGGTATCGCCCTTTGTATAACTGTTTTTTGATAATTTCATCTTCCAAAAATAGAATAACAAGAAATAAAAAAAAATGTTGTTTGAACCCCAATTAGGTGTTGAAACTTCAGCTTGGCCTGCAAAAAGGATACAACTTTATTGACCCCCCAAAAAAAAGGTAAAGGAGAAGAGGTGCGCATTGGGACTCTGTCGCCCAATGGATGGGAATGATAAGTGCTTGGCCTTCAGCTCTAAAGCATAAGGACTACGACATTTATACCATTTATGTCCATGGTCAAATACAAACAGTGTATTTTGTAGTCTATGTGACGTAAAGACAGGAAAATGGGGACCAGGATCTTATAGGTTGGATCAAAACTGAACAGATCTTTAGGATTCCCGACAGGATGGGCGGCGTTAGGAGTGTCCGGCAGCTCCCTATGTTAGTCTCCCGTTAACACAACTTGCCTATTCGACAGAGAAATCTGTAGTTTGACAGCTTGATTATGTACATGGCCAGATTCAGGCGAGACATAGTCATTAGTTGGAAAGCAGATGGCACATGGTCAACCAGATTCCACCATAAACAAGCCAGATGGTATCGGCTGTCCGATAATGGGTCTGTACATATATGACCTTTTCTATCCATTATCGTCTGGGTTTAAAAATAAAAAGGAAATGATTAGGGATGATCGAATACTTCAAATATTCGGCTTCGCGAATATTTGCAGAATAGGTCGCCGCTATTCGACTATTCGCGAATATTCGATGCCCAATGTAAGTCTATGGGAAACCCGAATAACAACTATTCTGAACTATTCGGGCTTCCCATAGACTTACATTGCGTATCGAATATTCGCATAGTGGCGACCTATTCGTCGGATATTCACGAAGTCGAATATTTGAGGTATTCGCTCATCCCTAGAAATAATGTAGGAGAAGTGACATCAATTTACCAAAATATGAAGTCTAAAAAGAGTTACAGTATATACAGTATACATAGATAGAGAGATGTCAATATATATATATATTCACACTACAGTTCAAAAGTTTAGGGTCACTTAGATATTTCCTTATTTTTGAAAGAAAAGCAGATTTTTTTTTAATGAAGCTAACATTAAATTAACCCCTTCACGACCATGGACGGATATATCCGTCATGGAGTATGTCCCATTAAGCCCCGCCCCCTGCTAGCCGCGGGTGGAATCGCTTCCACCCGCGGCCATTAACCCCTTAAATCTTGCTGTCAAAGTCTGGCAGCAAGATCTAAATGCGCGCGGCCATGTTTTTTACTTACCGCCGCCCCCACCAGAAGTCACGTGCGTGATCACGTGACTATCGGTGGTTGCCATCGTAGCACAGGGTCATGTGATGACGCCTGCAGCTATGATGTTTCACTTTCGTTTTCCCTCGGCCTCGGAGCAGAGGGAAAAAGAAAGTGACTGTATCTGCTGTTTACAGCTGTATAGCTGTGATCAGCAGATAAATAACAGCGATCGGATTGCTGATCGCTATAGCCCCCTAGGGGGACTAGTAAAATAAAAAAAAAAAGTAAAAAAAAAAGTTTTAAAAAATAAAAAAAAATAAAAAAACTTAAAAGTTCAAATCACCCTCCTTTCCCCCCATTGAAAATTAAAGGGTTAAAAAATAAATAAATATACACATATTTGGTATCGCCGCGTTCAGAAATGCCCGATCTATCAAAATATAAAATCAATTAATCTGATTGGTAAATGGCATAGTGGTAAAAAAATTCCAAACGCCAAAATTACGTTTTTTGTTCGCCGCAAGTTTTACGCAAAATGCAATAATAAGCGATCAAAGCTTAGCATCTGCGGAAAAATGGTACCATTAGAAACATCAGCTCGAGACGCAAAAAATAAGCCATCACTGAGCCATAGATCCCAAAAAATAAGAACGCTACGTGTTTCGGAAAATGGCGCAAAACAGCGCCACTTTTATTGGACAAACTTGTGAATTTTTTTTAACCCCTTAGATACAAGTAAACCTATACATGTTTGGTGTCTACAAACTCGCACCGACCTCAGGCATCATACCCACACATTAGTTTTACCATATAGTGAACACCGTGAATAAAACATCCCAAAAACTATTGTGCCATCACACTTTTTTTGCAATTTTTCTGCATTTGGAATTTTTTTGCTGTTTTCCAGTACACCATATGGTAAAACGTTTGGTTTCATTTAAAAGTACAACTTGTCCCGCAAAAAACAAGTCCTCATATGGCAAGATTGACAGAAAAATAAAAAAGTTACGACTCTCGGAAGAAGGGGAGCAAAAAACAAAAACGCAAAAACGGAAAGTGCCCCGGGGCTGAGGTGTTAAACAGAAATCCCCTCTATACATTGTAATGTGGTAAATGTCTATTCTAGCTGCAAACATCTGGTTTTGAATGCAATATCTACATAGGTGTATATAGGACCATTTCCAACAACCACCACTCCAGTGTTCTAATGGTACATTGTGTTTGCTGTGTTAGAAGGCTAATGGATGTTTCAAAATCCCTTGAAAAACCTTGTGCAAATATGTTAGCACAGCTGAAAACAGTTTTGCTGATTAGAGAAGCTATAAAACTGACCTTCCTTTGAGCTAATTGAGAACTGGAGCATTACATTTGTTGGTTCCATTAAACTCTCAAAATGGCCAGAAAAAGAGAACTTTCATGTAAAACTTGACAGTCTATTCTTGTTCTTAGAAATGAAGGATATTCCATGCGAGAAATTGCCAAGAAACTGAAGATTTCCTACAACAGTGTGTACTACTCCCTTCAGAGGAGAGCACAAACAGGTTCTAACCAGAGTAGAAAGAGAAGTGGGAGGCCGCGCTGCACAACTGAGCAACAAGACAAGTACATTAGAGTCTCTAGTTAGAGAAATTGATGCCTCACAGGTACAGAGAAGAGGCGACTTCGGGATTTCAGGGCAGAGTGGCAAAAAAAAAAGCCATATCTGAGACTGGCTAATAAAAGGAAAATATTAATATGGGCAAAAGAACACTCACAGACACTGGACAGAGGGAGATTGGAAAAAAGTGTTATGAACAGACGAATCGAAGTTTGAGGTGTTTGGATCACACAGAACATTTGTGAGACGCAGAACTACTGAAAAGATGCTGGAAGAGTGCCTGACGCCATCTGTCAAGCATGGTGGAGGTAATGTGATGGTCTGGGGTTGCTTTGTTGCTGGTAAAGTGGGAAATTTCTACAATGTAAAAGGGATTTTGAATAAGGAAGGCTATCACTCCATTTTGCAACGCCATGCCATACCCTGTGGACAGTGCTTGATTGGAGCCAATTTCATCCTACAACAGGACAATGACCCAAAGCACACCTCCAAATTATGCATGAACTATTTAGGGAAGAAGCCGGCAGCTGGTATTCTATCTGTAATGGAGTGGCCAGCCCATCACCAGACCTCAACCCTATAGAGCTGTTGTGAGAGCAGCTTGACCGTATGGTGCGTAAAAAGTGCCAATCAAGCCAATCCAACTTGTGGAGGGGGGAAGCATGGGGCGAAATATCTCCAGATTAACCCCGCAAATTAACAGCTAGAATGCCAAAGGTCTGCAAAGCTGGAATTGCTGCAGTGGGGCATTCTGTGCCGAAAGCAAAGTCTGAAGAGAAAATTAATATTTCAAGTAAAAATCATTATTTCTAACATCGTCACTGTCTGGACGATATTCTCTATTCATTATGCAACTCATTTGATAAATTAAAAAAAGGTGACTTAAGAAATTGGAAAAAAAAACCAAAAATGATGACTCAGGCGCAAAGTTTTTATTTTGTTTACAAACAGAAAATAAAAAAGAAAGGAAACTTTTTTTGTGTTTTAAAATGAATTTTGTGTATATTGTATTGGAGTGTGTTGGTGATATATAAATATAGACAATAAAATAAAAAAATGAAGCAGAATTTATTTAATCATGACATGAAGATATGAAATTTGAAAATGCATAAAAAAACGTTTTTTTAGCGGTAGGAAACGTTCACGAATATAACAACTTTCAGAAACAAATTCTAACATTCTCAGCACTGAGATCGTGATAACTAAACATTAATTTTAATGGTAATTTTTACAAAAAGTTAACAGTATGGAAGTAGGATGCTGTTTCAAACAGAAAATGCAAGACATTGCCGGATTCATCACACAATGGTTATCGACAAGCCAGAAGTGGCTGACAAATCCGGGGTCAAATTTTGTCATTTTAATTCGTTGTCATTTTAATTTTCATTCAGCTCTATTTTTCCCCTCAAAAACTGTGAAATATGCAATATCAGACTCAGGTGTGAACACAGCCCAAGAGATATAGAAATTTATTTTTGCATTTGCTCCTTTCTTTGGTGTTTTTTTTTTTGCCTCTTTTTCATTTGAGCCTTATTTTTCTTTTGTCACACCTTTTTTAAAGATTATTTTATATATGTTCACCTCTTTTTCTATGTTTGATATCGGGTACAGGGGATATGTTTTCAGCTGATACTTATAACTTTTTGAAAAGTTGGATAATTTGATGCAAAGGTTTTCCGGTTGACCCCCATGGAGTTAGTAATTTTCTGTAAGGCCAGGAATGCACTTTGCGTTTTTACCTGCGTTTTAGGTGCTTTTTTAGGTCCGTTTTGGGAAGCACCTTTTTCTTGCCTTAAGGTATGCGTTTTGACTTACCAGCAAAGTCTATGGAAAAATTGGATTTTCCGACCCCACTTTGCGTTTCTAAACGCTGCGTTTAATTTTCATATTTTGTGGCAAAAACCATGCGTTCAAAGAAGTAACATGTCAGTTGTTTTTGCCATTTTCAGTGCGTTTTGCTAACATTGGAGTCAATGAGAAATGGCAAAAACCAAGATTCCTTCAAATTCCTGCGTTTTACCTGCTTTTTCATTGCAGAAAGCATGCGTTTTGGACTATCAAAACGCATGCTTTTTGATCATTAAAATAATGATTTCATATGTCCCTTTATACACACACACATAGTCCAAAAATTTAAATTAAGGAAATGAATACTTTATTGCAATTTTTCAATAACATATCATATTACCGCAATAATTTAATGAATATAATTTAATTTCATGATTTTTTCTATGATTATAGATTTGATTTTTTTTTACCATTTTTTTCAAAGATTTTGACTATTTAAACTTTATTAAGCAGTGTCTTTATGTTCAAAACGCAACTATCAGA
Organism: Anomaloglossus baeobatrachus; assembly: GCF_048569485.1. NCBI lineage: Eukaryota > Metazoa > Chordata > Amphibia > Anura > Aromobatidae > Anomaloglossus > Anomaloglossus baeobatrachus. The sequence continues at coordinate 49,532,688 of NC_134363.1, read as the reverse complement.
ACACAGCTGAAAACGCATCAAATACTTGGCAAAAACGCATGCGTTTTCAGCGCTAAATTTCAGAAAAAGGCAACTTTGGCAAATCAATTAAGCCCAAAACGTGCGTTCTAAACTGCAAGTAGGTGAACGCAAAGTGTGTTCCTAGCCTAAGGGGTACTTTGAACGCTGCGACATCGCAAGCCGATGCTGCGATGCCGAGCGCGATAGTCCCCGCCCCCATCGCAGCTGCGATATCCTTGTGATAGCTGCTGTAGCGAACATTATCGCTACGGCAGCTTCACATGGACTCGCCTGTCCTGGGACGTCGCGCTGGCCGGCGACCTGTCTCCTTATTAAGGGGGCGGGTCGTGCGGCGTCACAGCGACGTCACACGGCAGGCGGCCAATAGGAGCGGAGGGGCGGATATGAGCGGGATGTAAACATCCCGCCCACCTCTTTCCTTCCACATATCCTACGGAAGCCGCGGTGACGCCGGTAGGAGATGTTCCTCGCTCCTGCGACTTCACACACAGCGATGTGTGCTGCCGCAGTAGCGAGGAACAACATCGGACCGTCGCGTCAGCGTAATTATGGATTACGCCGACGCTGCACCGATGATACGATTATGATGCTTTTGCGCTCGTTAATCGTATCATCGAACCTTTACACACTACGATGTAGCATGCGATGCCGGAAGTACGTCATTTTCAATTTGACCCCACCGACATCGCACCTGCGATGTCGTAGTGTGCAAAGCCCGCCTAAGTCTTTTTTGACTTTTTTAGCCTTTTTTCATCTTCAACTTCTTTTTCTACTTATTCCTCTTGTTCTTCTTCTTGTTCTTGTTCTTCTTGTTCTTCTTGTTCTTCTTCTTCTTCTTCTTGTTCTTCTTATTATTATTATTGTTCTTCTTGTTCTTGTTTTTCTTCTTGTTCTTCTTTTTGTTTTTCTTTTTAATCTTCTTTTTGATCTTCTTCTTGTTCTTCTTCTTCTTCTCTCATGAAGCCTCGGGGTTTTCAGTTGATTTATCATTTGCACCTTTTCCAAAAGGCACAGTATGTGTTGCAAATGTTCTCTAGTTCCACTTTTGGAGTAATTTGAAGCACACCAAATAATTTGGCATAAATTTAATGGAGAGTGCTACTTTTGAAGTAAAAAAGTTGCAAAACATGTAAAAGGCAAATATGAAGAGTATCTTGGATATAAGCTGTTTTAAAAAAATTGGTGCAGAACTCATTTATGAGACAAAAAAAGGAAAAGTGACTTACAAAGAAAACAAAGCTGCAAATAATGAATTGGGTACATAGTGTATATAACATAAATTTGATGATATCCTAAAACAATAGTGTATAAATTTGAAAATAATACCATGTGCAATACAAGGTAATATTGTGGTACCGTGTTAGGCTTTGTGCACACGTTGCGTCGAGCTAGTTGAAGTTCTAAACGCATCCTCTGGCAGGAATGGTATTTGGCAAAGTTGGTTTTGATCATAAAAACGCGATAAATATATGTGCATTTTTACGGCGTTTAGCCGTGTTTTTAGCGCTTTTTACATGCTTTTCCATTGCTTAAAGTCAGATGTGTTTTGATTAAAAAGACACTACTAAATAAAGTTTTAACATACAAACACTATGAAAAAAGGGAAAAAAAAATCTAATTATGTAAATCATAACGAAAATAGTTATATTTAATATACTTATAGCGGTTTTATACTATTTGTGGCTATAATTCCAATAATTTAATATTTTTCATTAATTTAATTGTTGGACTATGTGTGTGTGTGTAAAGGGACATATCATTCCATTATTTTGATGTCATAAGCGCATGCGTTTATGTAGTCCAAAACGCATGTTTTCTGCACCTAAAAAGCATGTAAAACGCTGGAATTTTGATATTTCTTGCTTTTTGCAACTTCTCATTGACTTCAATGTTAGCAAAACGCAGCCCAAATGGCAAAACAATTGACATGCTGCTTCTTTGATCGCTGAGTTTTTGCCCAAAATTATGCAAATTAAACACAGTGTTTAGAACTTTGCTGGAAAATCAAAACGCATGCATTTTGGCATTGAAAAGGTGCAGTTGAAAACGCTGCTGAAAAGCATGTAAAATCGCAACGTGCGCACATACCCTTACCCAGAAAAATCAATTGAAATACTATGTCCCAAGAATGACAAAAGTATTTTAGGAGTGATACCTTTATAGGCTAACCAGAAAAATTATATTAGCAAGCTTTCAGAGCATCAAAGCTCCTTCTTCAGGCTAAATTACAAAAAAAAAATAATAATAATTCGGCCTGAAGAAGGAGCTTTGATGCTCTGAAACCTTGCTAATATAATTTTTCTGGTTAGCCTATGAAGGTATCACTCCTAAAATACTTTTGTCATTCTTGGGACATAGTATTTCAAAAAGAATACCATAAAATATAAAAACATTTTAGTTTCAGTGTAAGGTCTGATTCGTTATAGACATAAAGATTTGCATCAAAAACAATTAAAAAAAAAATAAATCGAAAAATATTAGATTTAATCCTGATGCTAATGTTTTATGTGAACTTTTCCTGAAAATTTATATTATATCAAAGAAGTACAAAAATCTAAGTACATAATTTAAGGAAAATAAATATCAAATTAGTGAAAAATAATTAAGTAAAACTGAAAATAAAAATTCTCTTCTTGCGTCATCGTCTCCTCGTATAAATAGGCAACAAAGACTAACGTCGTAATAGCGGAACATTGGTCTGATTGGGAGCAAAACCTTAAAATGCGAAATCACTTTACGACTCTTTTTTATCTTTTACAGATGGCAGGAAGTATGGGATCAGGATGGTTTGATGGTATTATGCGTTTCCTAAATCTTGATCTTCTTAGGACAAAGTTGACTCCTTCTTTTGTCAAACTTGGCGTTTGCAGTCCATTGTCCTTTCATGCACGAGGGATAATCATGGATGAAAAAGATGTAACAGTAACTCATAGCCAAATACAATATATACCGGCGTTCTGTTTAGAACCTCTTCAGACAGCCATGTAAAAGTGAAGTTAAAAGTTTTATAGGGATGTCCTCTCAAAGAAGAGAGTCAATAAATTTATAGGGGAATTAGAAATATGTCTAGTTTTTGTCAAGAATAATTTCATGGAGACATTTGACTATTAGAAAACCTTAACGAGCTTAAGAGAACAATCCGGAAATTGTGTTCTTAGGCGACACCAAAATTTGTTTTCTTAGGGTGCATTCTGACAGCCGCATAAATGGGATGGAGATTGGACCAAAATTCTCCCATCCGAAGTGTGCCATTTATATATGTCTGGCGGACCAAGACATAAAAGGGCCCCTTATGCCAGAACAATATATGGTCCCTTTGTAGCCCAAGAGATCATAAAAATGCAAAATTGCACCTACTTTGGAGTTAGAAATGGGCCCCTTAACCTCTTGGGCCCCAATTGCACCAATGATATGTTCGCCCCTGTCAAGGTAGCCATCACTCTCAGGTTGGTAGAGCCGCGGCAAATCCAAGCATGATTTATATCTTGTCTGAATGCACCCTTAAGCTTATGATCACCAATTTTAGTGTGCCCCCAACCTTTTCATACATTTTCAAATTAATCTAGAGTCACGGCTAATTTAATGAGATTGCTTCTTGATGATCCATAAATTAGTATTTGTATAAAGGACTTGATTGTGGTCTTTATTTTAAAAATTGGGCCACAACCCGGATGATCCATAAATCCTAATTAGCATTTGTATAAAGGGCTTTCAATTTGGCCTTAAATTTAAAATTTGGGCCACAACCCGGAAACATTCTCATATTGGAAAATTTGTTCTCAAGCCACACAAACTTCGTATAGTTTTTGATAATTTTCTTAGGATACATTCACACTTTTTCATTTTCTTTAGTTGTTTTTGAAAGCAAATCCTCATCAAAATCATCTTCAAAAATTCTTAGAAAACAATAATAATAATTAATTAATAATTTTATTCATTTATATAGCGCTATTAATTCCACAGCGCTTTACATACATTGGCAACCCTCCTAATTCAATTCTTTATATGAGATTGTTTTGTTTTTCTTTTGAAGAGGTTAGAAAAAAATGCATTGTGGGATAAAAAAAGAAAATAAATGTTACTTTTTTTATAGAGAATGCTGATAAAAATGCACTGGCTGACGCAGACAGAAAAGGATCCCTGTGCAAGAACAATATATGGGCCCTTTGTAGCCCAAGAGCTCATCAAACTGTACAATTCCACCTAATGTGGAGGTAAAAATGGGCCCCCTAACCTCTTGCGCCTCTGTGGGGCTGCACAGGTTGAACCAACGATATGTCCACCTCTGCAAAAACCTTTATAAACTAGGAGCATCTAATGAAAAGACTGCAAAAAATGCTCCAGGAAAAACGTATCCAAACTCTTCAAAAACTCTTCGAAGGTGTGGGCACAGAATCAGAAAAATTACAAGTTTTTGAGGAATTTTCAATTTTTCCACTCAATTTCTGCTCCAAAACCCCCTAAAAAACTCAGTGTGCAGACACCTCAAAATGGTTTATTGAAACTCTTCATTAAAAGACCAAAAACACCTTAAAAAAACTGTGTGCACACCCCGCAAAACAGATTTTGGAAACTCTTCATTAAAAGACAGAAAACTCCTAAAAATAAAATTGTGTGCACACCCCCCAAAATGGTATGTGGAAACTCTTCATTAAAAGACCAAAAACACCTAAAAGAAACTGTGTGCGCACCCCCCAAAACAAATTGTGGAAACTCTTCATTAAAAGACCAAAAACTCCTAAACAAAACTGTGTGCACACCTTCCAAAACAATTTATGGAAACTCTTCATTAAAAGACCAAAAACACCTAAATAAAAAACTGTGTGCACACACCCCAAAACGGTTTGTGGAAACTCTTCATTAAAAGACCAAAAACTCCTAAAAAAAAACCCTGTGTGCACACCTTCCAAAACAGTTTGTGGAAACTCTTCATTAAAAGACCAAAACCTCCTAAACAAAACTGTGTGCAAACGCCCCAAAATGGTTTGTGGAAACTCTTCATTAAAAGACCAAAACCTCCTAAATAAAAAACTGTGTACACACACCCCAAAACGGTTTGTGGAAACTCTTCATTAAAAGACCAAAAACACCTAAAAGAAACTGTGTGCACCCCCCCAAAAACAAATTGTGGAAACTCTTCATTAAAAGACCAACAACTCCTAAAAGAAACTGTGTGCACCCCCCCCCAAAAAACAAATTGTGGAAACTCTTCATTAGAAGACCAAAAACACCTAAAAAAAACTGTGTGCACACCCGCCAAAACAAATTGTGGAAACTCTTCATTAAAAGACCAAAAACTCCTAAAAGAAACTGTGTGCACACCCCCCAAAACAAATTGTGGAAACTCTTCATTAAAAGACCAAAAACACCTAAAAAAAACTGTGTGCAAACGCCCCAAAATGGTTTGTGGAAACTCTTCATTAAAAGACCAAAACCTCCTAAATAAAAAAACTGTGTGCACACACACCACAAAACGGTTTGTGGAAACTCTTCATTAAAAGACCAAAAACTCCTAAAAAAAAAAACCCTGTGTGCACACCTTCCAAAACAGTTTGTGGAAACTCTTCATTAAGGCTGTGTGCACACTTTGCTTTTTTTCATGCGTTTTCGCAGCGATTTCAACTGCAGTGTTTTAATGCCAAAATGCATGCGTTTTGATTTCCAGGCATAGTCTATGGAAATAGGGCTTTCTTGTGCGCACAATGCTGTTAAAAACGCTGCGTTTCAGTTGCAGAAAATTTGTCAAAATCTCTGTGTTTAAAGAAGCAGCATGTCAATTGTTTTTGCCATTTTGGCAGCATTTTGCTAACATTACAGTCAATGAGAACTTTCAAAACGCATCCTAAATCATAATCCTAGCGTTTTTTGATGCAGAAAACATGCTTTTTTGACAAAATAAACGTATGCATTTTTGACATTATATTAAGGGCATGATATGTTCTTTTACACACACACAGTCCGACAATTAAATTAATGAAAATCAATAATTTAACGTTATTTTAAACATAAATATTAGAACACAGTTATCATTTTAATAAAATTAGCTATTTTGTGTATGATTTTAATCATGATATTTGTTATCTTTTTTTTCCTTTTTTCATAGTGTTTGTATATTTAAACTTTATTTAGTAGTGTATTTGTATTCAAAATGCATCTGACTTTAAGCAAGGAAAAAAATGTAAAACGCGGTAAAAACGCAAGCGTATTTTTAGTGTTTTTGTGGTCAAAACCAAATTTGACAGACAATTTCTGTGTTTAGAACTGCAACAAACTCAACGCAAAGTGCGCACATAGCCTTAAAGACCAAAAACACCTAAAAAAACCCTGTGTGCAAACAGCCCAAAACGGTTTGTGGAAACTCTTCATTAAAAGACCAAAAACTCCTAAAAAAAACTGTGTGCACACCACCTAAAACGGTTTGTGGAAACTCTTCATTAAAAGACCAAAAACTCCTAAAAAAAACCCTGTGCAAACATCCCAAAACGGATTGTAGAAACTCTTCATTAAAAGACCAAAAACTCTTAAAAAAAACTGTGTGCAAACACCCCAAAACGGTTTGTGGAAACTCTTCATGAAAAGACCAAAAACTCCTAAAAAAAACTGTGTGCACACACCCCAAAACGGTTTGTGGAAACTCTTCATTAAAAGACCAAAAACTCCTAAAAAAAACTGTGTGCACACCCCCTAAAATGGTTTGTGGAAACTCTTCATTAAAAGACCAAAAACTCCTAAAAAAAACCCCTGTGCAAACACCCCAAAACGGATTATAGAAACTCTTCATTAAAAGACCAAAAACTCTTAAAAAAACTGTGTGCAAACACCCCAAAACGGTTTGTGGAAACTCTTCATGAAAAGACCAAATACTCCTAAAAAAAACTGTGTGCACACCCCAAAACGGTTTGTGGAAACTCTTCATGAAAAGACCAAAAACCCCTAAAAAAAACTGTGTGCACACACCCCAAAACGGTTTGTGGAAATTCTTCATTAAAAGACCAAAAACTCCTAAAAAAACTGTGTGCACACCCCCTAAAACGGTTTGTGGAAACTCTTCATTAAAAGACCAATAACTCCTAAAAAAACCCCTGTGCAAATACCCCAAAACGGATTGTAGAAACTCTTCATTAAAAGACCAAAAACTGCTTAAAAAAACCTGTGCAAACACCCCAAAACGGATTGTAGAAACTCTTCATTAAAAGACCAAAAACTCTTAAAAAAACTGCGTGCAAACACCCCAAAACGGTTTGTGGAAACTCTTCATGAAAAGACCAAAAACTCCTAAAAAAAACTGTGTGCACACACCCCAAAACGGTTTGTGGAAACTCTTCATTAAAAGACCAAAAACTCCTAAAAAAAACTGTGTGCACACCCCCTAAAACGGTTTGTGGAAACTCTTCATTAAAAGACCAAAATTCCTAAAAAAAACCCTGTGCAAACACCCCAAAACGGTTTGTGGAAACTCTTCATTAAAAGACCAAAAACTCCTAAAAAAAAAAACCCTGTGTGCACATCCGCCAAGTCAGTTTGTGAAAACTCTTCATTAAAAGACCCCCCTAAACAAAAAAAGAGTTTCTTCACTCATAGTTTTTGAACTTTTCATGTGATTATATTCTTAAGGTCAAATACTTTACATTCTAAAACAAAATCTATTGCTTTTTGGACAATTTTAAGACTTTTTACCAATGATAAAGTTTATTATTTTGACCTACTATCTACTATTTTTAACTCTGATATTTCTACAATCAACAATGTCAACTTTTTGGTCAAAATCTCACATTGACCTAATGTCGTTAGATCTTTTCTTCCATTATCTAAATAATAGCGGCTCAATCATGAATGAAATACCTAAAGTTTGTCATACTAGGATTAGATTATGCGTGGTATGCGAATAGTATTAGTTTCTGTTTATGGAATATTTCCTTTACTATGTAACCATATGATTCTAGACAGTGATTAACCAGACAAGAGGGTAGCAATTCACAGGGGAGGGGTGTCAGTGCCCCCTCACCTGCCTGTCTGGTGCAGGCACTCAGAGAGATGGCGGAGGAGGGAGGGTGGATAATTAGCATTTTCGGTGGCAGCTGGCGGAGTGGAGAAATTGTGATTTCTTTTTAGTTCTAAAATGACACATTGTTCATAGGGGCACAATTCTCCCGGCAGGAGAGCAGCAAAGAGTGTGCCAAGGTATTGTTGTGCAAATCAGAGGCTTTTTGTGCTTGAATTAGCCAAAGAAGGATTAAGGGAGATGGCCTGCAGGCCACTAATAGCAGGGATGAGGTCCTGGAGACTTTAGATATGCAAAGCAGCTTCCATCAAGACGAGATGCAAAGCACATCAGAGTGTAGTGGGTTACGTCTGTGGTTTGTCCCTGATGCAGTTTTGTATATATTGGATTTGTTTTTGGGCCAATGACAAGTGGTGAACGTTCCAGGCCGTATATTGTACAGTGAGTGAATGTCTTGTATAGCGGACAATTGTGTGTTGTATACACCATTATCCCTCTCTACTGGGTTGATCAACAGCTTCTTTCAGACGAGTCTTCAGACAAGACTGTATTGACATTCATTCTGCGCAGCTTGTAGAACGAGACGGAACTGTATAAATACATTGTCATAATTATCCCATCTTGATAATTAAATGCAATCTGCCCACCTGAGCCAATGAGTGTCTTTCAGTAAACATTGACCCTTTGGAGGCAAATTTCACGATAATACCATAAAGTAACATCTAACTGTAGCGTTCTGGTGCCGCACGCCTGCACCCTCCCTCTCCCAGGCCACAACAGGAGTGCCGTTCTCCTCACCTGTCCCCCGGTTCCATGTGCCCTGTTCCTGCCCCAGGGTCTGCCACAGCCTTCTCAAGCTTCCAGGCCCCATGCATGCCTTCTGAAAGCGCGCTTACAGTGCACTGATATGCCCCTTTCTCAAAGGGCCAGCATCCCATTACCCGAAAGTGATCCTTGAGGTCAGCTTTATGAACTGAAGGTACTTATGCCTGCCCCCCTTTAGGGGATGCGCCTGTGCAATATTGCCTATCCTTAGTGTGTTGCTAGTTCTCAGGTTCCATACCCGCTATTGTGTCTAGTTGAGTGGTTCATGTCCTAATACCAGTGTCTTGTTCCGCTAACCTGTGTCTCTACTTAGAGCCTGCTTGCTGCCACTACCTCTGTTCTGCCACGTCCGAGTTACCACCAATTGCTGCCACGTCCAAGTTACCACCTCCATGCTGCCAATTCCAAGTTACCACCTCCATACTGCCATGTCCGAGTTACCACCTCCATGCTGCCACGTCCGAGTTACCACCTCCGTGCTGCCACATCTGAGTCTTCACATCCATGCTACCATGTCTGAGCACATCCTTACCGGACATCAGAGACTCACCAGTCAGTCAGAGCCGACTCCACTAATCATGGCTGTTGTGCATTTAGGCCCCCTGGGGCGTTGCCTGACAATCCCTGTATAGGGGTTAGCTCCAGGTTAGCTCCAGGTTAGCTCCTCCAGGGGAGTTCGGTGTATGACCCAGTGGGTCCACTCCCGGATACTCGCCGCCCCTTAGCGACCATAACACTAACAATATATTGGTCATGTGATAAATAAAGATATGTTTTATATTAGGTCATTATTTTTTGGGGATAACATCTTGACAGTTTCTTGTAAGGACTTGTAAGGTGCCGGTGGTTGTTCAAAGATATCAACTGTTCCTACTCAAGAACATTGGAAAAAAACATTATGAGGAATTTCCAATTGTAATTTTTGGGGAAGGCTTCTTTATTTGGCACTTTTTATCTTAAAGAAAAACGGGCAATTCTCGTTACTAGTGATGAGCGAATAGTAACTATTCATGTTCAGATTATTAGTAACGAATCCCTAAGTACTATTTGTCAGGAATAATGAACCTAATGCAAGGCAATGGACAACGCAAGCATTTTTCTTGACTTGACGAATACTGGAATAGCACTCGGTATTCGGTAAATATAATCCGAACACGAATAGTTACTATTTGAACATCACTACTCCTTACAAGTCTGTCTGAGTAAATAATTGCATTCCCTCTAATTTAAAGATTATTTAGCATCTTTACATAGAGGGGTTGTCAACTACTTGGACAACTCCTTCTCATTCCCCTATAAGCCTATACTCACCTCCGGTGTGGATGCTATTACAGCGGTATCTGAGGTCCCACTTGACATTGTTTAGACACGCATGCCCCGCGACCAATCAATGTCAGTTTCCTTCACCCCACCTTTGGACATTTAAGCAGGAAGTCACTGTTGCGCTCACATCCTGCTCAAATGTCCCAAAGCGGGGAGACAGATGCTGGGCACTGATTGGTCGCATGGTCTCACATGCCTTAACAATGTCACGTGCTCCCCGAGAATGCAACTTCAGACATCACTGGAGGTGAGTATTAACTTATTTATTTTTATTGGGGTGAACAAGAGGAATGAGTAGGGGTTGTCCAAGTACTGGATATCCTCTTTAAATCTTGAACCATTCTTCTGTTATTCCTGTTAGGGTGAACTCTTAACCAGAGATCACTAGTTGCCTACTGCCTGGCCAAATTGGTATAGGCCAAGTGCATGCATAAAAGAATTCACACCAGACACAGTCGGATATGAAGTCTCTTCTTGGTCACTAGAAATGGCACCGAACAGAAACAGTACAGAGCATGCGTCCTCTTTATATATGCTAGGGGCGTACACAAGTTTGGATATGCCCATTTAGTGGGACAGTTCATGGGCTAGCCAATGGGGAGATCTGTGTTGCTGTTGATGGGCGGGTCAATGACGTCATCGGATGGATCCATGGTGATGGGAGGGACGTCATCTGGAGGATCCATGCTGATGGTTTGGTCTGTGATGTCATCGGGGGCCATCTTGGCTTTCTCTGAAGAGTGACTGGCTTATGTATAGAGAATTCATTTCATTGAACATACTTCCCACAGTGCTCTATGTTCAGAGGTTAATTAAGTATTTCATCTTATGGCTCTCCTCAACATTCCTTGTAGAATCTTTAAGATTAATTGACAACTGGGTGTTACCAATTGGTGGGTGTGTCCCCACACCGATTTACTAATCAGTGCTGCTGCTTTCTGATTCTGTTTGGGCACTCTCCTTTTAATAAGAAGAATGCTGAAACCCAATTGCCAATTTTTCCCAAAATTTCAAGAAGGCACAATAGAGGAATGATGTAATTACAGTAGTGTGATTGGGTAATGCAATTACAGTAGACTCTACAATGTCTTCTTGCAATTTGGGGGCATTTAAAAATGTACGGTGGTGGATGTAAGTCTGGAAGGAAGAAAATCCTTGACTAGCAAATGTTTAGGGCATATATGTGAGCCCTCGCGGGCAGGGTCCTCTCTCCTCCTATACCAGTCTGTTTTGTACTGTTAATGATTGTTGTATGTACACCCTCTTTCACTTGTAAAGCGCCATGGAATACATGGCGCTATAATAATAATAAATAATAATAATAATATATGTCTGGCACACATGGACAAGATTCATGAAAAGGTCTATATACCATAAATGATGTGCATGGAAGAACTTTTTGTTCGAATAGTACATACTACCCTCATCCTATAGGGTTAGATGCCTCCTCCTCTCTATAGCATATCCTCTCTATGCAGGTATTAGCATGTTGTTGGTTTCCCAAGGTTTACACATCGTGGCCAATTCCTGCCCAATTTTGGAAAAGCCAATTGTTCTTGCCTCTCCACCAAAGCAACACCCTTGAAAGACGCCACAGCTGGGCATTGAGATGACAATGATGGGACACCTTTTTTAGCAGAAGGATGTAATGTATCCAAATAAGTAGAGTATTTGGAGCTCCAGTTGTCATGGAAGATCAATTCTTATCTACAGGGGTCTAGTGGGGTCATTCAGGACATGGCAATTTTACTGATTGCAATTCAATCCAGGGTCAAACAGGAATGTTAAACACTGAGCCAACACATGGTTTCCAAAAATAGAGCGCTCTTAGCCTGTCTAACTGTATGGAAATCAGTAAATGTAGAGATGCATTTATGATCCTATACAAAGCAAGGCAAATAAAGCACAGTATACATACTCATATATTTAAAAAGGACCTGTCATGAGGTCAAAGTGGCTAGTATTTTTTATCTTATTTTCTTCTCATGGCTCCCTTGAGTAATCAGTTTTTTGTTTCTTTTAAATCTTCCCTATGGTTTGAGAAATATGGAGCTTTTAATTTTATGCAAATTTTTATGGTCTTTTCAAGGAAGTGTGGCTCACAGGATCCTCTGGGGTGTGGCTCACAGGATCTTCTGGAGTGCAGCTCATGGATCTTCTGAGGTGTGGCTCATGGGATTCTCTAGCGTGTGGATCACGGATCCTCTGGGGTGGGACTCACAGGATCCTCTGGGGCATGGCTCACAGGAGCCTTTGGGGCATGGCTCATAGGATCCTCTGGAGTGTGACTCACAGGATCCTCTGCGGCATGGCTCACAGGATCCTCTGGGGCGTGTCTTTAGGCTGCTCTTTATCTAATCTTAGGGGTACTTTGCACGCTGCGACATTGCTAGCCGATTGTAGCGATGCCGAGCGCGATAGTCCCCGCCCCCGTCGCAGATGCGATATCTTGTGATAGCTGCTGTAGCAAACATTATCGCTACGGCAGCTTCACACGCACTTACCTGCCCTGCGACGTCGCTCTGGCCGGCGACCTGCCTCCTTCCTAAGGGGGCGGGTCGTGCGGCGTCACAGCGATGTCACACGGCAGGCGGCCAATAGAAGCGGAGGGGCAGAGATGAGCGGGACGTAAACATCCCACCCACCTCCTTCCTTCCGCATTGCAGGCGGGACGCAGGTAAGGAGATGTTCCTCGCTCCTGCGGCTTCATACACAGCGATGTGTGCTGCCGCAGGAATGAGGAACAACATCGCACCTGTCCCTGCAGCGAAATTATGAAAATGACCGACACTACACAGATCACCGATTTACGACACTTTTGAGAATCGTTTATTGGTGCTTCTAGGCTTTACACGTTGCAACGTCGTTACCGGCGCCGGATGTGCATCACTTTCGATTTGACCCCGACGAGATCGCAGTAGCGATATCGCAACGTGCAAAGTACCCCTTAGTCTTTGGATTTCCACTTTTTCATTGGAGTGTCTAGATCTTCTTGGCTTTTGATAAATTCTATCTGTGTAAGCTGCTTAGTATATGTCACAGGGTCTTCAAGCACCCCCAACAGGCCATGTTACAGGTTACTGTTTCTCAAATTGTGTCTTCAAGCACCCACTACACCAGGTCTTCAAGGATTGGTAAGTTTCTGAATATTTCACAGCTGGTATAATTGGTGTCAATGCATCAGCACAGGTGCTGGTTCTATGGGATAGCCTTAAACCTGACCCATTGCAGGTACTTGATGGCTGCAGGTGCAAAACACTGTTTTGGGGCACTATCGTTTGACTGAAGCTGAAAGAAACTTTGTTTGAGCCAATTGTTTTTGGGTTGTCAGACATCCCTCTAAAGTATCTGGCGAGTTTATCTGCCTGATGGGATATATGTGATCTGGAAAAAAAAATTAAAATGACATTTCATTGGTCCAAAACAAACCTTTTGGAACAGTTTTCATTGCAAGTAATTAAGAGTTGAAAATGTAATTCAACAGACACTTTCCATAAGGGAAAAAAGTGCTCACGGTCCAATTAGTAAAATCTTATTTTATTGAAATTAAAAAATTAAAAATGTGATTACCTTAAAAATAAGCAAGGGGTCCAATGAGACACTACGACTATGCAATACATACAAACAAATATAAATAATGGGGGGTAGCAATACAGTTATGGTTTAGGCTTATATTACCAACAAAACAATACAAAATTATCTTTATAGAATAATTCCTGTTTTTTGTAATTAATACAAATTTTAAAACCAACTGTGTGGTATAGATATCTGGTGTATATAGATATGTATCAATTATATGTAAAATAAAATGGCAATATGCCTAAATTAGTGATTTTTGCAGTTATTGCCAAGTACACTGTCCTATTAATGTATAAAAAACCCCTCAATAATACATAGAAGCCTATAGCCATTATGATAAAATTGTAATACCTTTCTATGTATTGTATCTGTAACTACCGGTGTATATATATAAATTCCAGAGATGTAATATCAGTATCCGTGTGCCCAAAATTGAACTGGGCACTAGCTGCTAACCTAAATCCTCCTGACGAAACCGGAAGTGCTGTGAAACGCGCGTCAAGGTGAGGTAGTGTACAGGACGAGCTGCATAGACATACACATGGCTACAGGTTAGTTACATGGGTGCAAACGCTTCTACTGTGCGGTAGTGAGACCTATGGGGCTGGAATACTATAACTTTGTATTAATCATTTGATAGGTCAGCCACACTGGATGGTACTGTAGTATGGGGTATTTAGTTCATTTATAGAGCCATATATGATTCACAAGAATCTATCAACTATCCTATATGTCATTCTGAACCAGTGCTCCTGCACCTTTTTCCTATAAGGGAGCCATTATATGTAAATACAGCTAGGGTGTATACAGGTCTATGCACCATTCACGTTCCCTACCTTTTGTAGTGTGGCACAACTTTCCCCTCTATCTTTATAGTTGTAGTCTAAATATTTATTTGTTTGTACTTGTAAACTATTTAATACATTTTCTATTGTGCAAGTTGGTGTGGCCCTGAATTGTATATATGTAGGTTCTTATTATGGTGTAATCAGGGACACTGTATGTTTATGATAATAGAGGCAGTTCATAAGTTTTGTATTACTAGCTGCTAACCTGCCTGCAGTTGAAAACAAGTACAGCCACATCAGGTGTAACTAGATATGATGTTTCCTATTAGTAACAATAATTGCTGCAATATTGCTAACCTGTGATCTCTATGATGTCCCGACGCACGTTTCACCTTTTCTTCATTGGACGTGTTTTTATTAATTACAAAAAACAGGAATTAATCTATAAAGATAACTGTGTATTCTTGTTTTGTTGGTAATATACTGTAAGCCTAAACCATAACTGTATTGCTACCCACCATTATACTTTTTTATATATATTGGATAGTCCTAGTGTCTCATTGGATCCCATACTTATTTTTAATGTAATCATATTTATTTTTAAATTTCAACAAAATAAGTTTTTACTAATTGGACCTTTCCTTATGGAAAGTGGCTATTGAATTATATATGTTGTGGTCCTTCTCTAGATTTGGATGGTCAGCATATAGAGACATATGATGCAATTGTAATTGTATATAAAAATCATCAAAGTATCAATAAAGTAGCAAATTGGTGCAAAACAAATCAAGATTCATTCCTGGTAATATTTCCTTTTTTTAAAAAAATTGATAACATTTTTTAAAGTTTTAGTTGACGTTAAAAAAAAAATAAAAAAATAAAAGGGCGCCGTAATCCCATTGTAATCTATGCATTTATTTATTAACACAGAGCCGAATTGTACAGCCTGTCTTGGAAGGGTTAAGTGAGGCGTGAAGACCGGAGCAGTATCCATAGCAGATGATGATGGTAGAGTGAGCCAAGACAGAACACAAACAAAATTGGATTAGGGCTATTTAAGAAAGGAGAAATGAGAAAAATAAAGAGAATGTTTCTTCCACGCTTCCTTGCTTTGGTCCTGTCTGTTTGAGCTGTTGAGTTCGCCCTCAATGGATATTTGCATCTGTTCAAAGGGGCACAGGACAGCAGTCCTAATCCGAGCAAGGGGGAAGAGTAATGACACTGACACGCTTCCCCACCGGCCTCTTTTGTAAACCCCTTCTTTTCTCTCCAGGTCCTGGACAAAACGTTCACTCTAATGAAAACCAGACAGCAACTTAAAAAACTTTTAATTTTCTTTTAAGCGAGGTTTTGTACCGGGGACAAGCGTATTTCAACCTCCTTTCTCCTCTCTTGCCCAGAAATGTCTGGCTGCTCAGTTTGCTTCTTCTCTCTAAATGGGCTGAAAGTTGAGTTGTCCTCAAAGGTCCATAGGCCAGAGCTATTGAGTGGTGGGGGACGCTGAAATAATACAGAATTAGTTCTGCCATCTTGGAGTGGGATAATGGACAAAATCTGAGGATGACATCACAAGAGAAAGGGACAAATCCTGTCTTTGTAGACGTAACATTCTGGGTGGTAGGTAGTCATCGCCACTATTGTTTTACCCTTCGTAGGTATGCTACAAAGTAGGTCAACATGTTTTGTCTTATCTAATTCTTTTTAAAAATGGACATTTTTCCAATCATTTTTTTGCAATATATATTGCATTAAAAGGCATTTTCCTTTAGAAAAAAATACAAGGTCAACCAGATATTAGAAAGGACAAAGAGACCCTAAAAGAGCTAATCTTTCCCTACAGATCCCGATTTAGGCTATGTGCACACGTTGCTTTTTTTTCAGCGCGGAAAAAAACGCACCCTCTGGCAGAGGGGAGAATTGTAAACAATGCTTTTTTAGAAAAAGGCATCGAAAACGCATGCATTTTTCATGCGTTTTTCATGCTTTTTTTAGGTGCGTTTTTTTAAGACTTGTCAGTGTTAATAAAGTTGGTTGAACACAGACCTTTGGAAAAAAAATCCTGTGATGTCATTTCCTTCTCCACATTTTGTTTGGATAAATGGGAGGGCTTGGAATGGAAGGAGCACCATTTGAATTTTGGAAAAGTTGAAATAAACTTCGCGCACCATGTCACATTAGCAGAGCCCCTTGGGTACCTATACGTCAGAAAACCCCCACAAGTGACCCCATTTTGGAATCTGCACCCCTCAAGGATTTTATTCAGGAGTATATTAAGCATTTTGAATCCACAGCTACTTCACCCAAAATGTTGCTGTAGCAACAATATTCTCACTTTTAGGCCCGTTTCACACGTCAGTGAAAAACACTGACTTTTTCACTGGCGTGTAAAACACGCACATGTCCCTCCGTGTGCCGTGAATCACGGCACACATGGGTTGTCTAAGTGCAATCCGGGCTCCGTTCTCCGTGGCCCGTGATTGCAATCAGTAATCAACTCACCTGCGCCCGCTCCCGCTCTCCATGGTGCTGATCACTCCCGTGGTGCAGCATCCGGCCGGCGCTGACCCCCGCAGCAGCTGCTTCCGGGTCGGCTGTGTCGCACATCATGAATATGCGCGACAGTAATGAGCCGGCTCAGAAGCAGCAGGGAGAACGGGCTGCAGAGGACATCGCTGGACGCCGGGTGAGTTAAAATGATTTTTATTTTAAAAGCACGTTTTTTTCTGGCACGTGTTTCACGGACCACACCACTGCGTGGTCCGTGGGACATCAGTGATGCCAGAAAAAAATGGACATGTCTCCGTGCGGCAATCACGCACACGCGGGTACGCCGCATGGAGACACGTGCAGTGAAAAATCACTGACGTGTGAGCAGACCCATTCATTATAATGGGTCTGCGTATGTCAGTGATCCTGGTACGTTTAAAAAAAAAAGCACAAACGTACCAGAATCACTGACATGTGAAAGGGGCCTAAGGCTATGTGGCCATAATCCAGCGACACGGCGTCTAGTACACAGCGTCAGCCTTCCTGCAGCTGCCCATGCCCACGATTTGGGTTCAGGCTGCTGTGGACTTTAGCTCTATTCTACCTGCAGAGAACACTCTCGTCTCCGCAGCATAAATTGACATGCTGAGGCTCTGGAAGCTGCGCCACTGGTCAGTTTATGCTGCGGAGAAAAGAAGCACAGTGGGCATGGGATCTCCAAAAATCCTTCCACTGTGCTTCTACTGCACAACGCAGCGTTATGGACGCAGGGAAAACACTCAGCGCCCATAACGCTGCAAACCCTGATTGTGGGCACACAACCTAAAAAGCGTCAATGGATGAATGGATGTCAAATATATATAACGTCCCACCCCCGCCTGCATATTCTAAGCTGGCACCTTTAGTACCTTTCATGTGGCACTAAAGGGTGCCTAGCTTAGTATTTATCCAATAATAAAAAAAAAAAAAAAACAATGAAAAAAATGGCGTGGGGTCCCCCCTATTTTTGATAGCCAGTCAGGGTAAAGCAGACAACTGTAGCCTGCAAACCACAGCTGGCAGCTTCATCTTGTCTGGTGATCAATTTGGAGGGCTCCCCAGGCTTTTTTTTTTTATTTATAAATAAAGAATTAAAAAAAAAATAACGTGGGGTCCCCCCAAATTAGATCACCAGCCAAGGTGAAGCTGACAGCTGGGGTCTGGTATTCTCAGGGTGGGAAGAGCCATGGTTATTGGACTCTTCCCAGCCTAAAAATAGCAGGCCGCAGCCGCCCCAGAAGTGGCGCATCCATTAGATGCGCCAATCCTGGCGCTTCGCCCCAACTCATCCCGCGCCCTGGTGCGTTGGCAAACGGGGTAATAAATGGGGTTGATACCAGATGTGTAATGTCACCTGGCATCAAGCCCAGCAATTAGTGATGTCACGGCGTCTATTAGATACCAGACATAACTAATTGACAGTAAACAAAAGCAAAAAAAAATGACAACAAATTTTTTTATTAGAAAAAACACTCCCCAAATCATTCCCTTGTTCTCCAATTTAATCAAAAAATTTGAAAAAAATGGGTCCGCAGAAATCCATATGGACGTCCCACGTCGCCTCTGGACCTTCTAGAATATGGGGGCACGCTCAGGGAACGTATCCCCCATTTTCTAGGAGGGCAGACCCTCCATTTGAGGAGAGTGGGTGCCAAAAATCTGCACCCACACTCCCCGGGTCACAGCTGCAGAGTGCTGAGCAGCCAGCACAGCTCTCTGAACACAGTGCTGGCTGTCAGCTGCTCTGCTCATGTGACCGGCCAGCGTGCACTGTGAAGGAGGAGGGGGCCGCGGGGGATCAGCGCTGCGACCGGACAGGTGAGGGGGAATACGGGGTGACCGGGCAGGGCCTGGGGAACAGTTTTCTGTCGCATGTGTTATTGCACATGCGACAGAAATCATAGGAGCAGGGTGGCCGGTGCGCTACTGTGCGCGCGGCCATGTTGGATTTTCGGGAGGGGGGTCGGGGGTCGGGGCGGGCACTTTGGCGACACCGGGGGCTTTCCGGGACTTTGCCAGGAAGTGAGGTCAACAGGAAACCTCTTGACCTCACTTCCAGGTAAATGCCTGCGTTCTGTGTGCCGACAAAGCCCGCGGACCGCAACAAAAAAGCAGCTCACTGCGGTGTAGCTGCGTTCTGACCCCACATCATTGATTTAATGGGGGAGAGAACGCAGCTACACCGCACAAAAGAAGTGACATGCTGCTTTTCTTTCCGCACCGATTTTTGGCATCCAAAACGCTGCGTTTAGAAACGCAGCGTGTGCACTGATTTTTCGGCTTTCTCATACACTTTGCTGGGAAAGCTGAACGCATGCAATTTGCCACTGAAACGCTGCGGTTCTAAACGCAGCGTTTCCATGGTAAAAAACGCAACGTGTGCACACAGCCTTAAAGGTTTTTCCCTTATGAGCCACCACCAATACCAGAATACTGTATATAAGAGCCCAGGCCAGTCTGTATAACGTAAGAAAGACCTTTATAATACTCACCTAGTGGGCGGTCCAGCCTGATGGGCGTCACTGCTATCGGTCCGGTGCCTCTTCTGTCTTCCTGCCCAGCCTCGTATGCATGACATGTCCTGCTTCATTCACAGAGAGACCTCCATTGTGCTTCTGTGCATGCACGCTCTGATCTGCCTTGCTGAGGGCAGATCAAAGTAGTGTCGTGCGCATGCGGGGCGGTCTTTGACCTTTCTTCAAGCCTGTGCATGCGCACTTTAATCTGCTCTGCCGAGGACAGAACAAAGTACTGTAATGTGCAGGCGCGAGGAAAGGTCATAGACTGCTTGTGCATGCTCACTACAATACTTTGCTCTGCCCTCAGCCAGGCAGATCAAAGTGCACATGCGCAGGAGCACAATGGAGGCCTCTCTGTGAATGATGCAGGACGTGTCATGCACAGGGGTCTGGGCTGGAGTACAGAAATTGTACAAGATGGAGTAAGACTGAGAGCAGCGACACCCATTGAACTGAACCGCCTCCTAGAAAGGTGTTTTTTTTACATTCAGGGTGGGCCATAAGTATGGATACACCCTGATAAAAAAGAGTAAAGTTAAATTCAAAATGGCGGCTTTGCAGATGCCCGCCATGGGCGTCACACGGCCTCAAATGTTTTGCCCCTCCCATGCATTTTAACCATGGTGTATCCATACTTATGCCTCACCCAGGGTGTATCCATACTTATGGCCCACCCTGTAAAGAGCAACTTGGGCTCTTAGATACAGTATTTTAGAATGCTGTATATAAGGGCTCACTAGTGGTGGGTGCAGCTCAGAAGGGAAAAACCTGATGACAGGTTCTCTTTAATTACTTTTTGACTACCCATAGACTATAAACATCCGGGGTCCACACTTTACTCTACACTGACATTTTAAAATGTCAATGCAGAGTAAGTAGCTTGCATAAAATTGTTAAGCTGTGAGGAGTCGGCTGTCAGTTACAGCCAGACTCCCCACAAAGAAAACCGACATGGTTTGTTATCATGTTTAACTTCTCAATCACTGTTTGCACAAGTTGAACAAATGGCATACAAATTGCAGGAAGAGGAAGACTTTGGCGCTACTCATATGCACTGAAAAAAAGCGCACTGAGCTGACCCCAAAACACAACAGGGTATATGTGGTGCTAGACTGCAACAAGTCTCTAGGAACATCAACAAAAAGTAGATAAATAGTTGCACTCACTCACTCACCTTCCATAAAAACTGCATACTTCAGGTGCATTGGATCTAGAGATGAGCAGCAAAATTTACACCTGTTTGTGTCTGTTTTTCCCAGGAAATTTGATTTGTTGGGGAAGCTATCTGCTAATTTAACCCTTTCGTCCCTGAGTCTTTTTTCACCTTCTTGACAGACCAATTTTTTCAATTCTGACCAGTGTCACTTTATGAGGTCATAGCTCCAGAATGCTTCGACGGACCCCAATGATTCTGAGATTATTTTTTCGTGACATACTGTACTTAATATTAGTGATAAATTTAAGATTACATTTTTGCGCTAATTTGTGAAAATCTCGTAAATTTGATGAAAATTTTGTAAATGTCACAGTTTTACTTTCTCCTATAAAAATGTTACTTTAGTCCAAAATTTTGGATTTTCACAAGGGTAACAGGAAAAAAATTCTCCTGAGATGACAGGGCTTGGAAAGGAAGTAGCAACATTTGACTTATAGAATGCAAAATTGACTGCAATCTATAATGGATGCAATTTCCGAGCCCCTGATGTGCCTAAACAGTGGAAACACCCCCACAAGTAACCCCATTTAGGAAACTAGACTCCTTAAGTAATTTATCTAGATGTGTGGTGAGCACCTTGAATATGCTTCACAGAATTTTAGAACGTTTAGCCAAGAAAATAAAATATATTTATCCCACAAAAAAATGTTGCTTTAGCCCCAAATTTGGCATTTTCACAAAGGTAATAGGAGAAAATGTATGATACAATTTGTTGTGCAATTTCTCCTGAGTACGCCGATAGCCTATATGTGGTGAAAAACTACTGTTTGGACACGTGGCATGGCTTGAAAATGAAGGCACACTGTTTGACTTTTGGAATGCAAAATTTTGTGGAATTGTTGGTGGATTTCATGTTTGGAGAGGCTCTGATGTGCCTAAAAAGTTGAAACCCACCCTAAGTGACCCCATGATACCCCATATGTGGTGAAAACCTGCTGCTTGAACAAACAGCAGAGCTCGGACAAGAAGGCGCTAGACTGCAAAATTGTCTGGAATCGTTAGCGGAAGCCATGTCATGTTTGGAGAGCCTCTGATGTGCCTAAACAGTGCAGACTCCCCCACAGGTGACTCATTTTGTAAACTAGACCCCTCAAGGAATTTATCTACAGTAGATATGTGAGGAGCCCCTTGAAGCCCCAGGTGCTTCACAGAATGTTTGATAAAGTTGAGCCGTGAAAAGTAAAAAAGGATATTTTTCCAACAAAAATGTTTTTAGTCCAAAATGTTTTGATTTTCACAAGGGTAACAGAACAAAATTCCCCATACAATTTGTTGTGCTATTTCTCCTAAATGCACTGATACCCCAAATATGGTGGAAAACTACTGATTGGGTGTACAACATGGCTCGAAAGAGGAGCACCATTTGAGTTCTAGAATGCAAAATTATCTGGAATCGTTAAAAGACACCTGTTGTTTTTGGAGAGCCCCTGATGTGCCTAAGCAGTGGAAAACTCACACAACTTACCCCATTTTGGAAATTAGACCCCAGGCGCTTCACAGAATTTTATAAGATTGAGCCGTGAAAATAAAAAAAAAATCACATTTTTCCCATAAAAATGTTTTTAGCCAAATATTTTTTATTTTCACAAAGATAGCAAGAGAAAATTGACAAAAAAATTGCTGTGCAATTTCTCCTGAGTACACTAATACCCCATATGTGGTGGAAAACAACATTTTACACACACTGTCGAGCTCTGAAACGAAGGCGAGACGTTTTGGAACGCAGAGTTTGATGGAATGGTCTGTGGGCATCATGTCGTATTTGGAGAGACCATGATCTACCTAAACAATGAAAAAACCTCCACAAGTGACCCCAATTTGGAATCTAGACCCTCAAGTAATTTATCTACATGTGTGGTGAGCATCTTGCACCCACAACTGATTCACAGACTTTTACAATGTTGAACCTTAAAAATGAAAAAATTAGATATTTCCCACAAAAACGTTGTTTTAGCCCCAAATCTTTTCATTTTCACAAGGATAGCAAGAGAAAATGGACCACAAAATTTGTTGTGCCATTTCTCCTGAGCTGGTTGATACCCCATATGTGGTGTGAAACTACTATTTGGACACATTATCGAACTCTGAATGGAAGGAGTGATATTTTGGAACTGAGACTTTGATGGAATGGACTGTGGGTGTTAAGTCCCATTTGGAGAGCCCCTGATGTACCTATATAGTAGAAACCCCCAGACAAGTGACCCCATATTGGAATTAATCTAGTATATTCCTGGTGTGATTTTTATATGTGGTGGCATACATTAGTTGTGTAACATGCATCAGGTTGCCAAATGTGAATTTTGTAGAGTACACAAGGTTAGCATACGTAAGTTGTGTAGAGTGCTTCAGGTTGACATATGTGACTTGTGGAGAATGTGGTGGTGACGAGTCCCGATGCCATGCTGTCAGCAGGCATGTTCATGCAATCACCATATCTGAAGACACAATGATCAGAGGTTTTTATGGCTTACATTTACCACAATTTTTGGGAACCCCTTCTCGACCATGACGTAAACTTAAGTCAAATGTCGGGAAATTGTTAATGTCTCTCTAGATGCTAGAGCATAAGGTAAGATGTAAAAAACAAAAAAAAATCCTTATATGTACCTCTCTTAGGCCTCTCTGCTCCTCATCCCTCACCTGTTCAGTCCTTGTGTTATGCTCGTGGGGCAAGCATGGTAGTAGTGGGTCCACTAGACCAAAAGTATCATTGACTTGCCTATAGGAGCGAACTGGACCGGCTGCTGAGTCTTCACTACTGCCACTGGAGGTGGAGCAGGTACACACTCTAGTAAGCAGCCACCAGAGGGCAGCCCCAGGGGATCTGCGGTTCCTTGGCAGCTGGCACAACGGATACAATACAGTCTCTTGTAATAGCAGCAGCCTGTGTCATGGATTCATTCGGTATGGATGGATGGATGGATGGAAGGATGCAGTAACAGTGACCAGCGTGGATACTTCCAATGGCGGGTATCGTGGTAGTCAGCCGATGGGGATGGTTGCAGCAGCGGCAGGTCAGCACACTGGTAATGCACTGTAATACAGATATGTGTCAATAGAAAACACAGCACAACAGCAGCAGCACAATGGGACCTGAGAAGTAGCAACATAGAAACTCATTGCCCAGGCACTTCCCTTAAGGGGAAGGTGCCTTAAATACTTGAAACCTCTCAGCTGACCTGAGGGGCATTTCCGGGTCAGGGTGCACTGGCCCTTTAAGAAAAAGGGCATGGCCGTACACACCCTACAAGCATTCCCAGAAGACCTGTGTGGTGTGTGCAGGCCTCGGAAGACAGCAGCATGCATAATAGACAGGACAGCCGCCGCAGGACGGTTAGGCTGATGTGAGAGCCAACATCCTCGTCAGGGGAGGGGGCCAGGACAGTGCGGGGACGCTGGTATGGTCATTACAGCTTGTCACATCTTCTGGACTTCCAGTTCTGAGGAGCACATGGAACATCACAACACCATGACATGCGCCATGACCTCATGCGAGTGCGCAGGACCATCCTGGGGCTTATTAAGCTGGAAGTCCTGGCTCAGTGTGAGAGGCCTGGGATTTCAGTGTGAGTGTCAGGAAAGAGAAGATGCTGGGAGGACCGGACAGATCGGTGAGGAGCATGGAGATCATTGGGCTGAGCATTAAGGTGAGCAGAAGAATTTAAAAATTGTATTCATTGTTTGATGGCCCTTTTAGTAGAATTCAAATCCTCTTGAATTTATTAGCTCACTTATTTGCAAAAGAGGACATATGAGAACTGCTGAATTTCCTAAATTAAGTTATTGCTGATTGGTAAATATTTTCGGACAACCTAACTCCGTCCGGGCGCTATATATTCTCACTTGTGAAGAAAAGTTTACGAAACTTATTGTGCATCAATCTCCCAGAAGTGAAAAGCAGCGGACACTTTGCATATGCTCCACAATGTGTTCTAGCTGTCAGGGACCAGAACTATTGGCCTTAGTCAGTTAACAAAGATTGACCCGAGTTGAGAGCGAGTAGGAGGCCATTTCTGATCTTATTGACAGCAGATGTGCTCATCGGGAGCATGGTAGGACAGCAGCCATGGGGAAAGACTGTAAACATGAATAACTTGTAGGAAGGAGAATGGGGGGAGGCTGCTTTGTTCTGAAGTGTGTCCTAGGCCCATTGTCATAACCCCCCTCTTAGAAAATCCCCACTATGCAAGGAGTGACAACCCCATATATCATGCAGTGGGAGGGAATTCGGGCAGCACTTATTGTTAAGGGTACAGAGGGGGATGGGATGTCACAGAAGGCGTAATACAATGGGATCACTTACACTGGGATGGCATGAAGCCTGACAGCACCCCTGCTTTGTCATGTAGAGCACCACTTTAGCCATGAATCCGCTCACAATGGTCCACATTTGGATGTCCTTTTGTTTAAGTTTAATGTTTAAAGTCTTTGCATTGTTTCGTTGTCGTTCTCGGCTTCAGATAGTTTTAGGCATTGTTGTCCCACAGCATTTTGGATCTTGGCAATCATTCATAGCTTTGGCATTTCAATTTGTGGTTACCTGGAATGTCTAATTGACATTAACTCATTCAGATGTCCATTTCCTATACATGTTTTTCACAGAAAGAACAAATACCTTCTGCCTGGGACAGCTCATAGAGTCCCACGCTTTCAGTATCACCTCTACGCTGATGATACGCAGATCTACCTCTCTGGCCCTGACATCTCCTCGCTACTAACCAAAATCCCACAATGTCTGTCTGCTATTTCATCCTTCTTCTCTGCGCGATTCCTAAAGCTTAACATGGATGAAACTGAATTCATTTCCTTTCCTCCTCCTCTCTAAACCCCTACAACAAGCTTATCTATCCAAGTTGATGGCTGCTCACTCTCCCCAGTCTCACAAGCTCGTTGCCTCGGAGTAAACCCTTGACTCTGCTCTATCCTTCAGGCCACACATTCAAGCCCTATTCACCTCCTGCTGACTACAACTCAATAATATCTCCTAGATTTGTGCATTCCTTAACCAAGCATCAGCAAAAACACTAGCGCATGCCCTCATCATCTCCTGCCTTGACTACTGCAACCTCCTGTTTGTGGCCTGCCTTCCAACATTCTAGCACCCCTCTAATCTATCCTAAACTCTGCTGCCCGGTTAATCCACCTCTCCCCTCACTATTCCCTGGCCTGGCCACTCTGCCAATCCCTTCACTGGCTTCCTATTGAACAATGACTCCAGTTCAAAACACTAACCATGACATACAAAGCCATCCACAACCTGTGTCCCCCATATATCTGTGACCTAGTCTCCTGGTACCTACCTGCATGTAAACTCAGATCCTTACAAGATCTCCTTCTCTACTCCTCTCTTATCTCCTCTTCCCACAACCACATGCAAGATTTCTCCCCCATACTCTGCAACTCTCTACCCCAGCATATCAGACTCTCACCTACCATGGAAACCTTCAAAAGGAACCTGAAGGCCCACCTCTTCCGACAAGCCTAGAACTTACAATAACCCTCAGACCAGTACACCACTGCAGAACCAGATCTGTCCTCACCTATTGTTCTCTCACCCATACCTGTAGACTGTGAGCCCTCGTGGGCAGGGTCCTGTCTCCTTCCTCATGGGCAGGATCCTCTCTCCTCCTGTACCAGTCTGTTTTTGTAACGTTCATGATTACTGTACTTGATTTTATGTATATCCTTTTCACTTGTAAAGCGCCATGGAATAAATGGCACTATAATAATAATAATAATACCCAACATAGTTTATAGGATTGTTCACACGTCTGTGGGGTTTTTTTTTTGAAGATCAAGTGTCTGTAAAAAGTTAAGAAATTGAGACCTGTCCATTTTTGATCCATGTTATGGATCAAACTTGACCATTCAAATTTTTGGGTCCGCGAAAAAAAAAATGGATTGGACATGGATGTCTTCTATGTTTTATACTGCTTAATAAGTAGAAGTTTAGATTTTTTTTAAAATGTTTTTGAAAAAAGAAAAACAAATGGTGAAAACGGACCAAAAATAGATGAAAATCGGATCATCATCCTGGTGAAATTTTTTCTTTTAAATGGAGAACAAAGGATGTGTGAATGAGGCTTAGAGCAAGTCATACTTGATAGACTACTGTTGGTCACACCCGCCAATATTGACCGGTTCGGCACAGGGTCTAATGTGTATGGGGCAGATGGCCAACTGATTGTTGGGCGAGATCGGCTCAAGCACGTTGGATTTTGGACTGCAAGTTTCTTTGTCCCCCGAGAGATAAGTTGTCACCGGTGGAGATGTCTGGAAGAAAGTTTCTCATAGAGAACATTGGGCCAAACGAAAGCTACTGTATATGAAAGAGATGGCGGAGATGACTGTTAGCCAAACAATCGGTCAACCAACAGCCAATGTAATGTATAATGCTGGCTTAAGTCATTAACTTTAATCTTAAAGAGAACCAGTCAGGTCCCCAATGCCCGCCAACCCAGTAGCATTCACATCTGTATGACTAAATTCACTGTCTAACCAGCCCTGTATAATGTTACTCACTTAACTCAATGTTTAAAAAAACCCTCATAAGCTCTACTTTTGCAATGCTATTTAGGTGTTTAACTAGTCGATGGCACATTGTTTCCCCCAACTAGTTGGTCCTCTTTCCATGTTATCACGCCCCTTTGGGTGTGATAACATAATTTCCACGAGTTGGCGTCATCGCTAGGTCTTGGCAATCTCGCGTAACAGTGCGGCTCATTTTGGTAGCACCACTGTGCCTCTAAAGCCAGGTGTATGCGTCGAAATTGATATGTTTTGCACTTTTCATAAGTTTTTATGCTGTGGATTTTTACTGCTGTGGATCCATCCACATGCGTAATGGATCAGTCCGGTATGTCGGAGAATCTATTACATTCGATGGATTCCCCATAGGTCATTGGGATTCTTTGAGCGTTGTTGGTATCCGATTCAAAATTGAGTTGTGGTTTCCATTATAAATGGACCCCAGGTGTGAACAGAACCTTATAAAAATAAACAATTGGTTAAAAATCAATAATGTGATTGTTATAGAAAGGAAAAAAAAAATTAAACTAAGAAAAACGCAAAATATAAACCCAATTTCCATGAAAGTAATGTAATACTTTTTGTTGTTGTTTTTTATTTTTAAAAATTATTATTTAATATTATATATTAGGTTTAAGTTTTTGCAAAATTATGTTCAATCTATTTTTATTGGAAATTATCAGAATTACAAAATAACAAAGTATCGTCTTATAACGTCATATAACAAGTTATGTAAAGAAAGAAACTTGCTGAAGTTACATATACGTAACATATCGAATCTTAGGCATTTTCAAGACCATTGAAATATGTGTAATGAACAATAAACAATAAATAAAAAGTTCGTGAATGTGCAGGTCCACAACATGCCGATGTAGGATCAGCCGAAAATACCATATGTATAAAGAGTTTGACAGTATAAGAGAGGAAAAAGATTAGGAGAAAAACGCAAGAGAGCGATAGATGAGAGTGTGGAAGGGATGGGGGAAAGAAAGGAGATGGAAAAAAAAAAAAAAAAGGGGGGGAAAGGGGTGGGAGGTGGTGGTTCCTCTGAGGTCTACCTTTTTTAAAATAACTTATGGAAGTCAGGTGAATCCCTAAACATTATCCACTCGTTCCAGGTCCTGTTAAATTTATTTCTGGTGTCTGCGCTCTCAGCCGCAAGCTCCTCAATCCTACAAATATTTGCCATCTCCATATACCACTCGGAAATAGGAGGGATTGTGGAAGTTTTCCAGTATCTAGGAATGGTGGAGCGTGCCGCCGCAAGGCAGAACCGCAGAATATCTCGCTTATGATATGTGATAGAATGAGGTAAAATGGAGAGGAGTGTTATCTTGGGACAGTTCTCAACTGTTTTCCCAGATATGAGATGGTAGTTCGAGAGAACTTTCTGCCAGAACTGTTGTATTCCTTCACATTCCCACCAGATGTGCGTCATTGTGCCAACCTCCTGTCCACACCTCCAACACATCGCCGATACCGTAGGGAATATTGAATGAAGCTTAGCTGGAAATTGGTACCATCTCGTTAGGATTTTAAAATTCTTCTCCTGTGTGGCACATGTAGCTGCTAATCTATGTGTGAACAAAAAGCATTTTTCCCATTCAGCTGGTGAAATACGTTGTTTCAGTTCACTTTCCCAAGCCAACTGGTAACCTCGTTTGCCTGCCGACCCAATTTCATTAAGAATGGTGTATAACTGAGAAACCGGGTGTTCAGGTTGTTCTTTTTTCGTAAACAGTTCTTCAATGGCGTTACATGTGTCTCGAACTCGGCCGCTGGACCCCAGCGCGGTTACAAAGGCCTGCAGCTGGAAAAATTCCAACCACTTCTTCCCTCCGCCCAGATGCTGAGCTTGAAAAAATTGGAGGGTCGGTAACTTACCATCAATCAGGATGCTCCCCAGCCGGGTATCCTCCTCTGCCCTCCAGCTGAGAAAGCTTTTTTGTCGATATCCTGGACGGAACGATGGAGTGGAGAATAAAGGTGTGAGAGGACCGCTGTGTTGTGTAGGGGATAACTTACTGGATATTTTATGCCAAACCTTAAGAGTATCTCTGGTGAATTCTGAGTACGAGCCCACTTCAGAGAGGTCAGTGATGGGTAGCCATGGAAGGTGTCTAAGTGGTATCTCCAGTCCCTCCTGCTCCACCTGTATCCACTGCTTGGAGACCTCGTGAAAGTTCCAATCCACTAAGCGGGACATGGCCGCAGCATGCATATAGCCCCTAAAATTGGGAAGACCAGCTCCCCCCAGCGTCCTAGGGAGGGCCAGGGTGCGGAGATTGATTCTAGGCTTCAGCCTACCCCATACAAAACGAATGATAGCTGATTGAAGGCTACTAAAGAAGCTGGAGGGGGGGGAAATGGGGATAGTCTGAAAATAATATAAAAAACGTGGCAGGATGTCCATTTTCACCACATTCATTCTACCCGTCCAAGATAGTTTTAAACCCCCATAAGATTTAAAGTTTTTAATTGTACTCTCCAGCAGTGGAAGGTAATTGAGCGTGTAGAGCTTCGAGATATCTGTCGGTATATGAATGCCCAAGTATTTGATGGTGGAAGGTCGCCATTTAAATGGGAAGTTGTTCCTCGCTTTTGTAACATCCTCCTGTGACAGCGAGATATTTAAGGCTTCGGATTTTGTGAGGTTAACTTTAAAGTTACTCAGGAGGCTAAATCTATCGAATTCTTTCATTATGGCCGGGCACGAAATATGGGGTTGGGAGACATATATTAGCAGGTCATCTGCATATAAAGCAATTTTATGGTGTTTATCGCCAATCTGAAGCCCCTTAATGTTTGTGTTTCCCCGAAGTGCGTTAGCTAAGTGTTCCATGACCACCACGTATAAGAGAGGGGATAAGGGGCAACCTTGTCTAGTCCCATTTCTCACCGCAATGGAAGAAGACAATGTCCCGTTAATTCTAACCCTGGCCGATGGATTATCATACAGGGCATTAATTTTCTGTAAGAACTTAGGTCCCAAACCCAGATGCTCCAGAGCTGTCCTCAGAAAGCTCCAATGGACCCTATCGAAGGCCTATTCTGCGTCAATACTCAGAAGACCCAACGGGATTGACTTTTTCTTGGCTCTAGCAATAAGAGATAGGGTTTTGATCGTATTATCTCTTGCCTCCCGACCCTTAATGAACCCAACTTGGTCCAAGTTAATAACGGAGGGCAGGAGTGGGGCCAGCCTGTCAGCCAATAACTTGGAATAAAGTTTAAGGTCTATATTCAAGATAGATATGGGTCTATAGTTTGAAGCTAAAGATGGGTCCTTTCCTGGCTTGGGGATCACGCTAATGTGGGATTCCAAGGATTGTGGTGTTAGCCGCGACTCTCCGTCGATTGAGTTGAACGTTTTGGTCATAATCGGTGCTAATTGGTCCTTGAGTATTTTATAAAAGGCCGGGGTAAATCCGTCTGGGCCTGGAGACTTTCCCGAGGGTGTGCTTTTAATTACATTATAGATGTCAGATTCCAGAAAATCTCCCTCTAATGCTTCCACCGCAAGGCTATCTAGGGGGGGTAGGGCCGTCTCCCGCACGTAACTCTTGATTTTCCCAATCAGGTCCGCTGGCCGTAGTTCCGAGTACTGCCCTTTGATATTATATAGGTCCTCGTAATAAGACCGGAAGGTTTCTAGTATTACTGTCGGGTCGTGTGTTTTTGTATTGCCTCTAGTAGTGATATAAGGAATATATGAGGTGTTAGCCCTGGGGTGTAAGAGACGCGCCAGGGGGTGGCCACATTTATTGGAGGATGTATAATAATAACCTTGGAGTCTCTCTCTGTGTCGGGAATATTTCTGGTCTAGTAGGTCCCTAAGCGTGACCCTCTTAAGGACCAGTTCGGCCAGGACTGTTGGAGTGCGTGTTAATTTATGTAAGTTTTCTAGCTCGTGAATTTGTGTCAGCAGTTCCTCCACCTCCTTTGCCTTTTCCTTTTTAATCCTGGAGCCATGTTTGATTAGTACTCCACGAAGGACACATTTTAATGCCTCCCATTGGGTGGGCAAAGAAGTCTGATCAGAGCTGTGTATTTGCGTAAAGGAGTCAACTGAAGTTTTCAACTCCTCTAGGCAAAGAGTGTCCTTAAGTAGATTGTTGTTCAGTCGCCATGTCCACGAACGCTGGGGAAAGGATGGAACCTGAAGGGATACGTAAACAGGGGCGTGGTCAGACCAGAAAATTTCCCCAATGTCTGCTCTTGGGTTCCATGCCAGTGCCCCATGGCTCACCAAGAAGAGATCTATTCTGCTGTATGTATTGTGTGGTGGGGAATAATATGTATAGTCTCTACCTTGAGGGTTTAGAATTCTCCACACATCGATCAGCCGGAGGGCATGGAGGGTCCGGTTCAGGGCACGAAATTCTCTGACCCGAGTGGTGTTCCGTCCAGATGAAGAGTCCAGAGCCGAGTTCATTGTAAAGTTGAAATCACCTCCGATTACTGTTGTTCCTTCTGCAAAAACAGCGAGTAATGCTAAAAGGGTTCTGCAATGAGAGATCTGATTAGTGTTGGGAAGGTACCAGTTTGCCAGTGTGAACAGAGAATTTGCTATTTTCAGTTTAAGAAAAATATATCGACCCTGTTCATCAATGTTTGAGTCTACTATAGTGTGCACCAGTTGTTTATGAAGTGCAATTGAGACCCCTTTTGATCTAGAGTCGGGGTTGGTGCTGTGAAACCACACAGGGAAAAATCTGTCTTTAAGTATGGGTACATGATCTTTTTTAAAATGTGTCTCCTGTAACATAAGGACGTGAACTTGTTTCTTATGCATGGAGTACAGGACCTGTGAACGCTTTTGAGGGGTGTTGAAGCCCCGTATGTTAATTGAACAGCAGTTAAGCGTAGTCATGTTGCTCTGGGGACCTCAGAGGATTAAAAAAGGGGGACAGGTGTTATCAAAAATATATATAAGACACTAGGAAGTGGAAAGGGGAAGAGGTCGAGAGGATTGGGTTCAGGGATGTACGTAGGAAAGTAGGGCTGGTATTATGCGGAAGCGAGAAAAGAAGAGAGAAGGAGAGGATAAGGGAGAAAGAGAAAAAGAAAAAGAAAGAAGAAGAGAAGAGGAAAGGAAAAGAAAGAGAGTGAAGAGGAAGAGGAGGGTGTGTGAAAATATATAAGTATATATCTAAGTATAGTACTCAACTGATAGGTCGGTATGGGGGAAAGATAGAATGTAGGAAGTTTGAGAAAATGAGATATATTATAGAAGTTTGACTATAAGTCAATAAATCCAAAAGGGGGGGGGGGTCACTAATTTCTACTCCTGCCTGCAGCGAGTAGAGACCCAATAGGGGGGACTGTCTTTCCACTAGGGATTGGTTCCCTGCCAAACCAGCCCCAGGCCCAAATGCTTAATACGGTGACCCTTGATCTTCGACCGGTCACCCAGGAACATCCACAGCCATGAAGTAAGCAAAGGTAAAAACAAAGACATAAACATGAACCATAAAATATGAAATGCGAAATATGATATATGCAATATCAGGCCAAACGGCCTGCTTTGGTAATACTCATATACGAGTATGGCAACATTTTACGATAGCATATTACATAGGCCATAAGTAGGTGTAGGAATCATATAGATACCGCCATCCTATCGAAATTCGTCGCTCAATGTAATCGATCAGGAGACTGTCCACAAAAGTGAAAAGCAAAAGACGTCCAAAATAAGGCCCTCCATTGGGTGTTACTGTATGGAAAGTTCCACAGAGAAAGCTCAGCGAGTGTCAGGAGGTGTAGGTCAATTCTAGGGTGTAGATGAGGTGTTAGATCTTCTGGTTCCTCCTCTTTGGGGGGCATCCCTGTTTCTCTGGACACGAGGTCGTTGTGGGAGCGAAGGCATCAGGGCAGGCAAACTCTCCCCCCTTCTGTGTACCCTAGGCCAGTCCGCTGAAGGGATATGGATCAAAGGGATCTGTAGAGCGGCACAGAATTCCGGAATATCAGCTAGGTCACGGAGAACCCGTAGGGAGCCTGCCTGGCGTACCTGTAGCCTGAAGGGGAATCCCCACGAGTAAAGAAGATTTTCATGTTTTAAGACATCAAGAAGGGGTTTCAATACTCTTCGTTTTTGTAGAGTATGGCGAAAGAGGTCTTGCAAGAGCAGGATAGGCGTGCCTCTGAGTATAATTTGGCCCTTCTGGCGTGCTTTAGTTAAAATATCTTCTTTTTTCTTATATTTATGTATTTTGCATATGACATCTCGTGGGTTAGCACCTTGTGTTGGTTTTGGGCCTAGCGCCCTGTGAGCTCTGTCCAATTCTAGTTTAGCATCTGGAGGAAGATCTAATAACGAGTTGAACAGATGGCGCAGGGTTACATCAAGGTCCTGTGGGCTCACCGCTTCGGGGATACCCCTTATTCTGATATTGTTACGCCTTCCTCTATTTTCTAAATCGTCAAGTAGATCTGTCAGGTATTCAATTTGTGAAGCCTGTTCAGTTAGCGCCTGTTCCTGTGTGGTGATTTGTTGTGAAACCTTTTCTGTGAGGTGTTCAGATTTCTCCACTCTTTCTGTCAGTTTTTGCATGTCTCCTCTTATCGCGGATGATTCCGCCTTGTATGTGGCTTCCATTCTTGTAATATAGTTCTCCATTTCCTCCCTGGTAGGGATGGTCCGTATCCGTGCCTTTAAATCTTCCCATACTCCGTCATCTTGTTGAGAACCATTTTGTGGAGCTTCTCCTGTCAACCCATTGGCAGCAGTGCGTCTGAGTAAATGAGGGAGCAGTCCTCTTTCAGGGGAGGATGGTACAGTTACTATAGATGTTATTGTATCTTGTCCATTTGACATAGTGGGGGTAGTGGCATCCATATTAGCATCTGGGGCCAAGAGGGTCTTATTATTCTCCTGCTGTATATTCCAGTTGATATTACTTTCAGGAGGGTGACAGTGACTCTCTTTATATGAGCTGTGTGTCACAGCTACAGCTCCTGATGCCTGTCTTCCTGTGTTTCCCTGCAGGCCCGAGGATATATGCCTGGGATCTGTCTGAGGTAAATTGGCTATGTCAGCCTCTACTGCAGTTGGGCCTTGAGAACCCCTGCCTTTGTTCCCCTCCCCTCCACTGGGACATCGCCGCTCTCCCCCCACCTCCGGTTGTTTCATATCTTGTGGCTCCATTCCTCCCTGCTTCCCCGCCGCCATCTTGCCTGAGTCATCTGTGTGCCGGTCCGTCTGAGGCGTCTCTCTTCTCCCCATCTCCTGCTTTGATCCGGAGGGTGGTGGGAACGCTGCTGCATGTTCAGCGCTTTGAGCCCCGGTGTCCCGCTCTGCGTCCACTCTGTTTCTCCACGCTGAGGGGTTTGCAGGGGAAGCTGCCGCCGCCATCTTAGAGTTGAATCGCTGCTGCCCTAGGCCGGACGCGCTTCTCAGGAATCGCGTGATTCCGGGACTGCAGGGTGTCGGTAAGTCCAAGGCACGTCTGTTTTTGTTTCCCCTCCGTTTGGCCGACATTGAGGGTGTATCTGGCTGTGCACTATGGGGTTTTGTGGACCTGGGGCCGATCTCAGCACGGGAGCGATGTTACTCGTGTCTTCTCTCCTCCATGGCCCAGTTTTTGCAAAATTATTATTAAATAGAAAGGTGAAATATAAGAGACACCCATACTAATAAGTTTAATTTTATTTGTATTGTTTGTTTGTTTTTTACTTTTTGTTTGTCCTTACTCTATAGCGCCACTTTTTATTGTTTTTATGTTTTCTTTTTTTTCTCCAAAATGTTTTTTTTTTTCCAGAAACCCATACTAATATAAGTTTAATTTTATTTTTACTGTTCTTTTTTTACTTTTTTTGTCCTCACTCTATATCTTAGTACCGCTTTTTATTGTTTTTATGTTTGTTTTTTTTCTACAAAACATTTTTGTTTATTTTTTTCCTTTATTTTTTTTTTCAGAAACCCATACTAATATAAGTTTAATTTTATTTTTATTGGGTTTCTTGTTATTGTTTTTGGGGTTTTTTCTCCAAAACATTTTTGTTTTGCTTTTTTTCCCCTTATTTTTTTTTTTTTTTCAGAAACGCATACTAACTTTTAATTTTATTTTCCTTTTTTTGCCCTTACTCTATAGTACAAACTTTTATTGATTTTATTTTAGCTTTTTTCTTCAAAACATTTCTTTGTTTTTTTCCTTTATTTTCTTTTTTTCAGAAACGCACACTAATATAACGTTATTTTTATTGTTTTTTTTTAATTGTTTTTATGTTTTCTTTTTTTTCTCCATAACATTTTTGTTTTCTTTTTTTCCCGTTTATATTCTTTTTTTTTTTTTTTTCAGAAACCCCTACTAATATAAGTTTAATTTTATTTTTTTTTACTTTTTTTTGTCCTTACTCTATAGTTCCGCTTTTTATTATTTGTATATTTTCTTTTTTTTCTCCAAAACATTTTTCTTTGTTTTTTCCTTTACTTTCTTTATTTATTGTTTTATTTTTTACTTTTTTTGTCCTTACTCTATAGTTCTGCTTTTCATGTTTGTATATTTTCTTTTATTCTCCAAAACATTTTTGTTTGTTTTTTTTGTCCTTTACTTCCTTTTTTTATTGTGTTTTTTTTCTTACTCTTTTTGTCCTTACTTTATAGTTCCACTTTTTATTGTTTGTATGTTTATTTTTTTTCTCCAAAACATTTTTGTTTGTTTTTTTCCTTTATTATCTTTTTTTTCCAGAAATCTACAATGGACAATATGTATATTTTGACTTTTCATGCTGATCAAAGTCACACAGGCTAAAAATGTCCAGAAACTATCGCCTTAGTCTGCCATCCCATTGTTGGCTAATTGTCATGCCGTGCTCCAGACGGAGTATTCTTCTCATCATAATATGAATAATTAGGATATTCTGTGGGCGACAAAGCAATAATACATTCACACAAAGGGGTCTGAAAGAAAAGGAATATGTAATTGGTCAATATCACATTCGGGGATATCATGATTCACTATTAGGGGCCTTGTTTTTAAGGCCCTTTTTTCACATGCATTATTTTTTTTTCCGACCCCATAAATAATAATTTTTATTTTCTAATATTTTTTTTAATTATTTAAAAATTTTAAATGAATTTAAATAATGTTAATTATTTTTTTTAATGTTTCTAGAACACAATTCCTTTAAAATGAATTCTGTTATTAGAGTAAATCCTTAATTGTGATCCTTTTGGATCTAGTTCCCCTTAAATAAAAAAAATCCTCCAAAACGTAAAAATAAAAGAATATTGTGTGTTTTGGAGATAAAATGCCGTCTGGGTGTTTTGGTGTCAGGTTCAAAGCCGAAAAGGAAAATGAAAATTGATTTTTGGTGTTTGGTTCAAAGCTAAAAAGAAAAAGGTAAATCAATATTTACTAAACAACAATTCAAAATCGCAAAATAAAAAAATGCAAAAAACAAAAAGTATACTGTAAAAAAGTAAAATAAATGAGTTTATTTTATAAGGAATCCTGTCTCTTAGGCAGCCGTTGATTTTTGGTGTCTGGTTCAAAGCCAAAAAGAAAAAGGTAAATCGATATTTACTTAACAATTCAAAATCGCAACATAAAAAAAATACAAAAAACAAAAAAGTTTATTGTAAAAAAAGTAAAATAAATTAGTTTATTTTATAGGGAATCCTGTGTCTTTGGCAGCCATTGATTTTTGGTGTCTGGTTCAAAGACGAAGAGAAAAAGGTAAATCGATATTTACTAAACAACAATTCAAAATCGCAACTAAAAAAATACAAAAAACAAAAAGTTTATTGTAAAAAAAGTAAAATAAATTAGTTTATTTTATTATTTTATAGGGAATCCTGTGTCTTTGGCAGCCATTGATTTTTGGTGTCTGGTTCAAAGCCGA
Source organism: Anomaloglossus baeobatrachus (assembly GCF_048569485.1). Classification (NCBI taxonomy): domain Eukaryota; kingdom Metazoa; phylum Chordata; class Amphibia; order Anura; family Aromobatidae; genus Anomaloglossus; species Anomaloglossus baeobatrachus. Next base: position 49,495,512 of record NC_134363.1, on the reverse strand, counting down.
AGAGAAAAAGGTAAATCGATATTTACTTAACAATTCAAAATCGCAACATAAAAAAATACAAAAAACAAAAAAGTTTATTGTAAAAAAAGTAAAATAAATTAGTTTATTTTATTATTTTATAGGGAAAAATGTATTGTAAAAAAAAAGTAAAATAAATTAGTTTATTTTATAGGGAATCCTGTGTCTTTGGCAGCCATTGATTTTTTGTGTCTGGTTCAAAGACGAAGAGAAAAAGGTAAATCGATATTTACTAAACAACAATTCAAAATTGCAACATAAAAAAATACAAAAAAACAAAAAGTTTATTGTAAAAAAAAAAGTAAAATAAATTAGTTTATTTTATATGGAATCTTGTGTCTTTGGCAAAAAATGTTCTTGGAATAATCAGTAAAAGAGATAAGCGAGGCTACAACATCCCAACCCCTCCCCCCCAACTAAATCCAGTATATAATTTCTGTCCTTTTTATCAATTGTCTCCCCCTCGATGGAAAATACAAACACAGCAAATTGCACGCCTGCTGCAAATACGATCAGCGCTATCGTGCTGGGAGGGGGCTTTAGAAAACAAATGTCTTTTTTCGGAGTCACAGGTGCAGCCACTTGTCCATAAGTGACAGAGAAAAGCCAAAACAGGACAGAAAGGATGGGAGAAGGGGGGTAAAGATAGAGGGAAAACAAAGCTGCAACATGTGAGAGGCAGAGGCGGAAAGAGACAGGAGCAGGGAACATCCGAGACAGCTGTAATGAATAAGAATATAAGAATGGAGGTGGAACAAAGCCTCGCATATGTCTCCTGTGTGCCGATTGTCCCTATGTCATCTGTACCTCTGCACTGTACTTAAAGCATCAAAAGTGCAGTGTTACAACATAGTCCTGGCCCTTAATGGGATTAATTCACCTGAATGAGTTGAAAAGATCCTGACCATCAAGGGGGATTAGTGAAATTGCATTTTGTGCATCAAAAATCATTAAAGTAACCGTCCGGTACTTTACAAAAAAAAACCTGTCGTGTACAAGCTCAGTGCATGTGATGAGCCGAAAATGACGTGCAAAAACTAAGCTCAGGCTTACTTTTTTTTTTCCAGATCTGAGCTGTTAAAATATTTGGAGTCAATATTAAGGATATTTATTTTGAATGTTAGTTTGGAAATATTTGCCAAGTGGTTAAAAATAAACTTTGTTAAATAATGGGCAACATTCATGCGGGCCTTTTTTTTATTGCCTTTTTAAGGTTGAGATTCTACACATATTTTGTGGGGAAAATACAGTTATCTTTATTAATGATCTTGTAGATGGGATTGAGAGTAAAACGTCAGTGTTTGCTGACGACACCAAACTAAGTAGGATATTAAAAACAGACTTTGATACTACAATATTACAAACCGATCTGATAAGATGTCGGAATGGGCAGATACTTGGCAAATGAGATTTAATGTTGCTAAATGTAAAGTAATGCACCTAGAACAGAGTAATCCTATTGCTTCATATACAAATTTAGTCTTTGTTGATAATAATAATAATTTTATTCATTTATATAGCGCTATTAATTCCACAGCGCTTTACATACATTGGCAACACTGTCCCCATTGGGGCTCACAATCTAGAGTCCCTATCTGTATGTTTTTGGAGAATGGGAGGAAACCCATGCAAACACGGGGAGAACATACAAACTCCTTGCAGATGGTGTCCTTGGTGGGATTTGAACCCAGGACCCCAGTGCTGCAAGGCTAACCATTAAGCCACCGTGCTGCCCATTGATGACACCAAACTATGTAAGATATTACAAAATGATCTGGATGAGATGTCAGAATAGGCAGACACTTGGCAAATGAGATTTAATGTTGATAGATGTAGTAATGTACCTAAGATGGAATAATCCTATTGCTGCATATACAAATATAGTCTTTGTTGGTTGATGACACCAAACTATGTACGATATTACAAAATGATCTGGATAAGGGGTGCTTCACACATAGCGAGATCGCTACCGAAATCGCTGCTACGTCACGGTTTTGGTGACGCAACAGTGACCTCATTAGCGATCTCGCTGTGTGTGACACTGAGCAGCGATCTGGCCCCTACTGTGAGATCGCTGCTTGTTACACACAGCCCTGGTTCATTCTTTTATTGTCGCTTTCCTGCTGTGACGCACACATCGCTGTGTGTGACAGCGAGAGAGCGACGAAATGAAGCGAGCAGAGAGCAGGAGCCGGCATCTGGCAGCTGCGGTAAGCTGTAACCAGGGTAAACATCGGGTAACCAAGGTGGTTACCCGATATTTACCTTCGTTACCAGCCTCCGCCGCTCTCATGCTGCCAGTGCCGGCTCCTGCTCTCTGCACATGTAGCTGCAGTACACATAGTGTAATTAACCCGATGTGTACTGTAGCTAGGAGAGCAGGGAGCCAGCGCTAAGCAGTGTGCGCGGCTCCCTGCTCTCTGCACATGTAGCGACGTTATGATCGCTGCTGCGTCGCTGTGTTTGACAGCTAAGCAGCGATCATAACAGCGACTTACTAGGTCGCTGTTACGTCACAGAAAATGGTGACGTAACAGCGACGTCGTTTTCGCTGTCGCTATGTGTGAACCCAGCCTAAGATGTCAGAATAGGCAGACAGTTGGAAAATGAGAGTTAATGTTGATAAATGTAGTAATGCACCTAAGATGGAATAATCCTATTGCTGCATATACAAATATAGCTTTGTTGATGACACCAAACTATGTTAGATATTACAAAATGTGGATACACATATTTTGCTGGGACAGTTATTTCTCTTTATTAACGATCTTGCGTACGAGATTGAGAGTAAAACGTCTTTGCTGACGACACCAAACTATGTAGATTAGTAAAAACTGACCTTGATACTACAATGTTACAAAACAATCTGGATAAGATGTTGAAAAGGGCAGAAAGTTAGCAAATGAGATTTAATGTTGATAAATGTAAAGTAATGCATCTAGGATGGAATAATCCTATTGCTGCATATATAAATATAGTCTTTGCTAATGACACCAAACTATGTTAAATATTACAAAATGATCTGGATACACATATTTTGTTGGGACTTGGGACATTTATTTCTCTTTATTAATGAACTTGTGGATGGGATTGAGAGTAAAGTATCAGTCTTTGCTGACGACACCAAACTAAGCAGGATATTAAAAACGGACTTTAATAGTACAATATTACAAAAAGATCTGAATAAGATGTCGGAATGGGCGGACACTTGGCAAATGACATTTAATGATGATAAATGTAAAGTAATGCACCTAGGATGGAGTAATCCTATTGCTGCATATACAAATATAGTCTTTGCTGATGACACCAAACTATGGAAGATATTACAAAATGATCTGGATAAGATGTCAGAATAGGCAGACAGTTGGAAAATTAGATTTAATGTTGATAAATGTAGTAATGCACCTAAGATGGAATAATCCTATTGCGGCATATACAAATATAGTTTTTACCGATGACACCAAACTATGTAAGATATTACAAAATGATCTGGATAAGATGTCTGAATGGGCAGACAGTTGGAAAATTAGATTTAATGTTGATAAATGTAAAGTAATGAACCTAGGACAGAGTAATCCAGTAGCTGCATATACGTTAAATGTAAGTAAACTTGGAACTACAGAACAGGAGAAGGACTTGGGTATTCTGGTTACAAGTAAGTTGAGCAACAGCACTCAATGTCAGTCAGCAGCTGCAAAAGAAAACAAGATTTTAGGGTGCATAAAAAGAAAGATTAGATCCCATGATCCAAACATATAATAAAGAGATTAGAAAGAATCAGTCCTAGCACAGATCCCTGCAGTCCCCACTGCTGACAATAGCCCAATTAGATGAGAAGTGCCTGTTTAATATCTCAGCATTTGCTTTGTCCGCTATAATTATCTTGTTATTATTATTTTTAAGGGGCCGATACTATCTGTTGTTTTCTTTTTGGCATTGATGTATTTGTAAATTTTGGGGGGAGTTATTTGAATGTCATTGGTAATATGTTTTTCTTTACATTTTCTATAGAGAGCTTTATACTCCTGAAATACTATTTCTGATTTCTCAACCTTCAAGGTTTTGAATACCCTTTGCTGTATTATACTTTGTACTGTCTTATTTATCCATAGTAGTTTCTTTTTAATCTTGGACATTTTATTTCCAAAGGGTATAAGTTTTCTACAGGTTTCTAGTAGTAGATCATTAAACTTGCCCCATTTACGTTTGGCATCCCCAGTTACCATGACATGGTCCCAGTCATGGCTTCCATTCTTAAAGAATAACTCCAGGGTTTTTTTAATTGCCTCACTGGAGTGGTGCTTTAAATTTAATTCCCCTGACCCCTGTTTGATACTCACCTTCCATTCGCTTCACCTTTTTCCAGCGGTGCGCCGGTCAGTCTGTAGGAATTTGTGACCTGCTGGTTGCTCCAGTGTTTCATTGAGCATGCCGGATATCGCAAATCAATACTTCTCTTTGAGAGACTCATAGACTTGCATTGAGCCTCGTTCTGGCTCTCATAGACTTGCATTGAGCCTCGTTCTGGCTCTCATAGACCTGCATTGAGTGACTGACAAATCTTCTGACTTCGAGACAGTCAGAGAATATTGTCATAAGATGGTGCCGCAGGGGTAGAGCTGCATCTGTAAGAGGTGAAGGCGCTGGTAGGTAAGTATATGACTGGGGGCATGGGGTTTACATTTAAAGTGCCACTCCAGTGCTGAAAAAAATCCGAAACACTGGATTGATGCTTTAATGAAGCAAGTGCAGCCTTGACAGATCCAGGTGGATCCCATTGTCTTATAATACATCCCAGATTGTTCCACTTTTCTGTCTGTAAGAATAATACTGCAGACTACATTATTCTTGCTGTCAAAAAGCAATGGAAACCTTATGGATTGAAAACCTAAATTTTACAAGAATAAAAAATCTGCAGAAAACAAGGTCATTAATGGTAGATGTGACAACTGATGATGAAATGACTTTTTTCAATATATTACATACATTTTGTTGAGCATATTAGAATCATGGTTGACCCTTGAAATTGCTCCAGAAAATGAAGTATTTCTCCCAAAAACTGATTGCAATTACCCATGCATATTTTTATTTATTTTTATGTGTATTGAAACAACACAAAAAATGAGGTAAAAAAGCAAATTGGACATAATTTCACACAAAACCCCCAAAAATGGCCGGACAAAATTGTTGGCAACCATTCCAAAATTGTGGGTAAACAACTTTATTTCAAGCATGTGATACTTATTCAAAGTCACCTCTGGCAAGCAACAGGTGTGGGCAATATGAAAATCACACCTGAAACCAGGTAAAAAGGGGAGACGTTGACGCAATCTTTGCATTGTGTGTCTGTGTGTGCCACACTAAGCATGGAGAACAGACAGCGGAGAAAAGAACTGGGTAAAGTCTTCAAAATTGCAGGTAAACAACTTTATTTCAAGCATGTGTTGCTCGTTCAAGCTGACTTGTGGCAAGTAACATGTGTGGGCAATATGAAAATCCCACCTGAAACCAGATAAAAAGGGGAGAGGTTGAATCAATCTTTACATTGTGTGTGCCACACTAAGCATGGAGAAGAGAACGGTCTGAGGACTTGAGAACCAAAACTGTTAAAAAATATCAACAATCTCAATGTTACAATTCCAGCTCCAGAAATCTGGATGTCCCTTTGTCCATGGTGCGCAGGATAGTCAAGACGTTTACAACCCATGGCACTATAGCTAATCTCTCTGGATGTGGACGGCAGAGAAAAATTGATGAAAGGTTGCAATACAGGATAATCCAGATGGTGGATAAGCAATTACAATCAAGAAATCCAAGCTATCCTGCAGGCTCAGGGGGCATCAGTGTCAGCACGAGCTATCCGTCCATATTGCAATTAAATGAAATGCTATGGAGGAGACCCAGGAGGACCCCACTGCTCACACAGAGACATAAAAAAGCTAGGTTACAGTTGGCCAAAATGTATGTGAGAAACCAAAATCCTTCTGAGACAGAGGAGACCAAGATACAGCTTTCTGTTAAAGTACATCATCCTACTGTTTACTGAAAACTGATTGAAGAAAAAAAACACAGGACCTACAGTCAGATATGGTGGAGGCCCATAGATGTTTTGGGGTTGTTTTGCTACCTCTGGCACGGGGGGCCTTGACTGTGTGTAAGGCATCATGAAATGTGAAGATTAAGATTAAGGATTTTGGGTGGTAATGTAGTGCCCAGTGTCAGATATCTTGGTTTGTGTGCTAGGTCATGGGTCTTCCAACAGGATAGTGACTCCAAAAACATTTCAAGAAGCCCCAGAAATGGCTGGAAACAAAGCGCTGGAGAGTTCTGAAGTGGCAGCAAAGAGTCCGGATCTAAATCTATTGACACCTGTGGAGAGATCTTAAAATTACTGTTGAGAGAAGAGAAGACGCCTTCAAATATGGGAGGCTTGGAGCAGTTAATAAAGAAGAGTCCGAAATTCCAGGTGAGTGGAGTAAGAAGCTTGTGGACGGTTATAGGAAGCGATTGATTGCAGTTATTTATTCCAAAGGGTGTGTAACCAAATATTAAGCTGAGGAAGCCAACAATTTTTGGAGTTCTGTGTGAAATTATGTCCAATTTGCCATTTTTGTTTCTCCATTTTTTGTGTTATTCCAATACACATAAAGGAAATAAACATGTGTATAACAAAACATGTGCCATTGCAATCATTTTCTTGGAGAAATACTTCACTTTCTGGAACAATTTCAAAGGTGTCAACTGTATATTTTATATTTTTACAATAAATTGGAGGAAAATATAACTTTTGGAATACTTCTCCAGCCTTTTTGAATTTGCACCCTCCAAGAAACAGTGTGAAGGTAAATCATTGATGAGCTCTGAAGCCTTTACGGCAGCATACAGAGGTTGTGCTGCTCCGTCTTAAGGAATCGGTGTGTTGCTGTAGAGGCTCCGCGCCTTCTTTGTTCATCTGATTTAACAAAGACCATTACTATATTTACAGGGAAGCCATAATGTAAACGTCAAAGTGACTGTGCTAAAATTTTGAAGCTTATAGTCAGGTCTCCTGAAAGTATAAAACCATGTAAGAGCAAACATTAGCCGCCTTTTTTATATTTACGGAAAAAAGAGACAGCGAGAATGTGGAAAATGTATATTATATGCTGTTGTTGTTCCGAGAGTAATTTCAAAACTCGCAACGCCTATGGAGCATTCTTTTGCCTATGGATTGGAGTAGGATTTGTCCCAATTTCCGAAACTATGTGATATTAGATTTTTTATTATCTTTTTGTGCAAAAATGTGATTAAAAGATTCAATTTAGACCTAATTTCAAGTATGACTTGTGTTAAGAGTAACTAAACTTTAATTTGTTAAATAATTTTGCCCAGCATGGAAAGTTATAAAACTTTGAAAATCGCTTTATTACAAGATTTGTCTTCATTCTTGTAAAGAAATGGCTTCTAATCAGCAATTACTCATGTGGAGTACAGATGATGGCAGTGATAGGTCAGCTCCTGTCTCCTCCTTTGAGTGTTCTGCTTAGAAGACCGATCTCCTACAGCAGATTCTCCCCAGAGTCAGATACAGGTGCTGAGCTGACCCATCACTGCCATCATTTGTTCTCCAAATGAGTACGTTTTGATATCAATGCAATCTACATGTGGGGAAAAAAGCGCAGCACGCACTTGTTTCTTCCAGGTGTCACATGAGACTAGTCCATTCAAGTCTATGAGTGCACAAAAAAATTGTATTGCACACAGAGCCACAGTATAGCAACTGACTTTTATGCATACACTAGCTGTAGTAACTGGTGATGCCTGGGATAGTAACTAAATAATAATAATAATATTTAATCATTTATATAGCGCTATTAATTCCACGGCGCTTTATACTAAGTTCCCTATCAGTATGTTTTTCTCTCCCACTCTCCCTCAACCCCTCTCTCCCACTCACCCTCTCTTTCTCTACCACTCTCCCTCTCTGCTACTCTCCCTCTCTCCCACTCTCCCTCTTTCCCTCTCTCCCTCTCTTCCTCTCTGCTACTTTCCATCTCTCTCACTGTCCCTCTTTGTCTCTCTTTCCCTCTCTCCCACTCTCACTCTCTGCTACTTTCCCCCTCTCCCACTCTCTCTCGCCCTCTCTCTCTCTCTCTCAGTCTCCCAACCATTCTTCCTCTATCTCCTGCTCTCCCTCTCTCCCACTCTGCTACTCCACCTCTCTCCTATTCTGCTACTCTCCCTCTCTCCCACTCGCTCTCTCTCCCTCTCTCTCCCAAACATTCTCTCTCTCTCTCCTGCTCTCCCTCTCTCCTACTTTGCTACTCTCCCTCTCTCCCACTGTCCCTCTCTGTCTCTGTCTTTCTCTCCCTCTCTCCCACTCTGCCTCTCTCCCACTCTCCCTCTCTCCCACTCTGCTACTCTGCCTCTCTCCCACTCTCCCTTTCCCTCTCTATCTTTCTCTCCATCTCTCCCACTCTCCCTCTCTCTCTCCCAATCATTCTCTCTCTCCTGTTCTCCCTCTCTCCCACTCTCTCTCTTCCACTCTCTCTCTCCCACTCTCCCTCTCACTCTCTATCTTTCTCTCCCTTTCTCCCACTCTCCATCTCTCTCTCTCCCACTCTCCCAATCATTCTCTCTCTCTCTCTCCCACTTTCCATCTCTCCCACTCTCCCTCTCTCTCCCCCAATCATTCTCTCTCTCCTGTTCTCCCTCTCTCCCACTCTCTCTCTTCCACTCTCTCTCTCCCACTCTCCCTCTCTCTCCCCCAATCATTCTCTCTCTCCTGTTCTCCCTGTCTCCCACTCTCTCTCTTCCACTCTCTCTCTCCCACTCTCCCTCTCACTCTCCCACTCTCCCAATCATTCTCTCTCTCCCACTCTCCCTCTCACTCTCTATCTTTATCTCCCTCTCTCCCACTCTCCCTCTCTCTCTCCCACTCTCCCAATCATTCTCTCTCTCTCCCACTCTCTCTCTCTCTCCCACTCTCCCAATCATTCTCTCTCTCTCTCTCTCTCTCCCACTCTCCCAATCATTCTCTCTCTCTCTCTCTCTCTCTCCCACTCTCCCAATCATTCTCTCTCTCTCTCTCCCACTCTCCCAATCATTCTCTCTCTCCCACTCTCCCTCTCACTCTCTATCTTTATCTCCCTCTCTCCCACTCTCCCTCTCCCACTCTCCCAATCATTCTCTCTCTCTCTCTCTCGCTCTCTCTCTCTCCCACTCTCCATCTCTCCCACTCTCCCTCTCCCACTCTCCCAATCATTCTCTCTCTCTCTCTCGCTCTCTCTCTCTCTCCCACTCTCCATCTCTCCCACTCTCCCTCTCTCTCCCTCCCACTCTCCCAATCATTCTCTTGCTCTCTCTCCCACTCTCCCTCTCTCTCCCTCCCACTCTCCCAATCATTCTCTCGCTCTCTCTCCCACTCTCGCTCTCTCTCTGTCTAAGGTATGTTCACACATGGCATTTTTGCTGCATTTTTTGAATACGCACCTTCTTACAGTACCAGCACAATCATTGACATTTTAGAAATCTCATGTACATTGTTGGGGTTTTTTTTACCAAGACTACTTTTGATCTTTGATGCATTTCTGCTACGATGCAAGACATCAATTCTTTTAGCATTTTTGCTGGAATGAATGTGTGAAAAAAGCAAGTAAAAATGCTGCAAAAACCCCCAAAACACATGGAAAAACATGCATATTGCAATGTTTATTATTGCCACCACTTTGGTTTTGGTCAAGGAAAAAAACGCCACAAAAATGCAACGTTTGAACATAGCCTTATGGGGAAAAAACCCTTTTTGTACAGATAGAAGGATCTGGATTTTGTCTCCATATTCATCTCCTCCTAAGGTGATGATAGCCTTGTTTTGCCATATTTGCTGTAGTTGTGAATCTTGTCAGTCCGGACCCGATGGGATGTTCTTTAGGGATTCTTGGACAAAAGGCTTTTGTGCTTTGAGGTCATAGGACAATGGCCAACTCACACTTTTTTGAAGAAGGAAAAAGGATGCGCCTCCGTCCTCTCCACAACATAATGGCGTAATTAGTGGTGAAGCGGCTCGGTATTGTTTGTGGACACTGACCGCTGACCACTCGGTTATTCACAGACGTCCCAACTGCTGACATATGGACACACAAGAACAGCATTCCTGCCTCCCTCCATGTTTTGCGTAGCAATTAGACCTGATCAACCATCCACTGTGAGTTCTGGTGATTATACCCAATATAATGCGTTAGCTTTCGATGTATAATTATTAGTGATGAGCGAGTACTAAAAAGCTCGGGTGCTCGAAGCTCGGGCCGAGCCTCCCAAGATACTCGTGTACTCGGCCCGAGCACCGAGCCCAATGTTATCCTATGGGAGACCCGAGTATTTTTGTGAAATGACCCCCCGGCAGCATGGAGAAACCCTAAAAATGTCACAAAAGTCTCAGAAGAGTGCTCAAATGACATGGCATCAGCATGGGGAAGACCCCTTGAAGCATTTATCACTCAAAAGTCACAGATGTGAACAATTTTGTCCGAGTTTTACGCCATTTTTACGGACTCACCAGAAAACCTTCCAAAATGACACCAAAATGAATTTTCATGGCGGAAATGTTAAGGGCACATACTCAATAGTGAGATAGAGCTGGTGTATGTTACTTTTTGAGATTAATACATGAAAGATTTTACATGAAAACCTTGTGTGGCACTCCGATGTCCAAAACGCACGTTTTGTGCTTTTTACTAGCGATGTCGGTCATTTTTTTTTTTTATTCTATCTCCCTCAGTCCGTCGGTCTGTCTCTCTCTGTCTTGTCTGTCCCCCTCTCACAGTCTGTCGGTCAGTTCCCCCCCCTCTCTCTTACTTACCGTTCCCCGATCACTGCCGCGGCGCTGCACAGCTGTTCAAACTCCGGTGGCTTTTCCTCTTTTGAAAAAGCCGGCCGCTCATTAATCAATCTCCTATTCCCTGCTGTCCTGCTTTTCGGCGCCTATGATTGGTTGCAGTGAGACACGCTCCCACACTGAGTGACAGCTGTCTCACTGCAACCAATCACAGCAGCCGGTGTGTGTATACTGTGCAGTGAAATAAATAATTAAATAATTAAAAAAAACGGCATGCGGTCCCCCCAATTTTAATACCAGCCAGATAAAGCCATACGGCTGAAGGCTGGTATTCTCAGGATGGGGAGCCCCACGTTATGGGGAGCCCCCCACCCTAACAATATCAGTCAGCAGCCGCCCAGAATTGCCGCATACATTATATGCGACAGTTCTGGGGCTGTACCCGGCTCTTCCCGATTTACCCTGGTGCGTTGGCAAATCGGGGTAATAAGGAGTTAATGGCAGCCCATAGCTGCCACTAAATCCTAGATTAATCATGTCAGGCGTCTCCCCGAGATTCCTTCCATGATTAATCTGTAAATTACAGTTAAAAAACACACACACCCGAAAAATCCTTTATTAGAAATAAAAAACACTAACAAAGTCCCTCATTACCAATTTATTAACCCCGACAAACCCTCCATGTCCGGCGTACTCCACAGTCCTCCAGCGTCGCGTCCAGCTCTGCTGCATGGAAGTGACAGGAGCTGCAGAAGACACCGCCGCTCCGGTCACCTCCACGCAGCTAATGAGATGAGTATAGCGATCAGCTGAGCTGTCACTGAGGTTACCTGGATCCAGCGGTGGATGCAGCGGTGGCCGCGGGTAACCTCAGTGACAGCTCAGCTGATCGCGCTACTCACCGCCGCTCCAGTCAGCTCCATGCACCAACTGAGGTGAGTATAGCGATCAGCTGCTGTCACTGAGGTTAATCGCGGCACCGCTGGATCCAGCGGTGGCCGGGAGTTACCTGACTGACAGCAGCTGATCGCGCTATTCCCTTCATTAGCTGCGTGGAGGTGACCGGCGGCTTTTACTATTTTGAAAAAGCCGGCCGCTCATTAAACAATCTCCTATTCCCTGCTTTCCCCGCCCACCGGTGCCTATGATTGGTTGCAGTGAGACACGCCCCCACGCTGAGTGACAGGTGTCACACTGCACCCAATCACAGCAGCCGGTGGGCGTGTCTATACTGTGCAGTAAAATAAATTAATAAATAATTAAAAAAAAACGGCGTGCGGTCCCCCCCATTTTAATGCCAGCCAGATAAAGCCATACGGCTGAAGGCTGGTATTCTCAGGATGGGGAGCTCCACGTTATGGGGAGCCCCCCAGCCTAACAATATCAGTCAGCAGCCGCCCAGAATTGCCGCATACATTATATGCGACAGTTCTGGGGCTGTACCCGGCTCTTCCCGATTTGCCCTGGTGCTTTGGCAAATCGGGGTAATAAGGAGTTAATGGCAGCCCATAGCTGCCACTAAATCCTAGATTAATCATGTCAGGCGTCTATGAGACACCCTCCATGATTAATCTGTAAGTTACAGTAAATAAACACACACACCCGAAAAAATCCTTTATTAGAAATAAAAAACACACACATATACCCTGGTTCACCACTTTAATCAGCCCCAAAAAGCCCTCCATGTCCGGCGTCATCCAGGATGTTCCAGCGTCGCATCCTGCGCTGCTGCATAGAGGTGACCGGAGCTGCAGAAGACACCGCCGCTCCGGTCACTTCCACGCAGCAAATGAGGTGAGTAGCGCGATCAGCTGAGCTGTCACTGAGGTTACCCGCCGTCACTGGATCCAGTGACAGCGGGTAACCTCAGTGACAGCTCAGCTGATCGCACGGCTGTCTTCATTAGCTGCGTGGAGGTGACCGGAGCGGCGGTGTCTTCTGCAGCTCCTGTCACTTCCATGCAGCAGAGCTGGACGCGACGCCGGAGTCCGTGGAGTACGCCGGACATGGAGGGTTTGTCGGGGTTAATAAATTGGTAATGAGGGACTTTGTTAGTGTTTTTTATTTCTAATAAAGGATTTTTCGGGTGTGTGTGTTTTTTAACTGTAATTTACAGATTAATCATGGAAGGAATCTCGGGGAGACGCCTGACATGATTAATCTAGGATTTAGTGGCAGCTATGGGCTGCCATTAACTCCTTATTACCCCGATTTGCCAACGCACCAGGGTAAATCGGGAAGAGCCGGGTACAGTCCCAGAACTGTCGCATATAATGTATGCGGCAATTCTGGGCAGCTGTTGGCTGATATTGTTAGGGTGGGGGGCTCCCCATAACGTGGAGCTCCCCATCCTGAGAATACCAGCCTTCAGCCGTATGGCTTTATCTGGCTGGTTTTAAAAATGGGGGGAACCGCACGCCGTTTTTTTTAATTATTTAATAAATAATTAAAATTAATAATTAAAATTAATAAATAATTAAAAAAAACGGCGTGCGGTTCCCCCCATTTTTAAAACCAGCCAGATAAAGCCATACGGCTGAAGGCTGGTATTCCTCAGGATGGGGAGCTCCACGTTATGGGGAGCCCCCCACCCTAACAATATCAGCCAACAGCCGCCCAGAATTGCCGCATACATTATATGCGACAGTTCTGGGACTGTACCCGGCTCTTCCCGATTTGCCCTGGTGCGTTGGCAAATCGGGGTAATAAGGAGTTATTGGCAGCCCATAGCTGCCAATAAGTCCTAGATTAATCATGTCAGGCGTCTATGAGACACCCTCCATGATTAATCTGTAAGTTACAGTAAATAAACACACACACACACCAGAAAAAATCCTTTATTAGAAATAAAAACACACACATATACCCTGGTTCACCACTTTAATCAGCCCGAAAAAGCCCTCCATGTCCGGCGTAATCCAGGATGATCCAGCGTCGCATCCAGCGCTGCTGCATGGAGGTGACCGGAGCCGCAGCACACACAGCCGCTCCGGTCACCTCCACACAGCAAATGAACACAGCCGCGCGATCAGCTGCTGTCACTGAGGTTACCCGCGGCCACCGGTGGATGCAGCGGTGACAGCGGGTAACCTCAGTGACAGCAGCTGATCGCGCGGCTGTGTTCATTTGCTGTGTGGAGGTGACCGGAGCGGCGGTGTCTTCTGCAGCTCCGGTCACCTCCATGCAGCAGCGCTGGATGCGACGCTGGATCATCCTGGAGTACGCCGGACAAGGAGGGCTTTTTCGGGCTGATTAAAGTGGTGAACCAGGGTATATGTGTGTGTTTTTTATTTCTAATAAAGGATTTTTTCGGGTGTGCGTGTTTATTTACTGTAACTTACAGATTAATCATGGAGGGTGTCTCATAGACGCATGACATGATTAATCTAGGACTTATTGGCAGCTATGGGCTTCCAATAACTCCTTATTACCCCGATTTGCCAACGCACCAGGGTAAATCGGGAAGAGCCGGGTACAGCCCCAGAATTGTCGCATATAATGTATGCGGCAATTCTGGCCAGCTGCTGACTGATATTGTTAGGGTGGGGGGCTCCCCATAACGTGGAGCTCCCCATCCTGAGAATACCAGCCTTCAGCTGTATGGCTTTATCTGGCTGGTATTAAAATTGGGGGGAACCGCACGCCGTTTTTTTAATTATTTATTTATTTATTTTACTGCACAGTATAGACACGCCCACCGGCTGCTGTGATTGGGTGCAGTGTGACACCTGTCACTCAGCGTGGGGGCGTGTCTCACTGCAACCAATCATAGGCGCCTGTGGGCGTGGAAAGCAGGGAATATGAGATGGCTGTGTACAGAGCACAGCGCGCCGGCCGGTATAAAGGCTCGGTCACGCTGTGCAGGCCGGCCAATCACTGCAATTCCACAACTAACAGGGCTGTGGCATTGCAGTGGTCTGCCAGCCAATCCCTGCATGAGGGCTGGCTCTCAAAAGAGCGCCAACATGCAGGGATGAAGACCACGAGTAAAGCACGAGTATTGCAAAATTACTCGGTACCCGCCGAGCAGCCCGAGTACAGTGATACTCGTGCGAGTACCGAGTAGTTACAAGCATGCTCGCTCATCACTAATAATTATAAAATCAGTTCATTATCCCATAATTTGTCCTGAAAGAAAAAAACAAGGTTTCCACTTCTCAATATCCAGATTGTGATGACAGGAACCTGCTTGGTTGCTCTGTGTAAAATATCATTCCCATGCTTTATGGTTTTCAAAATTTCACGGTTTTGAAGATCAGTGTAACACTCACGGCTGGTGTAGGGGCAGCTAGCGGGATTAGTGGACCCACTGGACCACAGGGGGGACACAGGCTTACCCTTTCATGGGAGGTGCTTAACCAAGCACCTCACTGAGGGGCAGACGCCAGGTACCACTCCCAAGGCAGTGACGGGACTGTGGCAGGTGACGGACTCAGATATAAACAGGAGCAGGTGGGGTGACTGAGGCAGGTTGGACAGGCGGGTATGGACAGGAATCTCTGAAGGCAGGTAGTGGAGACCGACATAGGGATAACAGGACAGGAGTTCAGGACCTGACAACTACCTAGTTCGCAGACTGAAGACTGACTGTCTTATTAGAGGCATTGCACAGGCACCTCCCCTAATGGGAGGGTGACTTAAGTACACAGTGCCTCTCAGACATAGGCTGAGAGACATTTCTGGTAAATGGAGAGCCGATCCTTTAAGAGGAGGGTCGGTGCGCACGCACGATTTAGGTGCACTTCCAGGAACCCTGTGTGGCATGTACACGACCCGGGAGGGGAAGGAGGCAGGAGATGGATGGCTGGGGCAGTGTGTGGGAGTCTGTGACCCAGCCAAGGCAGTGAGTAAGTCGGCATCTCTGCAAAAACACTGGTGCTACAATCAGACAATGGTGTAGGCACCATAGAGGTAACCAGGCATCTACCATGGGCTCTTGAAGAATGGAATCTAGCTCTTGTTGGTGAAAGTTTGTGCAGAACCCCTGAATGTGGTTCTGGCCATACAAAGCAACCATCCTTGGGCGCGGCAGTGACAAATATTTCTGATTGACTGTAGGTCTCATGTCTATTTCCGCTTGAAGAGGAATCCAGGAGACCATTAACAAACCAGAACACAGACAACAGAAGAGGATCAATAAGTGCCTATGCTTTCTTTTTTTTTGGACTATAATTTTTGGAATATAATTTTTGGACTTAATTTAGTGAAGAATGGACAACGTTTTAGGCTTGGTTCACTTAAAGTTATTTCAGAGTTGGAAAAATATGATGCATTTTTTAAGAGGAGTCCACTTCAGGAAATTCTCCTATTTTTGTGTGTTAGAGGCATATTTTTAAGATATTTTGAAACAACACTGTTTAACTCTTTCTGTTTCACAATTAGAGATGCGAGGACCCGTGGAAGATCAGTTTGGCATGTTCAGCCAGACTTTAGATAAAGTTTGGTCTGGGACCTGAACTTGACCTAAACCCTAATGGAAGTCACTAATTGGGCAGTTCGGGTCTTCGCCGCCATGCAACCAGCCATAAACAGATCACTTCCGGGTTGGCTGTTTTTTTCCATTTTTGGGGTTTGGTGCACACTACTTGGAATGCGTCAACTTCAAAACCTTCCTTCAAAAATTCCATGTGCACTGTCACGCCCAGTTACCAGACGAGGAGGAAGTGGGTCCACTGGACTAAGGTACCGTTCACAGACCCGGAGGAGCGGACCTAGGTGGCCACCGAGTTTTTACTACTGCCACTGGAGGGGGCAGCAGGTACACACGCTGGTAAGTGTCCGCCCGGAAGCAGCCCCGGGGAATCCCGATACCTCAGAAGCTGGCACCACTGGAGGGAGACCAGGAACCAAGACAGATGAGGCAGAGTCTGGTGCAGTCCGGGACTGGCTGGTATTGGAGGTAACAGGCAGGTGGAGGATGCTTGCAGGACCTGGAGGTAAACTGACACATGTGGGAACACGGGCACTAATAGAGGAAGAAAGACAAAGTCACGGACTTACAGTGCCTACAAGTAGTATTCAACCCCCTGCAGATTTAGCAGGTTCACACATTTGGAATTAACTTGGCATTGTGACATTTGGACTGTAGATCAGCCTGGAAGTGTGAAATGCACTGCAGCAAAAAAGAATGTTATTTCTTTTTTTTTTTTTTTTTTTTTTTTAAATTGAGAAAAGTTTATTCAGAGGGTCATTTATTATTCAACCCCTCAAACCACCAAAATTCTGTTTGGTTCCCCTAAAGTATTAAGAAGTATTTCAGGCACAAAGAACAATGAGCTTCACATGTTTGGATTAATTATCTCTTTTTCCAGCCTTTTCTGACTAATTAAGACCCTCCCCAAACTTGTGAACAGCACCCATACATGGTCAACATGGGAAAGACAAAGAAGCATTCCAAGGCCATCAGAGACAAGATCGTGGAGGGTCACAAGGCTGGCAAGGGGTCCAAAACCCTTTCCAAGGAGTTGGGCCTACCTGTCTCCACTGTTGGGAGCATCATCCGGAAGTGGAAGGCTTATGGAACTACTGTTAGCCTTCCACGGCCTGGACAGCCTTTGAAAGTTTCCTCCCATGCCAAGGCCAGGCTTGTCCGAAGAGTCAAGGCTAACCCAAGGACAACAAGGAAGGAGCTCCGGGAAGATCTCATGGCAGTGGGGACATTGATTTCAGTCAATACCATAAGTAACGTACTCCACCGCAATGGTCTCCATTCCAGACGAGCCCGTAAGGTACCTTTTACTTTCAAAGCGTCATGTCAAGGCTCGTCTACAGTTTGCTCATGATCACTTGGAGGACTCTGAGACAGACTGGTTCAAGGTTCTCTGGTCTGATGAGACCAAGATCGAGATCTTTGGTGCCAACCACACACGTGACGTTTGGAGACTGGATGGCACTGCATACGACCCCAAGAATATCATCCCTACAGTCAAGCATGGTGGTGGCAGCATCATGCTGTGGGGCTGTTTCTCAGCCAAGGGGCCTGGCCATCTGGTCTGCATCCATGAGAAGATGGATAGCACGGCCTACCTGGAGATTTTGGCCAAGAACCTCCGCTCCTCCATCAAGGATCTTAAGATGGGTCGTCATTTCATCTTCCAACAAGACAACGGCCCAAAGCACACAGCCAAAAAAACCAAGGCCTGGTTCAAGAGGGAAAAAGTCGAGGTGTTGCAGTGGCCTAGTCAGTCTCCTGACCTTAACCCAATTGAAAACTTGTAGAAGGAGCTCAAGATTAAAGTCCACATGAGACACCCAAAGAACCTAGATAACTTGGAGAAGATCTGCATGGAGGAGTGGGCCAAGATAACTCCAGAGACCTGTGCCGGCCTGATCAGGTCTTATAAAAGACGATTATTAGCTGTAATTGCAAACAAGGGTTATTCCACAAAATATTAAACTAGGGGTTGAATAATAATTGACCCACACTTTTATGTTGAAAATTTATTAAAATTTACCTGAGCAACATAACTTGTTGGTTTGTAAGATTTATGCATCTGTTAATAAATCCTGCTCTTGTTTGAAGTTTGCAGGCTCTAACTTATTTGCATCTTATCAAACCTGCTAAATCTGCAGGGGGTTGAATACTACTTGTAGGCACTGTATACGGAGTGCGGGGTAGTACGGGAGACCTCACAACTAGCACGGGAAGACTGGCTACAGGGACACATTGAACAGGCACCTCCCAATGGGGGAGGATGCCTTAAATTACCAGTACCTGCAGAGGTAATAGGAGGGACATCTGGGTCGGGTGATGCTGGCCCTTTAAAAATAGAGTAGAGAGCAGCCGCGCCCTCGTGCGCATGTGTGGGCTTCGGGAACCAGACGTCAGACCAGGAAGCAGGGAGGAGGAGGCAGCCGAAGCAGACTGTCTGCGCTTAGGCACAGGGGACAGCGGGGATGCTGACGGGAAAGTGGGGGACACTTGGGAGTCATGGGACCAGGAACGAGGCACGGGACTGGACTGGTGAATGAGGACTGACGTCGGCGCTCCCAGACTGATGGCGCTGATGGCATGATATACACCTACATTTTGGTACAGATTTTTGAGCAGATCAACTTAAAAATCTGCATAAAACCTTTGTGAACATATTCTTAGGGTATTGCAAACAGAATCTTTTTCAGGAGGATGTCATTTGACACACTCCTGAAAAAGCGCTCAAAAAAAGGTACACAGCATCAAAAGTTTTGTCACTTCTTTAACTTTGGAAAAGTCTTCGAAATGCGTTGCCTTGCTCAAAGAAGGGACCTGACAATTTTTCATGTGGCTTACGTTTGGAAAAATTACATTAAGAATTACACTGAATAAAAAAAAGTAGTTGTACAAAATGGGAAAAACCCATTACTGCTTTTTTTTCCGAAAACAGTGCTTTGACTTTTAACTTGAAAGGAGCGGAGTTACATCCTTAAGACAGGTGTGGAGCTGTTTTTACTAGAAAACAGCCATCTTTTTTTCTAAAGTCCCTTTAGGTAGGTCAGCCAAGATTCCTCCTCATTACCCACCACACCTTCAAACAGTGGAGAAAGCCAACTGCAACATATTGGACTATTCGAGAAGTGGTTGCTTATAAAGTAGGGATTTGTCCGGGGATTAATATCATGTTCTTCTGAAGGCTTCGCTATAGTTATCAATGTGTCCATTGTTTCCTGGTAGTTTAATGCTATGAATATATTATGTCAGGTGCTGTAATATAAAGGCGGCTGAATAGGTATTCTATCATATAAGGTTTCCTGCACATGCCATATGCTGCGCCTGCCTGCTGTTGACGCATTTCGGGGCACTGACAGCTTTTGTATGCAGCACCTGGAGGAGTTTCTTTAGTTTTGGAGATAACCTTGGATATCAGTTTCATCCGTGTTATCTTGGCTTATTTCATGCACTTTGCAAAAGACCACCACCACGGTAATCATTATAGTGAAACACATGAAATGCAATTTGCTTCCATCTTGGCAGGTGGCCTTTGACATCTGATTTCGGCATTTAAAGGGTTTGTTATGTGGTGTTCGGCTTTGAACTCGTTGGGTGTCGGTCCCCTGTTGTGCGTTTATTTCCTTCCCTTTGCTTTATTCTCTTGTACACATATAGTCTCTCCTTTGTGTTTGAGTGCAGTGTGTAGGAGTTTTCGTTCCCCCTTTCTGTGGGGTTTTGTTACTGCATTTCTGGCCCGCTCCCAGGGTAAGGGGAGTAAGATCAGGGCTCGGACAGCAGTCAGGGTTACACTGGAGGCTCAGACCTTGCTACCATCAAGCCTACCTCTGATGCAGAGTCAGCGTAGGGTCTTTAGTTTGAGGGCCAGCCTGTTCCATCAGTACATATCCCATGACAGGGTTATTCCTAAAAAATCCCAAGTTATTCTCTACCAACTGGACAGGGGAAAACTTGATGATTAATGGGGGTCTGACTGCTGGAATCCTGGGTGATCCCAAAATAGGGGCTCTGGTGTGCATTAATTGTCACTGGGTCAGAGCAGATATAAAGCATATACAACCTCCGCTCCATGGAGCCTCGGTTTTGGTTTCTAGAGTCCTCCCTATCCCATGGATTGAGGATAATTAGTTTATTTTGGAGGAAATTGCAATTTTTTGCCAAAAATCTCAAAAAAAATTTTTATAATGCAGTTTGGAATATTTGATGCCTTAGTGCACATTGGTGCTGGCTCTTTGTTGTTTCTTTGTTGAATTGGTCGGTGGTTGACCTCCACCTTGCTATGCACCCCAATTTGGGATGTATTCCATCTGTATAGATTTTGGCGTTTGGTGACTGTTCACATTGGGTCATCAGGCTTTGTCCACAGGCTATATATATACTTCATGCAGCATTTGCTTGGACCTGTCCCGCCCACAGCCATGACTCAGTCATGGGTACGGGACTGCAATAGACCAGGTGAGTGCTGCTGAGAGCAGTTCTGCTATTTATATGTGAGGCCGCATGGCACATTTTATAAAAATATTTTAGTGTAGGACTGCTTCAAATGAGATTTGCCGTGACGTGGCGAAGCAGCTCAAGAAATTGCAATTTTTTGCCAAAAATCTCAAAAAAATTTTTTATAATGCAGTTTGGAATATTTGATGCCTTAGTGCACATTGGTGCTGGCTCTTTGTTGTTTCTTTGTTGAATTGGTCGGTGGTTGACCTCCACCTTGCTATGCACCCCAATTTGGGATGTATTCCATCTGTATAGATTTTGGCGTTTGGTGACTGTTCACATTGGGTCATCAGGCTTTGTCCACAGGCTATATATATACTTCATGCAGCATTTGCTTGGACCTGTCCCGCCCACAGCCATGACTCAGTCATGGGTACGGGACTGCAATAGACCAGGTGAGTGCTGCTGAGAGCAGTTCTGCTATTTATATGTGAGGCCGCATGGCACATTTTATAAAAATATTTTAGTGTAGGACTGCTTCAAATGAGATTTGCCGTGACGTGGCGAAGCAGCTCAAGAAATTGCAATTTTTTGCCAAAAATCTCAAAAAATTTTTTTATAATGCAGTTTGGAATATTTGATGCCTTAGTGCACATTGGTGCTGGCTCTTTGTTGTTTCTTTGTTGAATTGGTCGGTGGTTGACCTCCACCTTGCTATGCACCCCAATTTGGGATGTATTCCATCTGTATAGATTTTGGCGTTTGGTGACTGTTCACATTGGGTCATCAGGCTTTGTCCACAGGCTATATATATACTTCATGCAGCATTTGCTTGGACCTGTCCCGCCCACAGCCATGACTCAGTCATGGGTACGGGACTGCAATAGACCAGGTGAGTGCTGCTGAGAGCAGTTCTGCTATTTATATGTGAGGCCGCATGGCACATTTTATAAAAATATTTTAGTGTAGGACTGCTTCAAATGAGATTTGCCGTGACGTGGCGAAGCAGCTCAAGAAATTGCAATTTTTTGCCAAAAATCTCAAAAAAATTTTTTATAATGCAGTTTGGAATATTTGATGCCTTAGTGCACATTGGTGCTGGCTCTTTGTTGTTTCTTTCTTGCTACCATCAAGCCTACCTCTGATGCAGAGTCAGCGTAGGGTCTTTAGTTTGAGGGCCAGCCTGTTCCATCAGTACATATCCCATGACAGGGTTATTCCTAAAAAATCCCAAGTTATTCTCTACCAACTGGACAGGGGAAAACTTGATGATTAATGGGGGTCTGACTGCTGGAATCCTGGGTGATCCCAAGATAGGGGCTCTGGTGTGCATTAATTGTCACTGGGTCAGAGCAGATATAAAGCATATACAACCTCCGCTCCATGGAGCCTCGGTTTTGGTTTCTAGAGTCCTCCCTATCCCATGGATTGAGGATAATTAGTTTATTTTGGAGGAAATAATCCTTTAAGGATTCATTCTCCCTGCTCATTTGTTGTCCAAGACTGATTGAAATATTGATTAAATTAAAAATGAGAATATTACAGCTCAGCTCACAATTATTTCAATGGGAGCTGAGATGCACTATCCAGAAACAGCAACTGTACAGTGAATGGAGCTGGGCTGTTTTGGCTCAATATTGACAGACAGCCTTGTGGTGTCTGGCTGTAGAAAGTCACAGTGTTTGGCTACACAAGCTACTCCCGGACTTTCCCTTTTTTTCCTGCTTGGGGTTAATCCCTTTCTCTTTAGGACCCTGCGTGTTTCATCAACTTTCAGCTGTTAATCATATCACTTCCCTTTGTGTCTTTAAATACTTTCATTCCCCCTTGCTCTTTGCTGGTGATAGGTCTTCAGTGCAAGCAGTCCGCTTGTATTCATCTGGAGTAACATTGTTGTTGTAGCAGTTCCTCTCCCTGAGTCTTCTTGGAGATGTTATTTGTTTTTTTCCCCCCTGTTTGTGCTCCCTGTGTGTTCTTTAGAACATAGTGGGTTTGACTAAGTGCTCATGTGATGCCCTGGACAAGCCAGGTAGTCACAGACAGGCCCATGCACAAACACCCGTCCCCTAACAAGGTAACAGCAGCCAACCTAAAAAACCCTGAGTCACCCCTCTCGGGTCTTGATGTGCACACCAGGGGTGCGGAGCCAGGCGGTTAGCCACGCCCACCGAGGAGCTCGGATAGCCTGAGGCGGGAAAAACGAAGAGAGTCCCGTTAGGAGGGAGAGGAGATTGGAGTAGTTAGAGAGGAGTTAAGAAAACGTCTGTCAGGGATCTGGGTCGTAGCCCGAATACCCTGTGACCAGGAGGCAGACGGTAGTTGCCGCCTGCAGGAGCCAGGAAGACGGCTGGTGGAACCGCAAGAAACCGGGACAGGGTAGTGGCCCGCCGGTACCGAACCGGGGAACCAACTGGAAACTGGAGCACCAGGAGGGGTACTCAGACCCAGAACGAGGTCCAGAAGCCACTGGACCACGTCGAATTCACTGATTGAGGTCTGGACCTTAGGTCCTTTCCCATCCCAAGACCTGAAAGACGGCAACAGCCCACCGAGGGGGATAGACAGCCAACGCACAGGCAGAGAGATCCCACGGGCCAGCGCCTGTGGGCAAGCGGGTTCCCCGACACACATAAAGCCAGGGAGCGGACTACCGTCGCTGAAGCGTAGGCAGTCAAAATCTACAAAACGAGGTGCAGGAGAATGGCGGAAACCACCGAACCACGTGGGGGCCAGACGCAGACGAGTTTTCACAACAGAAATTGAGCAGAAGCTCTCCAAATCCTCCTGAAAAACTTGGGCGTTTCCACTCTAAAAAGTCATCGAAATGTGGTGCCCTGGGCAAGCCAGGACGTCACAGGTACTGCAACAACACACCCCACAGGCACATCAGTCACACACGCAAATCCTTGTTGCCTCCCTCCAGGGGCTGGTGTCCACACCAGGTGGGGTGGAGCCAGACGGTTGGCCCCACCCACTGAGGAGTTCACAGTCCTGGAGGCGGGAAAGGAAGTCAGAACAGTTAGAGAGAGAGAGTAGTTTTGGAGTAGTAAGAGTGAGGAGTGAAGTGGTAGCTGAGGAGCAAGAGCAGACTGACCATGTCCGGGTACGTGGCCCGGGCACCCAAGAGCAAGGTTGGCAGATGGTGGTGACCGTCTGCAGGAGGGGCCGATTGACGCATAACCGTAAGGACCGGGAACGGGCGGTGGCCCGCCGGTACCGAACCGGGGAGCGAAGAGAAGCCAGCACCATTCGGCAGGGCCTACGGACCCCGACCAGGCTTGGAGTCGCCGTAAAACCGGTCAAATCCGTCAGCGACGGGAACCTCCGGGGTTTCCCAGCAGCAAAGACCCGACTGAAGGCAACCGCTGAACTGTGAAGGGAAATACAGCTACCGCCACAGCTAGAGTTCCCAGGGCCAGAGCCTGATGGCAAAAAGGGGCTCCTCTGGTAAATACACCGCTGGGGAGCGGGTTACCGGTGGGAAGCCATCGGAGCCGAAAACACATCACAGGTGCAGGGAGAGACAGTCACCGCCAACCTACCGGGAGTGACCACCGCAGCCGGCTGCGGGACCTGTCCATCCAGCCATTTGTTTTACCAGAGACTCTGTCTACGTTATTGGCTGAGTGAGTACCACCGTGCCGTCTGGCACCACGCTGTCCCCGCGACCCTGCACCTCACCAAACCCCGCCATCCACCTTTCAGTCACCATCACCGGGCCCCGGGACCACCAAAACCCCCTACCCATGGAGGGGAGAGAAACATCTCAGCTGCTCCCTGTCATCGCTCCCGGGATACCCGTCCAGAGCAGCGGTGGTGTCCCCAACCTCACCACAAACCATGGGTGGCGTCACGGATCGACTTCCCAAACCCCAAAAACTATTCCCCTTTCACTCACGGGCGAGGAGCGCCGCTCGAGTCCCCGGATCCGGCCCACCGCTCGAGCCACCGAGCAGCAGTAGCAGCAGCGCCGGACCCGAGCGTGGTTAGCGCAGCAGCCCCCCTCCCCGCCCGCGACAGAAAGGCCTCATAACCCTGAATTATGCTGTTCCTACGTGTTATTCTAGTGATGATGTAGCAATTTGTAGGCTTTGTAAATTTCCTTAAACACATCATATTTGTTTTTACTGCTATGATGATCTCATATATAAGATTGCGCTCCATGGAAAATGCGAGTTACATAAGCCTGAATGAGAGATTTCGAAAACTTGTAGGTCTTCTTTAATGGGGTTCTCCATCCTTGGGCATAATAAATGGATATGTGACGCCCCTGCGGCTTCAGGCGCCACAGGGTACTGCACCTCACTTAAGGTGCAGTATTCATCTCACATGCGGAGGAGGTCGTTGCCGGTAACAACCACAACACATGACACTCAGTGAAGGGGGGCTCTCCCACTGGGATTGGGGCTTCCTTTTGGGTAAGAGGGAACAACACCACACTGAGTCAGTCGGTCTGCACGGGGCAGACAGGAAGGAAGTGAGATGGAGGAGCTACAAGGTCGCTGGGAGGAGAGCTGGATTTCTGCCTCAGAACCAGCGCAGTCAGGGTACGGAGCCCTAAGGTGGTAAACACTTGACATTTCATCACCAGAATCCGCCGGGCAAGGGGATTGCAAGTCTCCAAGCCCACCTAAGTGCTCTGGGTACAGCAGCAAATAGAGCCAGGAGCCGGGACCACAGTCAGGCCCAACAAGGGACTCGCACTGCCTGCCAGACGGGATGGGAGCAACAACCCAGGATCAGGGTACAGTGGAACCTTTCCTTTACGAGAACAATCTGTTCTAGGAGTGTGCTTGTGTCGCGGGCGGAGGAGGGGACGCAGCGCTCTCCCACTGCTCGGGTCTGGCCGCCGCTGCGGCTGCGGCTTGCTGCTGCTCGGTGGCTCGAGCGATGGGCCGGATCCCGGGGACTCGAGCGGCGCTCCTCGCCCGTGAGTGAAAGGGGTTTGGTTTTGGGGATTTATTGTCCGTGACGCCACCCACGGTTGTGGTGATTTTTGATAGCACCACCGCTGCTCTGTATGGGGATCCCTGGAGCGGTGACAGGGAGCAGCAAAGTTGTTAGTTCTCCCCTCCGTGGGTAGGGGGTGGTTGTCCCGGGGCCCAGGGATGAGGTGGAGGATGAGGGATGGCGGGGCCGGTGCAGGGCTTGGTGAGGTGCAGGGTCGCGGGGGCAGCGCGGTGCCTCACGGCACGGTGGTACTCACTCAGCCTGAGAAGATGACACAGTTCTCGGTAAACACACGGCTGGAAAGACGGTTCCCACGGACGGCTGCTGTTGCTTTTCCCCGGTAGTTGACGGTGACTGTCTCTTTCCCTGCACCTACGTTCACTGTTGAAAACAAAAAAACAAAAAAGTGAGCTGGAGTATGAGATGATACCCATGGAGCTTGTGAGCTCATGTTCACACTGGCCATAAGACAAAGAGAAAGCAAAGAAAAAAAAAAATGGTGAAAACATACCCTGCTGTAACTAAATAAAAGCATAGAGCATATAAACATAGGGTACTTAGTAAACAATGTTTTTTGATCAAAAAAAGCATAAAGCTATCCCACCAACGCCAAGGTGTACCCAGTTGGGATAGTACCTACAATCTCTAATATTAAAACCTTACCATGGGTCTAAAATAGGTTTTAATATTAGAGAGTGTAGGTACTATCCCAACTGGGTACACCTTGGCGTTGGTGGGATAGCTTTATGCTTTTTTTGATCAAAAAACAGTGTTTACTAAGTACCCTATGTTTATATGCACTATGCTTTTATTTAGTTACAGCAGGGTATGTTTTCACCATTTTTTTTTTCCCCTTGGTTTCTCTTTGTCTTATGGCCAGTGTGAACATGAGCTCACAAGCTCCATGTGTATCATCTCATACTCCAGCTCACTTTTTTGTTTTTATGTAGTTTTTTGTATTCAGTACAAATAGGGTGTGGCCCCCTTCTCGGTGAGCTGGGCATTTCATTCTGTGCATCCCCTGACTGTGTGTCCTGTTGGGACCCGGTCACTCTCAGCCCTTAGCCATATTGAGGCCTATTTTAGACCCATGGTAAGGTTTTAATATTAGAGAGTGTAGGTACTATCCCAACTGGGTACACCTTGGCGTTGGTGGGATAGCTTTATGCTTTTTTTGATCAAAAAACAGTGTTTACTAAGTACCCTATGTTTATATGCACTATGCTTTTATTTAGTTACAGCAGGGTATGTTTTCACCATTTTTTTTTTTTTTTTCCTTGGCTTGCCCAGAGCGTCACATTCCCCCTTAGCAAAATGCAGACCATCCGCGGGCTGCCCGTCCAACACCGGTTTTATTTTTCTGAAAAAGATAAAAACATAATACAAATAGAATACCATCATCCCACAACGGGAGGCACTTTTTCTTAAACGTTTCGGTAACGGTTTTAACGGTTGCGGCTGCCGCTCTCTCCCACCCAAGTAACCTGGCCTTGATGCTGCCCCTAATAAACAGGCAGCACCCCTTGACCCCAGTCCAGCACCAAGTTACCCGAGTGGGATCTGTCCTTCCCCTCCAGAGGGTAGCCACCGGTTCCGGTGGTGGCTGGGCCCCAGCCTGCTCCACTGCGGGCCCTCCCTCCAACCTGCCTCTCCGGAGGCGGTAACGGTAAACTGCAACAAACATATATACATGCCACTAACGTTTGTGGTTGCCCTGCAAGTTCTCGGGCCTGTTCATAGAAGTTTCTATGCATAAACTGTGGACGGTCCCCTCGGGGACAACAATGCCGGCAACGGCCGGTTCCAAATCACGGTAGTAGACAATCAGATGAGGCTTCAGTAATCATTTTCCGTTTCATTTTTCAAAAACTCTCAACACTTTAAAACTTTAAACACACACACACTTTTTCCCCTTTTTTTAAAGAACGGTTTCCCTGTACCTAAATGGGGGTCTACCTAGGTTGGGGCGAGTGGACCTCCGGGGTCCAGTGTCAGTGGTGACAGGCTGCGGGGGAGAGAGAACAATCAGTCTCCCTTCCCTGTTATCGTGTGGGGCAGGCGGAGGCATAGGGGAGCTGGGCACAGGTTCATCCCTGGGCACTGGCATTGGTTCTGGCTCACGGTTGACCACCTCCATCATTTCTTCATCCTTGGGTTGTGGGAATAGTATCACTGGAAGAATCACTGCGCCGTTCTGTGTAGGCCAGTCTGCTGGAAAGTCACCCATCACGGTGTGGATTACCTCTTTTGCCTTCTCTGCTGGTGGAGGAACCGGTACTTCAGCCGTTGCCCTCAATGCTGGTGGGCACCTTTTCAGATGGTCCCGGGAAACCGTGGCCAAAGTGCCCCCTTGGTCACGACTGATCTGGTAGGCCTTCCCATCTTCCCATCCTGTGGGCTGTATGATGTATGGGGTTTGTTCCCATTGATCATCCAGCTTGTGGGTTCTCCTCTTCCGCTTCAGCACAACATCTCCAGGCTGGAAAGGGCCAGCAGACGCCTTTTGGTTGAAGCGCTGCTCCTGCTGTTCCCGACTCCGACTCAAGTTCTTCTCGACATATTCTTGAATCTGCCGGTATTGCACCCTCTGCCGAGTTTCCCATTCAGCTGTCGAAGGGAGTGCTTCTGGGGCTTCCAATCCCATGTCCAGATCCACCGGTAGCCGACCGGGCCGAGCCCTCATCAGGTATGCTGGGGTGCACTTCGTTGAGCAGGAAGGGATATTGTTATACATATCGACCAAGTCGGGTAGCTTCTCCGGCCACAGGTTTCGCTCTTCCAGCGGCAACGTCTTGAGGAGTCCCAGGACCAAGTGGTTCATCTTCTCACACATGACGTTGGTCTGGGCATGGTAAGGGGTGATCCGGATCTTCTTGCAGCCGTACAACTGGCAGAACTCATGAAACACCTCCGCTTCAAAGGCCGGGCCTTGGTCAGTAAGCACCTTCTCCGGGTATCCATGTGGTCGGCAGAAATAAGCCTGGAACGCTCTAGCGGCAGTACGACCAGTTAGGTCCTTGACTGGGACAACCACCATGAACCTCGAATAGTGGTCTACTATGGTCAGAGCGTAGGTGTACCCACTTCGGCTGGGGGTGAGCTTGACATGGTCCAGGGCGACCAGCTCCAGCGGCTGATGTGTAACGATCGGGTGTAGGGGCGCCTTCTGGCTAGCCTCGTCCTACCTCCTCAGCGTGCAAGGACCGCACTATCGGCACAAGGCCTCTACAGACTCACGAATCCCACTCCAATAGAACCGCTCTCTCAACAGCATCTCCAGCTTCTTCCATCCGAAGTGTCCGGCACCATCATGGTATGCCTGCAGAACGGTGGGCATATTAGCTTGGGGAATCACCAACTGGCGGATTTTCTCATGAGTCTTCGGGTTAATCAGCTCACGGTACAACTTCCCTTGATGTAGATACAGCCGGGTCCATTCCTTCCACAAGCGTTGGGCTTCAGCTGGGGCGGCAGGGTCCATCCCAGCAGCGCCTTGCTCCACCAGGGTCTTGACTAGGCGGACAGCGGGCGCCTGGTTTTGAGCTTCCTGCCACTCCTGACTGGGCAGCGGATCCAGGTTCACCCATTGTTGGTGGACATGTACCTTCTCAGTTGGTGGCTGGTGAAATGCAGGCAACTCGATCTCTTCGAGGTCGTCATCCTCGCACCCTTCTCCTGACAAGTGGGGCATCCGAGAGAGTGCATCAGCATTAACATTGACGCGACCGGCCCTGTATTTGATCTTGAAGTCATAGTTGGCTAGCCTGGCCACCCACCGCTGTTCAAACGCACCCAACTTAGCCGTGTCCAGGTGGGTCAGCGGATTGTTATCCGTGAAAGCGGTGAATTTTGCTGCAGCCAAGTAATGGCGGAACCGCTCGGTGATAGCCCACACCAGCGCCAGGAGCTCGAGCTTGAAGGAGCTGTAGTTCTCAGGGTTCCTTTCAGTCGGCCGGAGCTTTCGGCTTGCATAAGCAATCACTTTTTCTTTCCCATCCTGGACCTGGGATAGGACTGCCCCCAAACCCACATTGCTGGCATCAGTGTAGAGGATGAATGGGCAGCTGTAATCAGGGTACGCTAGGATCTCCTCTCCGGTCAAGGCCGCTTTCAGCTGGCGGAAGGATTCCTCATGCCTCTCTTCCCACACCAGTGGGGCACCGAGGGGTCTACCGCCTTTGGTCTGTCCCACGAGGAGGTCTTGCATGGGGGCCGCCATCTTTGTGTATCCTTTGATGAAACGACGGTAGTACCCTACTAGACCCAGAAACTGCCTTACTTCCCTCACTGTGGTTGGCCTCGGTCAGTCTTGGATGGCAGTGACCTTCTCGGGGTCGGGGGCGACACCTTCTGCTCCCACTACATGCCCCAGGTACTGCACTCTGGGTTTCAACAGATGACACTTGGAGGGCTTCAACTTCATCCCGTACTTGGCAAGGGACGCAAACACCTTGGCCAGGTGTTCCAGATGGGCTTCATATGTCTGTGAATACACAATTACATCATCCAGGTACAACAGGACGGTCTCAAAATTCAGGTGCCCCAAACAGCACTCCATCAGCCGTTGGAAGGTACCAGGGGCATTGCACAGCCCGAACGGCATACTGTTGAATTCACAGAGTCCCATAGGGGTGGTAAAGGCAGTTTTCTCTCGGTCTTCGGGCGCCACGGCCACCTGCCAGTACCCACTGGTGAGGTCAAGGGTGGAGAAGTAGTTTGCGGTTCTCAACGCAGACAAGGACTCCTCGATACGGGGCAGAGGGTAGGCATCTTTATGCGTTATCTGGTTAATCTTCCGGTAATCCACGCACATCCGCATGGTGCCGTCCTTCTTCTTAACCAGCACCAACGGGGCGGCCCAGGGACTACAGCTGTCCCTGATAACCCCTGCCTCCTTCATGTTCCTCAACATGTCCTTGGCGCACTGGTAGTGTGCAGGGGGAATGGGCCTGTACCTCTCTTTGATAGGGGGATGTTCACCGGTAGGGATATGGTGTTGGACCCCTTTAATCTGCCCAAAGTCTAAGGGATGTTTGCTAAAAACTTGTTCGTACTCCCGTACCACCCTGTATACCCCTTCTTTGTGATGTGTAGGGGTATCGTCAGTGCCCACGTGTAGCTGTTGGTGCCACCACTCTGACTCCCCTGGGGGCGGATGAGTGCTGGCAGTAGGTAGTGAAACTGGAGGAGCTGCTTCATGGATGGTGTGGGGATCTAGGGTGAGCAACTTGGCAAGTGTAGCATACCGGGGAAGCCTGACCTCTTCCTCCCCACAGTTCAGCACTCTCACGGGCACTCTTCCCTTCTTTACATCCACCACCCCTCGGGTGGCCATTACCATGGGCCAGTGTTCGGAGGGCATGGGCTCTATCATGGCTGGGTAGTCACGCCCCTGAGGCCCTACTGCTGCACTACACCAAATCATCATCTCACTCCTAGGGGGCACAGTCAACGGGGCAACATCCATCACTCTCACTCCACCAATCTCTCCTCCCGTCGAGTTTACATGCTGGCGGTACATCAAGGCTCGGATCTCACGCTGCACAGCTCTTTGTCGGCTCCCCGCCACCGTGGCGGCCAGCTTCTGCAGTAGGGCCAACACATCACTCATACAGTGCTCCATCACATTGGTTCCCAGCACTATCTTCGGGTTATGATCACTGGGTTCATTCATAATCACAATCATACCCTGGTGTTGCAGTTCAGCTCTCCCCACTGTCATGGCCACTTGTTTATACCCCACTTGGGTCAGTGGGAGTCCATCAGCAGCAATCAGTGTTATACTAGTATCTGGGGGAGCCAGCTCGTCTGTCCCCCAATACCGTTGGTACAATGTGTATGGGATGGTGGTTACCTGTGATCCAGTGTCCAAGAGAGCCATCACCGGTATGCCGTCCACAGCCACGGGGATGATGGGCCGGGCCCCGATATACCGATCCCACCAGTCTGGGGGGCCACGGGGTTCTACTCCTGAGGATTGGCCCGTGGCCCCAGGGGTTGCTCGTTTAACGGGCACTGTCGGAAGTAATGGCCAGGCTTGCTGCACTTGTAGCAGGTTGGAGGTCTGTTCCGCGAGTTGTTAGCACTTCTCCGCTGCATCCAGGGAACATCCTCAGGGCTGTCGGCGAGCTGTATCTTGGCTGGAGGCTGGGATCTGGTCAGAGGTTGGAGTGCGGCGAGAATCTTGGCGAGGTCTCCATCCATACGGCGGACCTGGGCAGCCAGTTCTTCCATCGTGCTGCTTGGAGCTGTAGGTACTGGAGAGGCTGGTAGGGCAGGGGCCACCACGACGGGGGCCGTCTCAACTGGCCACGGGGCTTGTTCCAAGACTTCTGAAGCTGGGGGTTGCAGAGCTTTAATGGCCCGTTCCTTTAACACAGCAAAGTCCACATCAGGGTGTTCTAGGGCCCACAGCCGGAGTTGCTTGCGATCCTCAGGGGACCTCATCCCCTGCACAAATTGCTCTACTAACATTTTGTTGCTGTCCGCCTCATTGATGGCGTCCACCCGCTTCAGTGTGCGGAGGGCGGTTTGCAGACGTAAAGCGTAGTCCCGAATGCTGTCCACAGACCGTTGTCGACATTGGTAAAACTGCATCCTCAGCTCAGCTTCGGTACGGGTCTCAAAGGCAGTCTGTAGTTTCTCAAAGATGGTGGCTACAGAGAACCGGTCCCCCTCGGCCCAGGTCTCCGCCTCCTGCTCAGCCGCGCCGGTTAGCTGGCCCAGCACTACTGCTGCACGTTGCTTATCAGTCAGGGGGTACAATTCCAGGAGCGGGTTAAGCTTTTTCCAGAAGACCTGTAATGCATCAGGTTTCCCGTCGTACTGCGGTAGCCAGGTAGCTCTGGGCACATAGGGCAAGGAGAATGGCATCACCTGAGCGAGAGCTGGGACCGCGGCACCCCCCGCCAGCGCGGCCAGGACCTGGGCAGGCCCATTCCCATCCACGGGTGCCACTGCGGCTGCGACCGCCGCTCCTCCAGCAGCTCCGTCGGGCGCAGACATCTTGCTTCCGTCCCCCTTAGCCTCTTTCC
Source organism: Anomaloglossus baeobatrachus (assembly GCF_048569485.1). Lineage (NCBI taxonomy): Eukaryota > Metazoa > Chordata > Amphibia > Anura > Aromobatidae > Anomaloglossus > Anomaloglossus baeobatrachus. Next base: position 49,462,835 of record NC_134363.1, on the reverse strand, counting down.
GGTCCCTCCTCTATCGGGGTGGGGTTTTGGCCTTCGCGCCTCTACTACTTGAGAAGACGCTCGAGCGGGAACTTTTCACGCCAAAGATGGCAGCTTCTGAAATTTTTCGGCCGGACACCTCCGGCGGTAACAAGGCGCACCTCTACCCAACAGCAGAGCGGTAAGATCCTGTTCGTGACGCCAAGCTGTCGCAGGCGGAGGAGGGGACGCAGCGCTCTCCCACTGCTCGGGTCCGGCCGCCGCTGCGGCTTGCTGCTGCTCGGTGGCTCGAGCGATGGGCCGGATCCCGGGGACTCGAGCGGCGCTCCTCGCCCGTGAGTGAAAGGGGTTTGGTTTTGGGGATTTATTGTCCGTGACGCCACCCACGGTTGTGGTGATTTTTGATAGCACCACTGCTGCTCTGTATGGGGATCCCGGGAGCGGTGACAGGGAGCAGCAAAGTTGTTAGTTCTGCCCTCCGTGGGTAGGGGGTGGTTGTCCCGGGGCCCAGGGATGAGGTGGAGGATGAGGGATGGCGGGGCCGGTGCAGGGCTTGGTGAGGTGCAGGGTCGCGGGGGCAGCGCGGTGCCTCACGGCACGGTGGTACTCACTCAGCCTGAGACGATGACACAGTTCTCGGTAAAACACACGGCTGGAAAGAGGTTCCCACGGACGGCTGCTGTTGCTTTTCCCCGGTAGTTGACGGTGACTGTCTCTTTCCCTGCACTTACATTCACTGTTGGTAGTGATGGATTTCCACCGGTAACCCGCTCCCCGACTTGGATATGGGCCGGAGGAGCCCCTCTTTGCCCGCAGGCGCTGGCCCTGAGAAACTGGTGCCTTGGCGGTGGCGGTGTCTCTCTCATACGGTTGGACTGTTGCCTTCAATCGGGACTTAGTTGTTTGGAGACCCCGAAGGTCCCCTGCACTGATGGATTTGGCAAATTCACGGCGACTCCTAGCCTTGCCGGGATCCGAAAGGCCCCTGCCACTGGTGCTGGCTTCTCCTTGTGTACCGGTCCGGTACCGCCGGGCCACCACCCGTCCGCGTTCCTTACGGCAACTCCAATCAGCCTCCACTGCAGACGGTCACCGCCGTCTGCTAACCTTGCTGTCTCGGTCCGGGGCACACACCCGGACCAACTTCAGGCTTTCAAACTGTCACTTTCCTCTTTCTCCTTTCACCTCACAACTCCTCTCCTTCCTTTCCAAAACTAATCTGCCTGGTTCTCCCGCCTCCAGGACTGTGAACTCCTTGGTGGGTGGAGACCACGCACAAACACGCATAAACACGCATAAACACACATAAACACACATAAACACACATAAACACACACACACACACACATATATTATGCTCACCTTACCTTCCGTTCCCTCGCCGGCCTCCTGGTTCTTGTAGTTCGCCGGTACCATCGCGACCGATGCTGGAGCTTCCACTGCCAACACGCTAACGTCAAAGGCAGGAGCCACTTGCCTCTGATTGGTCAGCGCGCTGCCTTTGAGAAGCGGCTGTGTATCGGGTAACCATCGCGATGACGGAGGAACTTCCACTTTCAGCCGCTTCTCAAAGGCAACCCGCTGACCAATCAGAGGCAAGCAGCTCCTGCTGTTGACGTCAGCGCGCTGGCAGTAGAAGCTCCGGCATTGGTTGCGATGGTTACCCGATACACATCTTGTACCGGCGAACTACAAGAACTGGGAGGCCGGTAATGGAACGGAAGGTAAGGTGAGCATAATATGTGTGTGTGCGTGTGTTTATGTGTGTTTATGCGTGTTTATGCGTGTTTATGCGTGTTTGTGTGTGTTTGTGCGTGTTTGTGCGTGTTTGTGCGGACTGCAAGAGCGGGTCAGAGCACAATGAAAGTACAGAACCGGAAGTGTGTGCGGTGACTATTTGCTCGTACAGCAAAGCTTTCTCGTAAACTGAGTTAGAAATTTACAGCAAGCTTTGCTCATATAGCAAAATACTCGCACACCAAGTTACTCGTAAACCGAGGTTCCACTGTACTTGTTTAGCTATATGTCACAGGGACTCACTAAGCCTAGCGCAAGGAGGAAGAGCTCACGGACCCCGGCACTAGCCTCGACCTCCAAAGTATCTGGGATCGGCTGGAGCCCCTCACAGCGGGAATCGGCTTGTCCAAAACAGCAGCGTGTGACCTGTGAGAAAAAAGACCTTGAACCGCCTGTTTCGTCCCGTTACTGTCGGCGGCCTCACCGTTGCGCCCCCAGCACTAATAGCGCCTGAAAGACTACTACCACCACCACCATACTCCCTGAGGCCTAGCTTTGCCTGTGTACCAACTGAGCTGTGTAGACATCTGTCCCAGAAGAGAGAAGCGATCCTGCAGCGGCGGCTAATCTTGAATCTTGGCCACACTCCATGGGTAGCGTCATGAACAACTACCCCCATCGTTCCCTGTCCCCAGCCGTTTATTCACACCTAGGGTCACAGAACTGGGCAAGACCACTGCGGCGACCCAGCAGAAGCCCCACGGCCCGGCGACGAGTAGCACCCGACCCTGTGGGTGTGTCAGATATATTTGGGTATTAAAATGATTTTTACAATTGAGGGTCCATTAAAAGAGAAATTTTCTCCCCACGTTCAGCTTTGATGTGTGTCCTAAGTGACAAACTCTCTGGTCCGACCAAGCTTACGTGGTTTTTGAAGGCCTTAAGAAACCTTTGTGTGAACATAGCCTTACGATTGGTGTCTGGGGAAGACTGATTGAGAACTAATGTGGCCGCCTTTACCACTTCTACAAGGGTTTAAACTATGAAGAACAAACTGGGTGAAAAGAAAAGAAAAAAAGTTCAGGCAGATGTTGATGTAATCACTTTTCATCAACGAAGACACCAAAAGCATGGAGATTTGTATGTGACATTGTCTGTGGGCAGCCATTGTGCCGCAGCCCCGGCCGCACAGGACATCAACTATGGGGGGCTGCTCCGTTTTGTTCCTGCCTGATATTATTTGCTCCGGGGGCTGACGTTCTGGGCCGTCGTCCCAAGGACTGGCAGCAGTCCGTGCATGCGGAGGAAGCAAGACCGGGGTAAGGGAGGAGGTGAAAATAATTGAAATCTGTCAGTATTAAAACTGCTGACTGCAAAGAAATGCAAAAGTCCCATGGAGTGAAAATAAACATATACATACGGGCAGCAGCGGGAGATACGGCCACAAAACCTGTATATGTCAGGATATTTTTTAATTGAAAAAAAATAAAAAATGTGCTAAGAAAAAAAACAACAAACAATTATGGTATGTGCGCCCAACATCTTTTTTATCCAGATTCCGACCGGAATCCTCTTGAAAAAGTGCCCCCCAAATATGTACATGATGCAGGATAATGCCAATAAAACCATTTTGTGCACATGTTCCATCCACTGTCATGTAAGGAACATCTGTTGTTCGGACACCTACACTCTGTGCAGAATTATTAGGCAAATGAGTATTTTGATCACATGATACGTTTTATACATGTCGTCCTACTCCGAGCTGTATAGGCTTGAGAGCCAACTACCAATTAAGTAAATCAGGTGATGTGCATCTCTGTAATGAGGAGGGGTGCGGTGTAATGACACCAACACCCTATATAAGGTGTGCTTAATTATTAGGCAACTTCCTTTCCTTTGGCAAAATGGGTCAGAAGAGAGATTCAACGGGCTCTAAAAAGTCCAAATTGTGAGATGTCTTGCAGCTGGATGGGGCAGTCTTGAAATTACCAAACTTTTGAAGCGTGATCACCGAACAATCAAGCGTTTCATGGCAAATAGCCAACAGGGTCGCCAGAAGCGTGTTGGGCAAAAAAGGCGAAAATTAACTGCTCATGAAAAGAGGAAAATCAAGCGTGAAGCTGCCAAGATGCCATTTGCCACCAGTTTGGCCATATTTCAGAGCTGCAGCGTTACTGGAGTATCAAAAAGCACAAGGTGTGCCATACTCAGGGACATGGGCAAGGTAAGGAAGGCTGAAAAACCACCACCAACAAGAAACATAAGATAAAACGTCAAGACTGGGCCAAGAAATATCTTAAGACTGATTTTTCAAAGGTTTTATGGACTGATGAAATGAGAGTGACTCTTGATGGGCCAGATGGATGGGCCAGAGGCTGAGTAAAGGGCAGAGAGCTCCACTCCGACTCAGACGCCAGCAAGGTGGAGGTGGGGTACTGGTATGGGCTGGGATCATCAAAGATCAACTTGTGGGACCTTTTCTGGTTGAGGATGGAGTGAAGCTCAACTCCCAGACCTACTGCCAGTTTCTGGAAGACAACTTCTTCAAGCAGTGGTACAGGAAGAAGTCAGTATCGTTCAAGAAAAACATGATTTTCATGCAGGACAATGCTCCATCACATGCATCCAACTACTCCACAGCGTGGCTGGCCAGTAAAGGTCTACAAGATGAAAAAATAATGACATGGCCTCCTTGTTCACCTGATCTGAACCCCATAGAGAACCTGTGGTCCCTCATAAAATGTGAGATCTACAGGGAGAGAAAACAGTCCACCTCTCGGAGCAGTGTCTGGAGGCTGTGGTGGCTGCTCCATCGTAAACAGATCAAGCAATGACAGAATCTATGGATGGTAGGCTGTTGAGTGTCATCATAAAGAAAGGGGGCTATATTGGTCACTAATTTTTGGGGGGTTTTGTTGTCAGAAATGTTTATTTCTAAATTTTGTGCAGTTATATTGGTTTACCTGGTAAATATAAACAAGTGAGATGGGAATATATTTGTTTTTTATTAAGTTGCCTAATAATTCTGCACAGTAATAGTTACCTGTAATAACAGATATCCTCCTAAGATAGCCAAATCTAAAAAAAAACACTCCAACTTCCAAAAATATTAAGATTTGATATTTATGAGTCTTTTGAGTTGATTGAGAACATAGTTGTTGATCAATAATAAAAAATAAATCCTCTAAAATACAACTTGCCTAATAATTCTGCACACAGTGTAGTGTGAATACACCCCAACCTTTGGCTACATTCACCCATCGGTGTATTACCATCCAAGAACAAGGAACCAATTTTTTTTTCAGGTGTCATACTAATTGTATCCGATTTTTTCGCTGAACTGGTATTCAGATAACAAGTCACATATTTTTAACCCCTTTACGACCCATGACATGCTATGTACGTCATTAATCGTCTCCCTGCCTTTGATGCGGGTCACATGGCGAGCCCGCATCTTTCCCTGCAGATGAAGGCTGAATCATTCAGCCTTCATCTGCCTCTAATGCCAGCAGTTGTTAACATGTTAGATACTGCTATGTCTTACTGAGCCCTTATCGACATGACACAGGGGTCATCAGTTGATACCTGGCTGTCATGAAAACTCATTGATGTGCTGCAGTCGTGTTGCGGGCACGTCGTGACACGATTGCAGGACACCAATGAGTTTTTATGGCAGCCAGTTGTCAACTGATAACCCCTGCGTCACGAGTGAAGGTATAAGATGGGACAAGGGTTCCTAGACTGGCCCTCGGGCTAGCGGACCTTAGCTTTCCCTAATCCCAGAGAAAATGTCTGGGCCGCCTTCCTTGCCCTGCTCCTAGCAAGCCCTGATCTTAAGGTAGTGAGCTCTCTATCAATGGTAATCTTCAAGAGGAAACTGGATAAACATATAGCTGGTATGATTTAGGAAAATCTGCACTTGCAGGGGGTTGGACCCGATGGCCCTTGAGGTCCCTTCCAACTCTACCATTCTATGATTCTATGATTATGTGACGCCCCTGACTCTATCAGGGTGTCATAGGGAACTGCTCCCCTGTCTCTCATGGTGTAGAACTCACCCTCCATGGTTCTGGGTTCCTACACACTGGTATTGCTTCCATCAGCACTGAAATCCTAACCACACCTCACACCACACCCTGTCAGGCACACCAGTGGGTGGTCTAGCTGGAAAAGGGCCACCCACCTTGGGGTCAAGCAGACTGGTGGGAGGGAGGAAGTCAGTCGAGCAGTAGCCCTCAGAGAGTGAGGATCTGAGGGAGTTGTAGCTCCCTGTGTGACCTTGGTTCGGTCTCAGAAGGTGGTCTGGGACCAGAGGAGTCGGAGACCCGGTCGAAGGTATTGGAAAAGGGTGTACTGACTTAGTTTTGGAGAATGGTCGGCACCGGAAAGTCCAGTAACCGGACCGCTACCGAGCACGGCGGGGTACAGGACCCTAGATCGGGGAGTAGCTTCACGCAACCTGATAATTCACCTCTGGAGGATAGTCTCTTTATGAACTTTCCCCAAGAGCTGAGAGATCGAAGGCACCAAGACAACGAGGGGGATAGGGCTTTCCACCTTATGCGGCCCACTGAAATCCTAGGTGTCAGCCATTGAGAGCACAGCTCCACTATATCAGTATAGGGAGCGGGACCCTGACAGCTTCAGACCGAAGGGTCACTTAGGAAAATCTACATAATTGCGCATGGAGGCAGGCTCCGGACAACTAAGCAATACCAGTGGGGACGGATATCCGGACGAGCTCCCCCGAGTGGCAGCGGCACCCAGAGACTTAGTTTACTTCTGTGTCAGAGTCTGCTTAATGATTGCACCAACGTCTACACAACCTGAGTGAGTACACTTGCCTCCCTGGGTCCTGCCTGCCCGCATAGCCTGCACAACGCTATCCACCACTTATTTCCAGAGTCCCGGGGTCTCTCCTACCCGTGGAGGGATCACCATCTGGCTGCCCCACTCAATCTCCCCCAGGTACTCCCATCGGCAGTGGCAGTACTCCCCTTACCGGGAACTTCGGATGGCGTCACAAACTATCCCTTGTAAATAACGCCCCCTTCACATTTGAAGTGGCTGCAAGCCCCCGGGTCTGGAGACCCTCAAGCCACAGCAACCTCGGATCCGAGAAGTTCGACTGCTGCAGGGGCGGCACAATTATACCCCCACTCCCCAACCCAAAGAGAGGACCAGGACAGGAGTGGTTGAAGCCAAAGATATAGACAAACGGGAAATCCAAAACTCAATCTTAAAGCTAGCACACACGGAGATGTAAGACAATACGTGATAAGGAGGAAATAGAGAGCAGGGAGGAAATAACCAAATAACGGGAGGATTTCCACAGCACACCAACCAGCGCGCAATAAATCATCAGCATGGTTTAGCAAAAGCTATAGTCAGCATGGGAAGACCGGCTCCAACATCTCAAAAAGGCGAGGGGTAACTCTGAAAGGCTTCCCACAACATGTGATCCAAGAGGTAACCAGCAGACTAGCAGAGATTAACTCCTGCAAGCCCGATCACTAATGAGCACACAGCTGGTCGTCGCCTGAGCCTGTCAGTGCAACTCAGAGGCACCAGAGAAATCATAGTGAGGAACCCAACACAGCCATAGATCATAAAAATTGAAAATGCTACGGCTCTCGGAAATTAATGACATAAGCAACATTTGGAAAAAAAATTCTGCCAACCATTACATCATGGTGACATTCAAAACTACTCGTCATCCCACAAAAAACAGGCCCTCACACCGCTATATCAATGGCAGAGAAATAAAAAAGTTATGGCTCCTTGAATAAGAGTAGGAAAAAACTAAAGCGCAAAAACAAAAAATCGCAAGGGGGTGAAAGAGTTAAGCAACAGATCCGTGAGACACGGATGAAACACGGACGCAAATTGGAAACCGTCGTTTTTTCATGGATCCTCATAGGCATCTGATCCAGAAAATCAGATCCGAATAGAACCTGCATGGATCTCACACACATATCATTTTAAAAGATGTGTGACTACATCCATTCTACTCGATGGGATTGAATATTGTCCAAGAAATTATCGGCTAGCACTCAGACACTTCATATGGATGTGTGGATGATATAAAATGTATGAGATGGGTATACTCCATGCTTGCCAACTTCCTTAGAGAGGCCAGGAGGCTTCCTGAGATCTCCCCAGGGAAGAGTTGAGAAACCTTCCGGTCGCCCACACTTCCCGTAAAGCAACGTTTCCGGAAAGGTTCATGTATGTAACACAAGGATGTGTCGCGGGAGGAGGAGGGGACGCTGCGCTCACCCACTGCTCGGGTCCGGCTGCTGCTGCTCGGTGGTGGCTCGAGCGGTGAGCCGGATCCCGGGGACTCGAGCGGCGTTCCTCACCCGTGAGTGAAAAGGGGGAATGGTTTTGGAGATTGATTGTCCGTGATGCCACCCACGGTTGTGGTGAGGTTGTGACACCACCGCTGCTTTGGACAGGGATCCCGGGAGCAGTGACAGGGAGCGGCTTGGATGTTGGTTTACCCTCTGTGGGTAGGGGGATTGGTTGTCCCGGGGCCCGGTGAGGAGTAGGGATGGATGGCAGGCGGGTTACGGGGCCTGGTGAGGTGCAGGGTCACGGGGGGCAGCGTGGTGCCGCACGGCACAGTGGTACTCACTCAGCCAGTAATTCACACGGAGTCTCTGATCAAACAAACGGCTGGATGGACGGGTCCCACAGACGGCTGCGGTGTTTCTCCTCCCGGCAGGTTGATGGTGACTGCCTTTCCCTGCACTTGTGTTGTGTTACGATTCCAATGGCTTCCCACCGGTAACCTGCTCCCCAGCTTGGATGGATGCTGAAGGAGCCCCTTTTGCCCGCAGGCTCTGGCCCTGGGAACTGTAGCCTTGGCGGTGACTGTGTTTCCCTCTACGGTGTGAGCTGTTGCCTTCAATCGTGTCTTGACTGCTGGGAAACCCCGGAGGTTCCCTTCGCTAACGGATTTGACCAGTTTAACGGCGACTCCTAGCCTGGTTGGGGTCCGTAAGCCCTGCCGGATGGTGCTGGCTTCTCTTTACTCTCTGATCCGGTACCGCCGGGCCACCGCCCGTCCACGGTCCATATGGTTTGCTCCAATTAGCCTCTCCTGCAGACGGTCACCACCGTCTGCCAACCTTGCTGTACCGTCCGGGCCACACACCCGGACGCCGTCAGACTGCTCCTCTACCACTTCACTTCACTACTCCTCAACTCGTCTCCAAAACTAAACTAAACTGACTCCTTTTCCCGCCTCCAGGACTGTGAACTCCTCGGTGGGCGGGACCAACCGCCTGGCCCACCCCCAGGTTTGGACATCAGCCCCTGGAGGAAGGCAACAAGGATTTTGTGTTTGGCTTCGGTGTGCCTAACCGGGGTGTGGGGTGTGTTGGTGTAGTTCTGCGACGACCTGGCTTGTCCAGGGTGCCACAGATGCTCCATCATTAGATTGATTATGGGTTGGGAAAAGGAAGGGCAAACAGGTGGGCTTGCCCAAGATATTACGGGATTATGGTGGCCATAGGTGGGTATTGTAGGTTTTTTTCTAGGTTGGGAGGGTAGGCTTTGGTAGGATGAGTATTGTTTGTTGGGTAGCTTCTATAGGTGCAGGGAGAAGAGTAGGAGGGATTAGATACACGTACATCTTGTATTAGATGGCGGCAACTGGATAAGGATCAAAATCAAATCCAACACAATGTCACAAGTGTGTCATGGTCGGATGAAGTCTCTGGATCAAAAGGTAACAGGGTAGTGTTGAGTGCAGATCCACTTTAGTGACTGTTCATAGTTTACCATGAGTTGGAGCATATTTAATTCAATTACTGAAGGAATTAGGGTTCATTTCTATCATGCAGTGATCTAATGGGTAGTTGTAACTGTCGCGGGCGGGGAGGACGCCACTGCGCTACGCTCGCTAACGCTCGGGTCCAGCGCTGCTGCGATGGCGGCTCGGTGGCTCGAGCGGTGGGCTGGATCCGGGGACTCGAGCGGCGCTCCTCGCCCGTGAGTGAAAGGCGTGGTTGGTTTGGGGGATTTAGTCCGTGACGCCACCCACGGGTCGTGGTGAAGATGGGCACCACCGCTGCTGGTGACGGGGATCCCGGGAGCGATGGTAGGGAGCAGCTGGGATGTTGTTTTCCCCCTCCGTGGGTAGGGGTTGGTGGTCCCGGGGCCCGATGATGTGACGGGGAGGCAGTGTTGGTGAGGTGCAGGGTCGCAGGGACAGCGCGGTGCCGGATGGCACAGGTGTACTCACTCAGCAAGAAAGGTATAAAGTCCTCGGTAAACCAAACGGCTGGATGGACGGGTCCCGCAGCCGGCTGCAGTGTCTCTCCCCGGACAGGTGATGGCGGCTGTCTTTCCCTGCACCTTGATGTTCTCCTTCTGACTACTATGGATTCCCAACGGTAGTCCGCTCCCTGGTGTATGGGTACTGGAGGAGCCCGTTTGCCCGCAGGCGCTGGCCCTTGGGTCTCTAGCCTTAGGCGGTAGCTGTATACCCTAACGGTGTGGGCAGTTGCCTTCAATCGGGACTTTTGCTGTTGTGAAACCCCTGGGGTTCCAGTCACATTCGGATTTGACTATTGTCGGCGGCTCCAAGCCTGGTCGGGGTCCGATGGCCCTGCCTGTGTGTGCTGGCTTCACTTCACTCCCCGGTCGATACCGGCGGGCCGTCGCCCGACCCCGGTCCTACGGTTTTGCGTTACTCCACCACTCCTGCAGACGGCCACCACCGTCTGCCAACCTTTGTGTCAGTGCCTGGGCCACAAACCCAGACACCCAAGTGTTCACTCCTCACTCCTCAAACTCCTCAACTGTTCTGCCACTTTTCCCGCCTCCAGGCCTGTGAACTCCTCGGTGGGTGGGGGCCAACCGCTTAGCTCTGCCCCACCTTGTGTGGACATCAGTCACTGGAGGGAGGCAACAAGGGTTTTTGTTTGGCTGGTGTCACTGTCTAATGGGGGTGGGCGTGTTTGTGTGTTATCTGTGACGACCTGGCTAGGCCAGAGCGCCACATAACCTCAGCTGCAGTCACTCCCTTCTGCTTTAAATATCCACTCCTCACTCCTTCCTATGCCAGCTATAGCTCATAACTATGCTGTCCACTTTGATGGAGCCAGTCTCTGGCCGAGTTGTCGCTTCTGTTGCAGCTGAGAAACTGTGGAGTGTTATTTGTTGTGTCTTTCCCCACCTGTTTGTACTACCTTCCTCATGTTGTCTTATTGCAGTAGCGATACTAGCATCTTGCTGGCCTTCACTAGTCAGGGTGAGTCACAGGGCCAGCAAGGGCCTAGCCACGTAATATCGCAGGGGGTAAGAACCCGTCTAGGGACATTAGGGAGTGCAAGGATTAGCCTTGGGTAAGGTGTAAGGAAGTGACCTGGTTCCCTTCCCTCATTGTATTGCTACCCTGCTGTTCCTTCTGTATTGCACCACTCGCTGAAAGTCCTCTTGAACTTGGTGTGTCACCTACAGTCACATCGTGCGTACAAGCACAGGTTCCTGCCTTAAGCTTGGACCCAAAATAGTCCACTCATCCTGAAATTACATTCTGGCTCTTGGTATATGGGCGTAATGGCTGATTTTTTTTTATGGCAGTCAACAGAGCAGAGGTCATGGTGGATCATACTGCTTGAGATAGTTGAGGTCCATCAAATGTCACTAACTGGGGGCTATGGCTAGTAACTGGTGTTGTTCCTGCCAGAGCAGTTTTGAGGGGCCAGGAGACAGTAGCTTAGACTAATCAGTCAACCTCAGAGCTTAGATATTCGAGCACCATGGATAAGAAAACCATCCAAGATCTTCTACGTGGACGTCAAAGTTACATTGTGTTTTGCCTTTCAACCCTAGAGCTGGTATGATGCAACCGGGAGCTTAGATATTAGGGTATCTTGGATAAGAAGACCATCCAAGATCTTCTAGGTGGACATCAAGGTTACATAGTGTTTTGCATTCTAATTTGAGGTGGGATGTGTGTGTTTGAGGGGTATTAAAAGGGCATATGTCTGTCATACCTATGACATCTACAATATCTCAGTCAGGCTACATGCCGTAAAGAAACCTCCTCCTTTAAAATCTTACAACATGTAAGCCCTTAATTACTATTTTCCTGCAGAAAACAAGAATATGGCGTTGGAATGGCATAAATTAGCTGCCCATGGGATGTTCTCCCATCTGCACTATGGCAGGTGCCTCCTCAATAGATATCTGTCCTGGCACTACTCTTCTTTTTCAGTGCCAAAAAATGTACATTCAGACAAAAGCCCATGGAGGGAAGATGGCTGGTATCCTGTTGTATTTCGGCAGGATGAGCAGTCTTTGTCTTTAGCATTACAATGCTTCGTTCTCCTGTTGTCTTGTCTGTGTGAGCTATTAGAGAAAATCACAGATGGGTCTACAAGACCATTGTTCTTCTACCTAACGTAGTCTCCTTCCCGCCTTCCAGATGGAGAAAAATAAATAGCATATCTGTGGAAGAAATAAGGTCTGCCTAAGATTTCTACCATAGTTATGTGTGTTTCTGCCTCAAATTCTTTAGATAGAACATACACTAAAATGACCATAATATGACCTAAAACGTATGGCCAGAAAGTGCCAAAAATATTACAAAAAAATAGCGATCACATGCAGGCCTTGTTAAATAGTGTATATAAAGAGCCAATTCTTATCTAGAAGCTTTGGAGTATACAACATCTGTAGACATATGCAGGGGAAGGACCATAGTAGATAGCAGGTGGGGCTGTTTTGTAGTTTATATAAAACAAAGATAAACCACCTATTGTCTCTAATAGAAGGCACGAACAATCATTTTAAATTAATTCATTTCTTTGGAAGACATATCATAGTTCTCAGAAGGGGAAGCCAATGAATGGGTAAAGGCTGATCAGAAGGAAAAAAAAAGGCTCTCGTGGAGCTGTAACTGCTTCCTGTCCGCTCATTCACTTCCAGGGCTGCTCATTACCTTCATTGCATATGCACTGCTTTCCCCGCCCACCAGTGTCTGTGATTAGTTGCAGATGTGCCCCCATGCTGAGTAACAGCCTGTCTGACACTTCCAATCACAGACCCTGTCTGCGGGTCAATATCGTACTGTAAATTGAAATTTAAAAAAATTGGCATAGGGTCCCCCATATTATGATACTCAAGACAGATAAAGCCCATGGCTACAGGCTGCAGCCCCCAGTTGTGCGCTTATCTTGGCTGTGTATCAAAATAAGAGGAACCTCATGCAGCTCTTTTTTTTTAATGATTTAAATAAATAATAAAAAAAACAAAACAGTGTGCGGTCCCCCCCAATTTTGATACCCACACATGATAAAACCCGAGAGCTAGGGGCTGGTATTCTCAGACTGGGGAGGCCTATGGTTATTAGGCCTCCCCAGCCTAAAAATAGCAGCCTGCAGCCGCCTGAGGTTGTTGCATGCATTAGAGGCAACAAGCTCCTGAGTTTTTTTGATTGCATGATAAAGCCCGACAGCTGGATGCTGGTATACTCAGACTTGGGAGACCCATGCTTATTGGGCCCCCAGCCTAAAAATAGCAAACTGCATCCGCCCAAGATTCTCACATCCATTAGATGTGACAAGCTTGGCACTTTACCAGGCTCTTCTTCCAGATTGAATGATAAAGCCTGACAGCTGGAGGCTGTTATGCTCAATCTGGGGAGACCCATGGTTATTGGGCCCCCCCAGCCTAAAAATAGCAACCTGCAGCCACCCAAGAATGTCACGTCTATTAGATGTGACAAGCTCTGCGCTTTAACCGGCTCTACCCGATTAAATGATAAAGCCCGACAGCTGGAGGCTGGCATGCTTAGGCTGGGGAGACCCATGTTATTGGACCCCCCCAGACTAAAAATAGCAGCCTGCAGCCGCCCTAGATTGCCACATCCATTAGATGCGACAATCCCGGAACATTACCGAGCATCTATTATGCAATCCTGTCCAATAGACCGTGACTGGATATTTTCCACTTCTCCAAAGCATTTTGAGCATTCATTTTACAATATCTTTTAAAGAACATATCCTCCCCCCAAAAAAAAGAAAACCGTAAAAGCAGAATAATCCTCTCTCCTATTCAGGTGTAAAAAAAAAAAAAAAATTGTGCTTTTGATGGAAAAGCTAAGAGACGACTATCGTGAATTGTTCCATTTTTGCATTGTTTTTATTTTCTGGATTTTGCAATAAAAATCTCTGCAGTTTTTCAAAACTAGAACAAAATGTTTTACAGTTTTCCTAAATTGCTACTGCAAAAATCTCACCCAAAAAATAAAAATGTTGCAATGTTAATTTCAGCAAGACATCTGGAAACATCCCTTCTCCATTCATTATACCAAAATATTTTCATCTCCGGCCGACTCCTGCAAGAAGAAACATCGTATCACATTCCTGATGGTGGAGACAAAGAATAGATTTCATCACGGTCCTATAAATATTTACGGTCCCGTAATCCGCTTTACAACATACAATTAGTGTTTCGCATAACCTGTGTTATAGAAAGGAGACACGATTTTACTACAGGATTCCCGCGCACCCGAAGGCTTTGTGGTTTCAGCTCAGGCGAGGGGGTGAAGAAGGGTGAAGAGATTGCTCTGTAATGGTGTATGACAGGGTTGGCGTGACGCACTCGCTATGGAGAAGTGTCGGTGCTGGGTGCATATGTCAGGCGGTTACATGTGTCTTGGGGAGATGAATCAGCACCATGTGTGCCTGGGAATTTGGCATTTTACATGAACAGCTGCCAGTCTGGACAAGTGCGAGGTGTTAACTTTGAAGAACCTCATCTGAGGGTTTCCATCTCACATCCACCTCACGCGTTCCGGATCTCCTAGTCCTTTTGGATGGGTTGTGCCAGATTTAGGGATTATCAGAGAGGTGAGAACTGACATACCGAGGATTGTGAGTGTAAATCTGCAAGGTGACATAACCCTCCCTTGTATTAGCAGGACCAAGGCCACAAAAGATGACCCTAAGGCTTCATTTAGATGTCTGTTTTTCACATGCATGTTCTATCCGAGGTTTTCACGTATAGGACATGTACCTATTATGCTCTATGGAGCTGTGGATTTTAGGAGACCCCTCAAACAAACTGCAGAAATGTGTCCCAGTCATGGATCAAAAATACACATCAAGTCTATGGGTGCCACACGAGTGGCATCAGAGTATAGGAGACTAATGTACAGGAGAATGACATATGGAGTTTTGCACAAACTTCGCCGACTGTCATGGCGGCGTTGGGCGCTGATCAGATTGCAGATTCTGACACTCTGCCCAATGGTTTCTCTGGTGTCTGGGATCAACACAGGCAGACTCGAGTGTTGACCTGCTGTGTGCTCATTCATAGGCAGGCTAGCAAAAGTTAATTTCTGCTGGTCAGTTTGCTCCTTTTAATCACATGTTGTGGGGAGACCTATCACATCTGCTCCCCTCCTATTTATGCTGGTTGAATCCTTCTACCAATGCCAGCTATAGTTTATTCTATGATTATCTGTGAGGTGTGCTGTCCCAGACTCTCTGGTGAAAGTTGTGCTTAAGTTGTTCCTATTACTTGGACAAGTTGTTGAGTTTACTCCTGTTATCTTTTACTTCCTTCCTGCACTTGTTTTTCCTGGTGAATCTCTTATTGTCTTTACCTTTGTGTGCGCGAGCTGTGTGACAGAGTTTTGGTTTTCCCTTGTCTGTCTTTTTCTGTGGTTTTCAACACACTCCTGTCCCATTCCTGCTTAGGGGTACGGGGAGGGGAATCAGATCCGGACTGGTCAGAAGCAGGGCCAGGAAGGAGACTCCAGCCTCTCCACCATCAAGAGTATCCCTGAGATTAGGGATAGCATAGGGTCCCCTAGCCTGAGGGACAGCGTAGGAGGCCTTGTTTTCCGCTATCCCAGAAAAATAAGGTCAAAGTCAGTAGTGGCACCGGAAAGCAGTCTACAGCAGAGGCATTATGGGGAGATAAGGTATGCACACCAGTGACTATGGAAGGGGAATACATGGAATAGCAGAAACTGCTGTGTGAATACTGACATGAAAAATTCAATAGCTATTTGTAAGAATGAAATGTGAAAAATGGAACCTGCATTACTGCCATGAATATATGAATAAAGAGAAATTTAGCTACTGAATTGATCAATGCAGAAGAGCCCCAACACTACGCCAAAGTATTTCTCTACGTTGGGGTCCCTAGCTTGTGTGTGTCCTCTCATGCAGTTAAAAAACTTACCGTGTATGGGACGCTGAGACCCAGGCTATATATACGATGTGGATTGGCAATAGGTGTGTGTGGGGAGGGTTCACAAACGAAAAACTACTAACATTAAGGAATAACGTTTGGAACTCCATTCTATGTCTGAACTGGGTGCAAAAAACCTAAAAAACATCACTATGGGGAGATAAGGTATGCACACCAGTGACTATGGAAGGGGTTCAGACATAGAATGGAGTTCCAAACGTTATTCCTTAATGTTAGTAGTTTTTCGTTTGTGAACCCTCCCCACACACACCTATTGCCAATCCACATCGTATATATAGCCTGGGTCTCAGCGTCCCATACACGGTAAGTTTTTTAACTGCATGAGAGGACACACACAAGCTAGGGACCCCAACGTAGAGAAATACTTTGGCGTAGTGTTGGGGCTCTTCTGCATTGATCAATTCAGTAGCTAAATTTCTCTTTATTCATATATTCATGGCAGTAATGCAGGTTCCATTTTTCACATTTCATTCTTACAAATAGCTATTGAATTTTTCATGTCAGTATTCACACAGCAGTTTCTGCTATTCCATGTATTCCCCTTCCATAGTCACTGGTGTGCATACCTTATCTCCCCATAGTGATGTTTTTTAGGTTTTTTGCACCCAGTTCAGACATAGAATGGAGTTCCAAACGTTATTCCTTAATGTACAGCAGAGGCATTGGCACTGCCTAACTACCTGAATACTCAGTTGCCAATTTGCCTCCTCGCCCACCCTATATGGCCTGAAAGTATGACGTCAGAGGTGCGCATCGGGTTGACATGTCAAGCAATAAACAGCAGGGGCAGGAGAAGGACACAGGCAAAATCTAGGAGATGTGAGTAACAATGACTGCTGTTGATCTATATATCTAATACATTATTTATAAATAAACCTATAACAAATTTTCCCCAGTAAAGTGACTGTTCCTTGGGCTCACCTCCATCAGCATATGTCATCCAGTTCCACATAACCAATCTCTTACCCAGAATCCATGCCATGCTCTTTAAGTGGGGTCCACCTCTAGCTCCTCACGTGGATCAAACGTTCTGGTAATAACCAGTGTTCTTTCACCCTACATCTTCTTCAGGCCCTTTCCCCATTACCTAGTTCATGAACAATAAGGTTCAATATGCAGGCTGGACAATTCCATTAATGCCAGCTATAGCTAGTCTATACTGGTCTGGAGAGCTGTTGTGATCCAAACTTTATGGTGGTTGTAGTACTTTATTGCTGTGAGTGGTTGTGGTTTTAACTCCTGTTGTCTTTTTGTTGCTACCTTTCTCCTCTTGCTTTTCTCCTTAGTTTCTTACTTTTTATTCCTGTGAGTTTGCAGTGTGTCTGAGTTTCTGTTTTTCCCTGTCTGACTTTATCTGTGTTTCCATAACACTGTGCCCCTCTGTTCCCTGATGTAGGGGCACAGATAAGTACTGGCCAGGAGACTAGCCAGGCATGGGACTCAGGCATCTTCACCATTAGGGGTAACCATGAGGTTAGGGCTAGCCTAGGGACAGTATAGGAGCCCCCTGTCCCTCACTACAGTTCCAATACTCTGCAGATTCGTTCCACTTTTGTTTGGACTTGTTTTTGTCTTCTGCCCATCCTGACCTGTGCAATGGCTACAATTTACATCTGGACATTACTTCCTTGACCTATGTTTGTCTGACTATAAATCTTGGTACCAAAAAGTGATATCTTTTATACAGTCACATTCCAGCCATTGCTAACAGACACTACTCCAAGGGTAGCGAGTGCGACCTAGCTATTCCCTTTGGGATCATACATACCAACTTTCACCATTTTGAGCAAGAAAAAATAACTGAAGAGGAGAATAAAACATAGTTTTCATTTTTTTTTCCATTCGTTCTCTCCATAGCGGAGATATTCGCTTGTAAAGTTTGGGTCAGCGAATATGATAATTTCACCTTCAAATAAGGGTGCATTAGCAGAGATTCTTCTCTAGAAAGAAAATGCCTAAAGCTGTGTGTACATGGAGTTTTTCAATTAGTTTTTGGAGCGTTCACTGAGCGTAAACTGAGCGTAAACTTTACAAATCTCAAGACTCCGTAAAAACATTGAGTTTCCATACCCAGTGGAAGTTTCTTATCATGGGCCTTCGAGATCCATTATTCCTTCAAAGCCTTGAAGAACCTTCTCATAGTCTAGTGGCCATTTTGACCCTATATGTAAGTCAAACTATTCTAAAGTTGTTCATATATGATAATGTCTCATTGATCCCAATGATCAGTGAGTGGCCACTTGGTAAGTGTCAAATGGTGTTTGGCGCTAAACTCATGTCATAGCGGCATCAGACACTGTTCAGACTACAGACTCTGGACTCTCCACATTATGCTTTCTCTGGTGCTTCTGAGTTGCACAGGCAGGCTCGGGTGTCAATCAGCTATGTGTTCATTAGTGATCAAGCAAGCAGAAGTTAATTTTTACTAGCCTGCTGGTTACCTTATGGATCACATGTTGCCAGAGACCTATCACAGTTACTCCCCACCTTTTTAGGGTGGAGGAATCTGTCTTCCCATGCCGACTATAGCTTTCGCTAATCCGATCCATGTGCTGTTGTGTTCCTGTTGCAGGTGATTTACTGTGTGCTACTTGGTGTGCTGTGGAAATCCTCTCATAGTCTGGGTATTTCCTCCCTGCTCTTTATTTCCTCCTAATCACATCTTGTCCTATATCTCTGTGTGTGCTAACTGTGTGATTGAGTTTTGGTTTCCTCATTGGTCCATATCTTTATGTTCCCTGGGGGAGAGGGGGGTATTAGATCAGGGCTGGCTAGGAGCAGGGAATGAAGGAGGCCCAGACATTATTACCATTGGATGTATCTCTGGGAGTAGGGACAGTTAGGACCTCCTATCCTGAGGGACAGGGGGTATAAGATCAGGACTTGCCAGGAGCAGGGGAATGAAGGTGGCCCAGACATCATCACCACTGGATGTATCTCTGGGAATAGGGACAGTTAGGGCCCCCTAGCCTGCGGGCCAGGGGATATTACATCAGGGCTGGCCAGGAGCAGGAGAATGAAGGTGGCCCAAACATCATCACCATTGGATGTATCTCTGGGAGTTAGGGCCCCCTATCCTGAGGGACAGGGGGTATTAGATAAAGACTGGCCAGGAGCAGGGGAATGAAGGTGGCCCAGACATCATCACCATTGGATGTATCTCTGGGAGTAGGGACAGTTAGGGCCCCCTATCCTGAGGACCAGGGGGTATTAGATCAGGGCTGGCCAGGAGCAGGGGAATGAAGGTGGCCCAGACATCATCACCATTGGATGTATCTCTGGGAGTAGGGACAGTTAGGGCCCCCTATCCTGAGGGCCAGGGGGTATTAGATCAGGGCTGGCCAGGAGCAGGGGAATGAAGGTGGCCCAGACATCATCACCATAGGATGTATCTCTGGGAGTAGGGATAGTTAGGGCCCCCTATTCTGAGGGCCAGGGGGTATTAGATCAGGACTGGCCAGGAGCAGGGGAATTAAGGTGGCCCAGACATCATCACCATTGGATGTATCTCAGGGAATAGGGACAGTTAAGGCCCCCTATCCTGAGGCCAGGGGGTATTAGATCAGGACTGGCCAGGAGCAGGGGAATAAAGGTGGCCCAGACATCATCACCATTGGATGTATCTCAGGGAATAGGGATGGTTAGGGCCCCCTAGCATGGGCCAGTCTAGGAGCCCCAGTCCCCTGTGACAAGCCTCAGGAAAGATTATATATCTCCTAACATCTTGTTCACGATCAAGAAATATATTTGGTTTATCCTATGGCTTGAAAAAATAAGTCAGATACAGCGAACTTTAGGGATTCAACGTCCAGGTACTGCGATAAACAGCAAAGATGTAAATGACCCATGAAAACAATTACACAGACATTATTTTCTCTCTGTCCCTAATTACAGGACATGTGTCCCCTGTTTTCATAGTAATTGAACACATGCATTAAACATAAAGACTTGACCGACACAGCGAGCAGACGTGTGCAAGCGACGACATATTATGTTACCGATGATAAAATACCTTGCATAGTATTTCAGGGTGTTAAAAACAAAAAGTATAAAAAAAGAAAAATAAAATCTGCCATTTGTGTCTGGACAGCAAATGTCTACATCTCTGCAATGCAAAGCAGCTGCTGGTGGAGTCAGCTGCACAGCTGATGCTACAGAGAGGGCTCTGCAACCGGAGACTTGTCTGCTTTGTTTTATTACTTTGTGGTCGGCTAATAGAGTTTTGTTTTTCAGTTTTGGATGTAAAAAACCCCCCAAAATTTTCTCAAATCGAGAATGTTGTGAATATCGATTTTTCCAAAAACATCTCGTTACCCAATGGCGGACCTCTGTCAGTGGCGTAGGAAGGACGGATTGTTCCTGCGAGAGATGCCCGGTGACAACTGGCACCATGTGTGCTAAATGCCTACTTGTTGTATGGTGCTGATTGTGAGGCCGCCGTACAGTTGTCCTCCTTATAGAAGAAGCTGATACTAGGGCGTTTAATAGTTTAGATTGACCCTGTTTGAACCAATCATCAATTATCTGAATAATATAGTATAGTATTCTCATGATACTATATTGCTATATTATCATTATTATTATTTATTACTATAGCGTCATTTATTCCATGGCACTCTACAAGGGAAAAGGGGTATACATAAAAATCAATACAACAATCATTAACATTACAAAAACAGACTCTTACAGGAGGAGAGAGGACCCTGCCCACGAGGAGGAGAGAGGACCCTGCTCATGAGGAGGAGAGAAGACATTGCCCATGAGGAGAAGAGAAGAACCTGTCCACAAGGAGGAGAGAGGACCCTCCCCATGAGGAGGAGAGAAGACCCTGCCCACGATGAGGACAGAGGACCCTGCCCGTGAGGAGGAGAGAAGACCCGGACCACGAGTAGGAGAGAGGACCCAGCCCACGAGGAGGAGAGAGGACCCTGTCCATGAGGAGGAAAAAGGATCCTGCCCATGAGGAGGAGGGAGGACCCAGCTCACGAGAAGGAGGACCCTACCCATGAATAGGAGAGAGGACCCTGCCCATGAGAAGGAAAGAGGACCCTGCCCACAACTAGGAGAGAGGACCATGCTCACAAGGGCTCACAGTCTACAGGGGATGGGTGAGGGAACAATAGGTGAGGACAGAGCTGGTTGCGCAGTAGTGTACTGATCTAAGAGTTATTGTAGGTTGTAGGCTTGTCAGAAGAGGTGGGTCTTCAGGTTCCTTTTGAAGGTTTCCACAGTAGGTGAGAGTCTGATATGCTGGGGTAGAGCATTCCAGAGTATGGGGGAGGCAAGGGAGAAATCTTGTATGCGATTGTGGGAAGAGGAGATAAGAAAGGAAGAGAGAAGGAGATCTTGTAAGGATCTGAGGTGAAGGAAGGTACCGGGAGACTAGGTCACAGATGTATGGAGGAGACAGGTTGTGGATGGCTTTGTAGGTCATGGTTAGTGTTTTGAACTGGAGTCTTTGAGCAATGCGAAGCCAGTGAAGGGATTGGCAGAGTGGTGAGGTCAGGGAGTAGTGGGGGAACAGGTGGATTAATCAGGTCATAGAGTTTAGGATATATTGGAGGGGTGCAAGAGTGTTAGAAGGGAGGCCACAGAGCACGAGGTTGCAGTAGTTGAGGTGGGAGATGATGAGGGCATGCACTAGTGTTTTTGCTGATTTTTGGTTAAGGAAAGCACGGATCCGGGAGATATTTTTGAGTTGTAGTTGGCAGCAGGTGAAGAGGGCTTGGATGTGTGGCTTGAAGGATAGAGCAGAGTCGAGGGTTACTCCGAGGCAACGAGCTTGTGAGACTGGGGACAGTGAGCAACCATCAACATTGATGGCCAGGTCAGTTGGAGGGGCTGAGTGAGGAGGAGGAAAGATAATGAATTCAGTTTTGTCCATGTTAAGCTTTAGGAATCGCGCAGAGAAGAAGGATGAAATAGCAGACAGACATTGTGGGATTCTGGTTAGTAGGAAGGAGATGTCAGGTCCAGGGAGGTAGATCTGTGTGTCATCCATATACAGTGCCTACAAGTAGTATTCAACCCCCTGCAGATTTAGCAGGTTTGATAAGATGCAAATAAGTTAGAGCCTGCAAACTTCAAACAAGAGCAGGATTTATTAACAGATGCATAAATCTTACAAACCAACAAGTTATGTTGCTCAGTTAAATTTTAATAAATTTTCAACATAAAAGTGTGGGTCAATTATTATTCAACCCCTAGGTTTAATATTTTGTGGATTAACCCTTGTTTGCAATTACAGCTAATAATCGTCTTTTATAAGACCTGATCAGGCCGGCACAGGTCTCTGGAGTTATCTTGGCCCACTCCTCCATGCAGATCTTCTCCAAGTTATCTAGGTTCTTTGGGTGTCTCATGTGGACTTTAATCTTGAGCTCCTTCCACAAGTTTTCAATTGGGTTAAGGTCAGGAGACTGACTAGGCCACTGCAACACCTTGATTTTTTCCCTCTTGAACCAGGCCTTGGTTTTCTTGGCTATGTGCTTTTGGTCGTTGTCTTGTTGGAAGATGAAATGACGACCCATCTTAAGATCCTTGATGGAGGAGCGGAGGTTCTTGGCCAAAATCTCCAGGTAGGCCGTGCTATCCATCTTCCCATGAATGCGGACCAGATGGCCAGGCCCCTTGGCTGAGAAACAGCCCCACAGCATGATGCTGCCACCCCCATGCTTGACTGTAGGGATGGTATTCTTGGGGTCGTATGCAGTGCCATCCAGTCTCCAAACGTCACGTGTGTGGTTGGCACCAAAGATCTCGATCTTGGTCTCATCAGACCAGAGAACCTTGAACCAGTCTGTCTCAGAGTCCTCCAAGTGATCATGAGCAAACTGTAGACGAGCCTTGACATGACGCTTTGAAAGTAAAGGTACCTTACGGGCTCGTCTGGAACGGAGACCATTGTGGTGGAGTACGTTACTTATGGTATTGACTGAAACCAATATCCCCACTGCCATGAGATCTTCCCGGAGCTCCTTCCTTGTTGTCCTTGGGTTAGCCTTGACTCTTCGGACAAGCCTGGCCTCGGCACGGGTGGAAACTTTCAAAGGCTGTCCAGGCCGTGGAAGGCTAACAGTAGTTCCATAAGCCTTCCACTTCCGGATGATGCTCCCAACAGTGGAGACAGGTAGGCCCAACTCCTTGGAAAGGGTTTTGTACCCCTTGCCAGCCTTGTAACCCTCCACGATCTTGTCTCTGATGGCCTTGGAATGCTCCTTTGTCTTTCCCATGTTGACCAAGTATGAGTGCTGTTCACAAGTTTGGGGAGGGTCTTAATTAGTCAGAAAAGGCTGGAAAAAGAGATAATTAATCCAAACATGTGAAGCTCATTGTTCTTTGTGCCTGAAATACTTCTTAATACTTTAGGGGAACCAAACAGAATTCTTGTGGTTTGAGGGGTTGAATAATAAATGACCCTCTGAATAAACTTTTCACAATTTAAAAAAAAAAAAACAAAAAAAGAAATAACATTCTTATTTGCTGCATTTCACACTTCCAGGCTGATCTACAGTCCAAATGTCACAATGCCAAGTTAATTCCGAATGTGTAAACCAGCTAAATCTGCAGGGGGTTGAAGACTACTTGTAGGCACTGTAGAGATGATACTGAAAGCCTATGATATTGAGAATATTATCTCTTTTTTGTTTTTAAAGTTTTTATTAAGAGTTTTCCAACTTTCCAAAAAATTAGAGGCACACAGAGGTTTGTTATGTACTTCTTGATTTCCATGAATTACTGATCTGATCAAAAAGAAACTGTCACCCCAGAGTACATAGACGCTCAGTTTGCAGTGTAACACAAGGGTAACAATGGGAATGATATAGAAGGAAGGCCCAGGCGATAGGGAGAGGGGAGAGGAGACACCTCCTACAACTCACCTGAGTCTGTACTCTTCGCTCCCTAACATCCCCATATGGGTCCTTCTCCCCGTCGCCATCACGTGCCTAGGCCCTCGCTTGTCTTGAATAGCGATGAGTGAACCTAAGGTTTGAAGTTCGGGTTCAGAATTCCACTTACAAAAAAACAAAGTTCAGGTTCAAACTTCGAGTGAGTTACAAGTGCAAACCACACAGCAGCGCTGTGCTTGGGGATCAGTGATGCTCAGTCCTGTGCGAGTCGCTTGCAGTGTTTTTTCGGCTCACACTAGGGGTAAAATCAGCGTGATCAGATGTAATGTGCACACACACACACACACACACAAAAGAAATGAAAAATCCGGCCCACGCTCCCCTGGAAGTGTTTTGCTTATGGCTGACTGCATGTTTGCGGAGACATTCAAATCAGATTCAATCAAGCCTGGGTCACAAACTGAACCTTATCTAAGGTTCGACTGTGCCCTGCGAACCGAACTTCCAAAGGTTCACTCATCTTTAGCCCTGAACTCACCCTGGCTAGTGAGAAAGCTAGCAAGAACACTAATCTCACCACTACAATAATACAACACAAGTGTAAGGGAAACCGACAGAGGGAAAATAGACACAAAAAAGAAAGCAAAAAGTTTCTCCAATGCAGCTAAACATGACAGCTGCTATAGTCAAAACTCTTCAGCTTTATCCAGAGACAGGCTCCTTCCAAAGTGGAGAGCATAAAATAAGATTAACTGGCATCAGATGGTAAGACATGGCTGCACCTTAGATTAAGGCTACAAAGAACAGCCAGATAGGAAAGAGCACTAAAAGAAGGTAGATTCTTTCAAGTTCAAGTTGTAAACCTGCGAACAATAAGGTGTTGTGACCTTCTGGTCCCACACAAGATAGAGGTTTTCCCAGAGCGGGACACTCATGATAGGAACCATCTTACGGCCAAGTGTATGAGGTCTCCTAATAACTATTTTTGGATTGTTCTCAGCAGTTATTCAAAGTCTGCTATTTCTGTATCCTTCCTAATAAGGATGGGTAACAGCTAATATGTCAGGCTTTATAGATCCCATAGTTCTTTAAACCTCCCAACTGTCCCATTATTCCTAGTAGGGCTCCAAGAACGGAGCCTAAAATGAGGCTTTTAAATGTGGTGTTATTTTTTTTATTAGATAGGTCACTTCCAAAAAGGATCACAAGAGGACCTGTAACCAAATATCCTCTAAATGTAAAAGTGACTGCAGCGTGGAATCAAACTTTGCTTCTCGGTTGCATAGATATTAGCCATAATACTATTTAGTGTCTAATGGGTTAACTTTTTAAGTGGACATTATCAGATAGCTTTTACTGGGGCGTGTTCTTTTTCTGCTGTGTTGCTGCCTGCTTATGATTGGACAACTCATACAGGGAGAAGAAGTACACGCCTCCAGTAAAAGCAATCTGATAACACCCTCTTGGACTGAACTAGAATTAACTCATTAGGTGACAAATAGTTTGATTGCTATTATCTGGGCCACAAAGAGACGAAATTAAAAAAAAAGAAAACGTTTTTTATTCCGCTCTGTAGTCACTATTACATAGTGATGAGTTACATAGTGATGAGCGGACTTGCAGATAACCGGGACTGGCAGGTCCCTGTTATCTTTTTTTTAAAATATGGTTCTGGTTCCGGTCTGGAATCCAGTTCTGATATAAGTCTACGGGTACCAGAATCCGGAGAATAAAAATGTTGATAGGATAGGGTAGGAGCAAGTACTGACTGAGGATCCGTTGTGGCTGTCACACAGCTTCCAGGTCGCGAATTCACTTCCGGAGCTGATAATTAACCTTCATTGAATATTCACTGCTTTCCCCCCCTACCGGCATCTGTGACGCCCTTGACACCCAGGGGTCACAGGTCACTACACACACCACATAGACCCCCACCCCAGTAAGGTACCATCAGTCAACAAAGATCTGATTGCCTCCCTCAGAGTTAGACAGGCACACCAGGTGGGCGGAGTCAGGCGGATAGACATGCCGCCCGAGGAGTCTGCTGGCCTGAGGCAGGAGACACAAGCGGAGATCGAGTTAGGAGAGAGGAGTGGGAGGAGTACAGTTCTGTGTGGGGCCTGGGTTGGAGCCTAGGACCCCCGATCAGTCAGGCAGGCAGACGGTAGTGGCCGCCTGCAGGAGACCGGGAATACGACCGGTGGAACCGTAACCGGGGAGCCAACTGGATACCGGAGCACCAGGCAGGGTACTCAGACCCCGAACTAGGCTATAAGCCACCACCATAGACAAATCAACTGATTGCGGTCTGGACCTCAGGGGTTCATTCCCACCTAAGTCCCGATTGAAGGCAACAGCCCAACCCATCCAGATAAGCGCGTAGCGCCAACCCCCCTTGCAGAGCGACGAAACCCCCAGGTCCGTGAGAGGCTCGAGCCACCACCCATAGAACGCGAGCACGGATCCGAGCGGCTCGGCAACCGCAGCCGAGGCCGCGGGGCAGTACACATCTGTGATTGGTTGCAGTCAGCGTGTGTGACCAATCACAGACCTGGTCTGTGGGTCAATAGCATACAGCAAAAATAAATAAATACAAAAATTGTCATGCGGTCCCCCATATTCTGATACCCAGCACAGATAATGTCCATGGCTACAGGCTGCAGCCTCCAGCCCTGCACTTATCTTGGCTGTGTATCAAAATATGAGGAACCACATGCAGCATTTTAAAATAAATAAATAAATAAATAATTTTAAAAAACGGCGCGTGGTCCCTCAAATTTTTATACCCTGTCAAGATAAAGCCCAATAGCTGGGGGCTGATATTCTCAGGCTGGAGAGGGCCATGGTTATTGACCCCCCCCAGCCTAAAAATAGCAGCCTGCTGCCGCCCAGGGTTGTCACATCCATTAGATTTCTTTTTCTTTTTCCCCATAATGTAGCTTTTATAACAGTGTAAAAAAAAGGTATCGCAAATGGGACAAGTGAATGTATCCAGTATGACAAAGCTGACATGTCAGGTGTGCTGCTCCTACAATTAGAAGGGTTTCTGAGGCTCCATTTAACATCCTAATGCTGCCTCCTACTGTGGTCAGATTCCCACCTGCCCTGTGAGAAGTCCCTGTCCCCAAATTACAATGTCACCCTGGAGTGGACAAATGTTAATTTGTCTGACCACACAGATTGTTCGGGGTCCAGAAATTAGTGGGTGGTCAGCTTCATGCTGCTATTGGAAAGATCTCACCTACTAATGGGTTTCTTGAACTTGAAGGATGACACATGTTTTATGGGGCTCTGTCTGTCTGGCACCATTAGTGGGGGCATTCTTAGACACAAGGACATTCTATGGCGGGCTCTGTTAATAGGAGTACATTGGAAAGGGGTTTCCATCTAAAAACAGTGCCAAACCTGATAATAATGGGTTGGATCTGATTTTGCAACTCAAGTGTTAATGAAGTAAATGAGGCTGAGCTGCAATACCAGGCACCACCTGTGCAAAGCGGTGGCGTGGTTTGTAGATGAAAGCAGCCATATCTTCTAATATATCAAGCTGAGTGTATGTGTGTATGTATGTATCTGTATGTGTGTGTATGTATGTGTGTGTCTATGTATGTGTGTATGTATGTGTGTATGTGTGTATGTATGTATCTGTATGTGTGTATGTGTGTGTGTGTGTGTGTGTATGTATGTGTGTGTCTATGTATGTATGTGTGTATGTATGTATCTGTATGTGTGTATGTGTGTATGTGTGTGTGTGTGTCTATGTATGTGTGTATGTATGTATCTGTATGTGTGTGTGTGTGTGTGTGTGTGTGTGTGTGTGTGTGTGTATGTATGTGTGTGTCTATGTATGTGTGTATGTATGTGTGTATCTGTATGTGTGTGTGTGTGTGTCTATGTATGTGTGTGTGTATGTCCAGTAAAGGAATCCTCACCGTCACAATTACAATCACAAAATTTTGCACAGCCGCCCCATGTGACTCAGGGAACATTGTAGACTGTCTTTTGAGGGAAAATGTATTCCCGCGCTTTACAGTTATTTGCCAAAAAACCTGCTTACATTAAAGTCAATAGATTACATTAAAGTCAATGTGATTGGTTGCTATAGGCAACGAAGGGCATTCTTAGGTTAAGAAGCTTATGTGTGAGGTAATATGATATCGGTAGAGACAGACACAGACAGAGAGAGACAGACAGACAGGCATGGACAGACAGAGAAAGAGACAGACAGGGACAGAGAGAGACACACACAGAGACAGACAGAGATAGAGAGACACACAGAGACACAGAAACAGAGACATACAGAGACACACACAGAGACAGACAGAGACAGACAGAGACACACAGAGACTGATACAGAGACACACAGTCACACTGACACACACACAGAGGCTGATACAGAGAGAAACACAGAGACACACAGAGACAAAGACAAACAGACACAGCAACAGACACACAGACAGAGACATCCAAACACAGAGACACACTCACACACACACACACACACACACACAGACACACACAGACACACAGTGACAGAGACACACAGAGACAAACACAGACACACACAGAGACACACACAGACAGACACGCACACATACAGACACAGGAACAGAGATATACAGAGACACACACAGAGACAGAGACACACATAGACACACAGAGACTGATACAGAGACACACAGTCACACAGACAGACACACAGAGACACACACAGAGACACAAAGACTGATGCAGAGAAACAGAGACAGACAGAGACACACAGAAACTGACACAGAGACCGACGCAGCAACAGACACACAGAGACACACAGACAGAGACACACAAAGATAGACAAACATAGAGACAGAGACACACACAGAGAAACAGACAGAGACACAGATAGAGACACAGACAGAGACAGACACAGAGACGCACAGAGACACACAGAGACAGACACAGAGACAGAGATATACAGAGACAGACAGACACAAAGACAGAGACACACACAGAGAGAGACACACAGAGACAGACACACAGAGACACACACAGAGGCATACAGAGACACAGACACACACAGAGACACACACAGAGAGACACAGAGAGACAGACACACAGAGACACACACACAGAGACACACACACAAAGACAGACACAGAAACACAGAGACAGACACAGAGACAGATATATACAGAGACAGACAGACACAAAGACAGAGACACACACAGAGAGAGACACACAGAGACAGACACACAGAGGCACACACACAGAGGCACACAGAGACACAGACACACATACAGAAAAAGGCAGACAGAGAGACACAGACCAGTCAGAGAGGAAGACAATCAGAGAGACAGACAGACAGACAGAACGGGAGATTGAGAGAGACACCTAGTTACTATCCAGGGCAATGCCGGGTACTACAGCTAGTTATCTTATATTGGACAACTCCTTTAATGAGGGTATTCTGAATGAATGGAGCGGAGGCTGAACTTATGCACCTCCACTCCATTCCTGATGTTGTTGGGACTCCCAGCAATGATGAAGTTTTTCCCGTCAGTAGGATCGTTTTGTTTTTTTTTAAGTCAGATCAACCCTTTATTGTTACCTTCATCTTAACAATCTGCAAAATGGCATCAAAAAGTGTTTTTTTTATATACAGGGATATTAATAATGTGTTTTCTGTAATTTGTGGGTCCAAAATTCTTTGCAATCTCCATATGTTCAGCCGTGAGATGGTCAATGCCTTGTAAACCTTGCGTTACCCTACCAGAATATTGTGGCCCTTTATTAAACAAGAAAAGATTAAAAAAAAAAAAAAAAAAAAAGAAAGTAATTGCCCTTAGTTTCCCCAGTAATTATTTAATGTTACCCACACATCAGTTGCCTAAAATCCCTTGTATATTCTCTTCTTTGCCCTTTTGCACTTTCTGGAGACATTGTGAGTTTGATCTCTAAAGCCTGAAGGATTCTTATCTGTGACCTTTCCATGAATGGGCCAAGGGCACGGTCTCTGTATCCTGCAGCCCCCCAAATAAAGCCCACCAGCAGATAGCAGAAGGGTCCCATCATGGTGTCATGAGATTTGGGCGCCTTGGAGACTTCAGCCATAAAACAGTCACCTCCTCCTGCTCCAATAGCCTTTGTGTCTTCTTCTCGATTGATGATGGAGAAAAGGAGGCAAAATAGCGTTATTTCTCCTACAGGGAAGATGTAGATATAAAGAAACTTAATGTATGCAAAACGCGTTGGAAGAATTATATTTTTGGGTAGTGTTCTATAAAAATAAGAAAAAAACAACAAAAATCTTAAGGGCAGAATGCAGGAATATGCTCATATATTTGTGAATTAATTGTAAAATTACTGATATATATATATATATATATATATATATATATATATATATACACACACACACACACAGACCCTCGGTATATACACACACGGTATATGCACACATAAATATATATATATATATATATATATATATACATACAGTACAGACCAAAAGTTTGGACACACCTTCTCATCTCTAGAACAACTGTTAAGAGGAGACTTTGTGCAGCAGGCCTTCATGGTAAAATAGCTGCTAGGAAACCACTGCTAAGGACAGGCAACAAGCAGAAGAGACTTGTTTGGGCTAAAGAACACAAGGAATGGGCATTAGACCAGTGGAAATCTGTGCTTTGGTCTGATGAGTCCAAATTTGAGATCTTTGGATCCAACCACCGTGTCTTTGTAGAAAAGGTGAACGGATGGACTCTAAATGGCTGGTTCCCACCGTGAAGCATGGAGGAGGAGGTGTGATGGTGTGGGGGTGCTTTGCTGGTGACACTGTTGGGGATTTATTAAAAATTGAAGGCATACTGAACCAGCATGGCTACCACAGCATCTTGCAGCAGCATGCTATTCTATCCGGTTTGCGTTTAGTTGGACCATCATTTATTTTTCAACAAGACAATGACCCCAAACACACCTCCAGGCTGTGTAAGGGCTATTTGGCCAAGAAGGAGAGTGATGGGGTGCTACGCCAGATGACCTGGCCTCCACAGTCACCAGACCTGAACCCAATCGAGGTGGTTTGGGGTGAGCTGGACCGCAGAGTGAAGGCAAAAGGGCCAACAAGTGCTAAGCATCTCTGGGAACTCCTTCAAGACTGTTGGAAAACCATTTCCGGTGACTACCTCTTGAAGCTCATCAAGAGAATGCCAAGAGTGTGCAAAGCAGTAATCAAAGCAAAAGGTGGCTACTGTGAAGAACCTAGAATATAAGACATATTTTCAGTTGTTTCACACTTTTTTGTTAAGTATTTCATTCCACATGTGTTAATTCATAGTTTTGATGCCTTCAATGTGAATCTCCAATTTTCAGAGTCATGAAAATAAATAAAACTCTTTTAATGAGAAGCAGTGTCCAAACTTTTGGTCTGTACTGTGTGTGTATATATATATATATATATATATATATATATATATATATACAGTGCCTACAAGTAGTATTCAACTCCCTGCAGATTTAGCAGGTTTACACATTCGGAATTAACTTGGCATTGTGACATTTGGACTGTAGATCAGCCTGGAAGTGTGAAATGCAGCAAAAAAGAATGTTATTTCTTTTTTTATTTTTTTTTTTAAATTGTGAAAAGTTTATTCAGAGGGTCATTTATTATTCAACCCCTCAAACCACAAGAATTCTGTTTGGTTCCCCTAAAGTATTAAGAAGTATTTCAGGCACAAAGAACAATGAGCTTCACATGTTTGGATTAATTATCTCTTTTTCCAGCCTTTTCTGACTAATTAAGACCCTCCCCAAACTTGTGAACAGCACTCATACTTGGTCAACATGGGAAAGACAAAGGAGCATTCCAAGGCCATCAGAGACAAGATCGTGGAGGGTCACAAGGCTGGCAAGGGGTACAAAACCCTTTCCAAGGAGTTGGGCCTACCTGTCTCCACTGTTGGGAGCATCATCCGGAAGTGGAATGCTTATGGAACTACTGTTAGCCTTCCACGGCCTGGACAGCCTTTGAAAGTTTCCACCCGTGCCAAGGCCAGGCTTGTCTGAAGAGTCAAGGCTAACCCAAGGACAACAAGGAAGGAGCTCTGGGAAGATCTCATGGCAGTGGGGACATTGGTTTGAGTCAATACCATAAGTAACGTACTCCACCGCAATGGTCTCCAGACGAGCCCGTAAGGTACCTTTACTTTCAAAGCGTCATGTCAAGGCTCGTCTACAGTTTTCTCATGATCACTTGGAGGACTCTGAGACAGACTGGTTCAAGGTTCTCTGGTCTGATGAGACCAAGATCGAGATCTTTGGTGCTAACCACACACGTGACGTTTGGAGACTGGATGGCACTGCATACGACCCCAAGAATACCATCCCTACAGTCAAGCATGGTGGTGGCAGCATCATGCTGTGGGGCTGTTTCTCAGCCAAGGGGCCTGGCCATCTGGTCTGCATCCATAAGAAGATGGATAGCACGGCGTACCTGGAGATTTTGGCCAAGAAGCTCCGCTCCTCCATCAAGGATCTTAAGATGGGTCATCATTTCATCTTCCAACAAGACAACGACCCAAAGCACACAGCCAAGAAAACCAAGGCCTGGTTCAAGAGGGAAAAAATCAAGGTGTTGCAGTGGCCTAGTCAGTCTCCTGACCTTAACCCAATTGAAAACTTGTGGAAGGAGCTCAAGATTAAAGTCCACATGAGACACCCAAAGAACCTAGATAACTTGGAGAAGATCTGCATGGAGGAGTGGGCCAAGATAACTCCAGAGACCTGTGCCGGCCTGATCAGGTCTTATAAAAGACGATTATTAGCTGTAATCGCAAACAAGGGTTATTCCACAAAATATTAAACCTAGGGGTTGAATAATAATTGACCCACACTTTTATGTTGAAAATTTATTAAAATTTAACTGGGCAACATAACTTGTTGGTTTGTAAGATTTATGCATCTGTTAATAAATCCTGCTCTTGTTTGAAGTTTGCAGGCTCTAACTTATTTGCATCTTATCAAACCTGCTAAATCTGCAGGGGGTTGAAGACTACTTGTAGGCACTGTATATACATATACACGGTATATACACACAAGCTATATACGCAAATAAATATATATATATATATATATATATATATATATATACATAAAGCTGTGTGTATGTTTGTGTATACAGACAGACAGAAAGAGGCAGACAGGGAAAGAGGAGGAAAGAGAAACAGAGAGACAGAGACAAACAGAGACAGACAAAGAGACATAGAGACACAGGCAGACAGGGAAAGACAGACAGGGAAAGAGACAGACAATGACAGACAGAGACAGACAGTGACAGACAGAGACAGACAGTGACAGACAGAGACAGACAGACAGGGAAAGAGATAGAGACAGAAAGACACACAGAGGCAGAAAGACAGAAACAGACAAACACACAGAGATAGACAGACAGAGACAGACAAGGAAAGAGACAGGCAGAGACAGATAGGGAAAGAGAGACAGACAGACACAGAGACAAACAGGGAAAGAGACAGACAAAGAGAGAGAGACAGACAGAGACAGAGCGATAAAGAAAGACAGACAGACAAGGAAAGAGACCGACAGAGAGACAGACGGAAAGTGACAGATAGGGAGATAGAGAGAGAGAAAGACAGATAGAGAGGAAGGTAGACAGAGACTGGGAGAGAGACAGTCACTATCCCGGGCAACGCTGGGTACAGCAGCTAGTATATATCTACAGTATATATATATATATATATATATATATATATATATATATATATATATATATATACACAGTATATATATATATATATATATATTTATTTTTTATTTTATTTTTTTTAAATGTACTTGTTATTTTTTCCTTTTCTGAAGGGTCAATGTCCACATTCTATTTTTTTCCCCAAATATTACAAAAGTAATTATGGATTAAAATATGTGGTTTTCCATCAGCAATCAAACCCAATTCCATGACTTTTTTTGAGGGGGGTAAAGATTTAAGTTTGAATCAAGATTAATAATTTCTGTAAAATATTATGATGTATTACTATTTTTTGTTCCTACGATTCTTGAAACATAAAATTGTGACAAATATGTAGAAATTATTATTATTTTTAAATTACAATTAGTATTTTTCACGCTTGGACAAGGGATAGCCCAGTGCTGTCACAGGTGTGTTACGAGTGACAGACAGTCATGTGGTTTCTGGCAATAGAAGGTCACAGCGTTTGGCTGCACAGAATGCTCCCTGACTTTCTATTGTTCCTGCTGTTAGTATTCCTTGGTATAGGTAGCTTTCCTACTGGATTCATCTCTTCCCCTTTAGGACCCAGCAGAACTCTCATTCAATCTAGCTGCTGATTATAGTATTCCCCTTGTGCTTAAATACTCCCCTCTTCCCTGGACTGGTGCTGGTGATATTATTCCGTTAATTCACGTTCTGGTTGCAAGTAGAAGGCTTGTACTCATCTGTAGTATCATTGCTGAACTTCTGCCTGAGTCATCTGTGGATAAGTAGTTCATTCATTTTCCCCTGTGTCTCCTTGTGTCTTCTATAGTGTTTAGTGTGATTGACAAAGAGCTCATCCCATCCGTTCCTTATTTAGGGTCCAGTACTAGGGATACCTATGGTCAGGTATCTGGCTCGGCGCATAGATGCGGAACCTATCTATGGTGGTGAGGGACCCCAGGGACCAGCGATAGGTTTGGTAAGGGGTCACCATCTCCCCCATCCCTTGACACAGGGTTTCCCTTCCCTTTCACCGTTCGCTTGATACTTCCCTGTACCTAGTGTGACAAGTGGTTACAACGGGGAGGGAAACTGAGAGCAGGACCTTGATGATAAGGAGTGGGGGACAGGTCACCACCTGACTCAAACTTGTGTCCCTATATGAGCCCTTTCCCTCATCGCCATCATGTGCCTAGTCCCTATCTGTCCCGCCTCTCACCCTGAAAAGTGTTAAGGCCGGTGAGTGCACTAGACTTCACCACTACTGTAATAAGACACAGGGGAAGGGAGACAGACAAGAAGACACTAACAAAAAGGATATACAATAAACTTCATTGCTGCAGCCAAACACCAGTGCTGCAGGCACCACAGCTTCAACAGATTATAAAAACTTCCTGTCTCCATGGTGATCAGTTCAAAATGAATGCAATTCTATAGCCGGCATCAGGTGATGGAACCTGTGACTATTTAGAGGGAAGGGGCGAGGTCACAAACTGATTGTACTTGAGATTGAACTAACCAGGACCTACCAGCACCAAAAGAAAGCAAATATGTTTAAAAACCCAGAGTCTCACAAAGAAATGTGAGACTTAAATCTCAAGCCTGTCACACGTCTCCCAAGAATGCAAATCAAAAAAGGTCAGTGGAGCCTCTGTTAGGAGCCTCGACACAGAAAATAGCCAGATATCCCTTTGGTAAGGACCTAGCCAAGGAGTGGCTCTTTTTAGGAGACCACCACAACCACCATATTAAGTGGCCCTTTTAGTCAATATCCAACTCGTTGATGAGTTTAAAGATATGACAAGGGAAATACCAAGGCCAGGTATCAACACACATCTCCCAAGAATGGAAGACCCTTGTGACAGTATTATACCATTCATTATGTCTCACCTGGTGAGATGGATGCAAGTCCTTGGTCTGGATGAGTAAAACAAAATGCAGCACGGACTGGTGGCATTGATGCAGCGGAGAGAACCAGCTGGAGCAGTGGAGGCTATGGAGGTTGGATGGCAGCTAGAGCAAAGGAGACTGAAGTTGGTCAACAAGGAAGCCAAAGAATCAGCGATATACTGGAGAAGCAGAACAGCAAAGTTGGATATGCTAGAAGACTTGCATATGGTGAAGTAGCAGAGCACAGCGATGTAGCAGAGCACAGTGACGTAGCAGAGCACAGCGACGTAGCACAGCCGGGTTTGTCATTAGACAACCTTGCGATGATGTGAAAGAGTTCAGCAGTACAGCAGAGCTGAGTATATAAAAAGGGACATTTTTGGCAATGTTACATTGACCAGTGATGTAACAAACCTTGGATTTTTCAGCAGACACACTTGTGGTAATGTAGCAGAGCCCAGCAACATAGCAGAGCTTTGTTTATCAGGTGGCATATTTGTGCAGCTGAATTCAGGGGTTGTAGCAAAGGTGAGGACACTTCAGTAGTAAAGCAATGTAATGAAACATGAGCCCAGTGGTTGTAGCAGGGAATGTCAGGTGGAATACATTTGGGCATGTAATCTAGTCCTGGGGTGCTAGTAGAGCTGGGTTTGTCAGGAGGCACACTTATGGTACTGTAGGTTATAGCAGAGCTGGATATGTCTTGTGGTATATCTAAGAAGAGAAGCAGAGCCAAGCGGTGCACTAGTGTGGACCTCAAACTACCTGAATACTCAGGCCGCGTATCGCCACCTGAGCCAGTCTGCAAGTCCTTAGCATGTGGCATCAGAGGTAGCCAGCCACTGAGACAGGTGGATGCAGTGAGTAGCACCATGCCACACTATTTTGCTCAAAATAAGTGAAATAAATGAAAATTAATTATTTTACCTTTATCAACCATGCAATGCCGCTCTTTTCTTGCTCCTGATTGTTTCACTACTTTTTGCAAGAACTTCTGTAGTTCTGAATAAACCATAAATTAACATTTTTTTCACGTGTTGAACCTGGTACATCTGTATTTTTCAATCCAGTATGTGGGATTACCAATTATTAACATTTTGTTTTTATTTATTATTAACCTGAAGAAATTTACATTAAAACAACTAAAGAAATATAATTATAGCTTATCCTATGTTGTTGGTTTTTTTTTTGAGTGATGTATATGTCACTGGTGATGAAGACACAGGCTCGTACATAGTCTGGTCTCAGCTCGTACATAGTCTGGTCTCAGCTCGTACATAGTCTGGTCTCAGCTCGTACATAGTCTGGTCTTTTCTGTAGTCTCATATGGATGCGAAACCTAAACGATGAGGAAACAAGACAGAAAAAGAATCAACACCTGGTGGACCTATCTAGGCGGAGAAGACGCTAGTGGACATATCTAGACAGAGAAGACACTAGTGGACCTATCTAGATGGACAAGACCATGGTGGACCTGTGTAGATGGACAAGACCCTGGTGGACCTATCTAGGCAAAGAAGACACTGATGGACCTATCTAGGTGGAGAAGATCCTGGTGGACCTTTCTAGATGGAGAAGATTCTGGTGAACCTAACTAGGTGGAGAAAATCCTGATGGAGCAGTCTAGGCAGGTAAGACCCTAGTGGACCTATCTAGGCATAGAACAGCCTGGTGGACCTATCTAGGCGGAGAAGATCTGTACTGTCCCGGGCTCGGCTGCAACCGAGCCGCTCGGATCCAAGCTCTTTGGTGGGTGGCTCGAGTGTCTCTGGACCCGGGGGCCCTGTGATCACTCCGATCTGAAAGGGGCTGGCGGTTTAGGGGACGTAGGTGTATGGACGGAGCCGTGGTTACATTCGTGACGCCACCCACGGGACACCACCGCTGCAGTTATGGGGCACCCGGGGGAGATGTTATGCAGCAAGTTGTTAACCCCCTCCGTGGGCAGGGATGGTGGCCCCGGGACCCGTTGGGGGTGCAGGGAGATGGGCGGCCGGAGGGCACTGGTGTACTCACGATTAGAAACACACACAAGTCTCTGGTAAACCAAGGTGATGGTGGTCGGTGCCCGCAGCCGGCTGCAGTCTGGTCCCCCACCCGGTTGGTGGTCTCTGCCTTTCTCCTGCACCTTGTTTAAGTGATGATGGACTACCTGAACGTGTAATACAGGAGTCCGCTCCCAGACTTGTGTATGTCGGAGGAGCCCTTTGCCGACAGACGCTGGCTCGTGGGATCTCTCCGCCTAAGCGGTGGCTTTCTATCCCCCTTGTTGGGCTGTTGTCTTCAGTCGGGACTTTGGGTGGGAAAGGACCTATAGTTCTGGTCGCAATCAGTTAATTAACTCAGTCCAGTAGCTTCTGGACCTCGTTTCAGGGTCTGAGTACTCCCCTTTGTGCTCCGGTTTCCAGTCGGTTTCCCAGGTTGGTACCGGCGGGCCACTACCCTGTCCCGGTCCACCACGGTTCCACCAAGCCATCTTCCCGGCTCCTGCAGGCAGAGGCCTCCATATGCCTTCTAGCCAAAGGTGCCCGGGCTCCAACCCTGGCACCTGTCAGACTGCTGTAGACCTGCGCACAGGCCTGCTTCCACTCTCCTTCACTCCTAACAACTCATCTACTAACTACCAACTGCCTGTTTTCCCGCCTCAGGCTCTCTGGACTCCTCGGTGGGCAGGGCCAACCGCCTGGCTCCACCCCCTGGTGTGCCCATCAAGCCCTGAGGGGGGTGACTAGGGTTTAAAGTGTTTGGCTGCTGACACCTTGTTAGGGACAGGTGTTGTGTGGGGCTCTAACTGTGACTACCTGGCTAGTCCAGGGCGTCACAGATCCTTGTGGACTTATCCAGGCATAGAAGACCCTGGTGGACCTATCTAGGTGAAGAAGACCCTGGTGGACATATCTGGATGGAGAAGACCCTCCTTGAGCTATCTAGGTGGAGAAGACCCTGGTGGACACATCTAGGTGAAGAATACTCTAGTGAACATATTAGGTGGAGAAGACCCTGGTGGAGCTATCTAGGTGGAGAAGACACTGGTGGTCCTATCTAGGTGGAGAAGACACTGGTGATCCTATCTAAGTGGAGAAGACCCTGGTGGATATATCTAGGCGGAGAAGACCCTGGTGG
Source organism: Anomaloglossus baeobatrachus (assembly GCF_048569485.1). Lineage (NCBI taxonomy): Eukaryota > Metazoa > Chordata > Amphibia > Anura > Aromobatidae > Anomaloglossus > Anomaloglossus baeobatrachus. The sequence goes on along the minus strand of NC_134363.1, from coordinate 49,424,312 downwards.
ACCAATCTAGGCGGAGAAGACCCTGGTGGACCTATCTTGGCGGAGAAGACCCTGGTGGATATATCTAGGCAGAGAAGACCTTGGTGGACCTCTCTACACTGCACCAGATCGATCTTCCTACAGAGTGCTCATCCATCAAGTCGCCATGGCTTGAGATCGTGCTAAAACCTGTTAAATTAATGAGTTAAGAGACGTAAGCAAAAAGTGATGTTCCTCTAAGAGCTTCCCGCCCGGCATATGTCAGTAAAGTGGGGATTTGCTCCAGGATTTTTCTAGGTTTTAAAGGAAGAGAGATGCAGAGATGATTGACTCCCATGTCACGGCCATAAGTCCCTCGTTTCCTGTCGGTCTGACAGACGGCACTTTAGTCCTAAATGTAAATTAATTTTCAGCATCCGTTCAGGGATAACAAGGGGACAGTTTTACAACTTGAGTCCCGTTGACTTAAGCCATAAAGTAGAGAAGAAGAGCCTTTGGAAGGGGGAATTAATAATGTACAGACCGGGCCGTCTACATCTTTAAATAAAAAAAAAAATAAAAAAAAATAAAAATAGTCATCTGCCCTCTGGAAATATTGTGGATGCAGTACAGGGAGGTGCGCGCTTGAAGGACAGATGTCACTAGAAGACCCCCATGAGCTGCCCTAAGGCCACCCAGTGATGACAGCTGATGGAGGGAGGGTCCCGGGTGCACGTAGAGGACAGAAAACTTTATCACTGTCCCCGTCTATCAAAATTCATGTTTTTTTCTATTTCTTTACAGAGCGGCAGGTGACCTTGTTAAGCAATGACAGCTGCCGAGGACCCCCTCCGGCAGAGAAAGAGTTATACCTAATTATGGCAGGAGGGAAAAAAAGGCAAAAAACAACAAAAACCTCCCAAGTAAGTGTGAGCAAAGCACAGGAGGGAGGTAACACCTCAGTCTATTGAATGTTTGATGGCAGATCGTGAGCCTTTACTGTCAGGAACTATCCAAAAATGACTATTAATGCTCCATGCTTCTCAGCAACATGATATAGGGGTAGAGATCCTGATTCCAGCAATGTGTCACTTACTGCAGTTGTCTCTGGTAGGGATCTAGCAGAGCTCAGAATGCTGAGCTGTGTTTAACCAGCAGCTTTCTGTGCACACTGTATATTGACAATAAGCTTCTAATCAGTCCTGGGGGTGTGGTCAGACTAGGAGACATGAGCCACCTAGTCCTGTAATAATAATCTCCTGCTGATAAAACACTGATTTTATTAACACTGATTTTATTAAGTCACACATCACTGGAATCAGGCTCTCTTTATCAATATGATGCTGCTTTCAGATTACAAAGCAAAAACCTGCAGTCGGATACATGGCTGTCTATATCTAAAAAAGGCATTTGCCCTCTGGAAATGTTGTGGATGCAGTAAGGGTGTCACAAAACTCACCAGTTGTCATGCAGGCATCAGACACTGTTCACATTACAGATCCTGGCACTTCACACTATGGTTTTGTCGCGGGCGGGGAGGGGACGGTGCGCTCACCACGCTCGGGTCCGGGTCTTGACTGCTGGGAAACCCCGGAGGTTCCCTTCGCTAACGGATTTGACCGGTTTTACGGCGACTCCTAGCCTGGTCGGGGTCTGTAGGCCCTGCCGAATGGTGCTGGCTTCTCTTCGCTCCCCGATCCGGTACCGGCGGGCCACCGTCCGTCCCCGGTCCTTACGGTTCACGTCAATCAGCACCTCCTGCAGACGGTCACCACCGTCTGCCAACCTTGCTGTATGTGCCCGGGCCAAGCACCCGGACACGGTCAGTCTCCTCCACTACCACTTCACTCCTCCAACTCCAAACTCCTCACTTCAACTCTCTACCTCAACTTCCTTCCTTTTCCCGCCTCCAGGACTGTGAACTCCTCGGTGGGTGGGGCCAACCGCCTGGCTCCACCCCCTGGTGTGGACATCAGCCCCTGGAGGGAGGCAACAAGGATTTTTGTTTGACCTAGATGTGCCTAGCCGGGGTGTGGGGTGTGTTGTTGTAGTACCCGTGACGTCCTGGCTTGTCCAGGGCGCCACAGTTTCTCTAGTGCTTCTGAGCTACACTCGCAGGTTTGGGCTTCGACCAACTGTGGGGTCAGTCACGATCAGGCTGGCAAGAGTTAACCTTTGCTAGCCTGCTTGTTACTTCTGGGATCACATGTTGTTGGAAGCCTAACACATTGGCTCACTTCCTATTTAAGATGGTAGAATCTGTCCTCTCATGCCGACTATAGTTTTATTAATGTGCTGGTCTGTGTGCTGTTGTTTTATGCTTGGAGTAGTTGTGGAATTTTCACATTGTCTTGTTGTTTCCTCCCTGCTCTTATTTTCCTCCTTACCTCTTATTGTCTTATACCTCTGGTGTCAGCATGCCAAGAGATAGAGTTTTAGTTTCCCCTCATTGTCTAGCTCTGCTTGTCGTATCACACTCCTGTCCCAGCCCTCCTCTAGGGTAGGAGGTGGTATAAGATCAGGGCTGATCAGGAGCAGGGCCAAGAAGGTGGCTCAGACATCCTCACCTTCAGAGGTAACTCTGAGTTCAGACTGAGGGCCAATCTTGAAGCCCCTGTTCCCTGCTTTCTCCCTGACAAAGGAAAGGTGTTTGTTTGAAGGACAAAAATCACTAGAAGACCCCCATGAGCTGCCTTAGGGTCACCCAGTGAAGTCAGCTGAAGGAGGGAGGTTCCCGGGTACAGTTAGAGGAACAAAAATTTAATCTATGTCCCCCATTTATCAAAATTCGTGTCCTCGGTAATGTTTTTTCTTTACAGAGCGGCAGATGACCTTGTTAAGACATGACAGCTGCAGGGGGCCACCTCCAGCAAAGGAGTTAAAGCTCATTATAGCAGGTGGAAAAAGTGAAAAATCTGTTTTGGCATCTCTGATGTTAGAGATGGATTAGACTTGACAACAGGCAGTGGACCGCAAGTTAGAAGCCAACAGCTCCATGAGTATTCGGATTGTTTCCTATTTTTTAAATTTGTCATACGGTTCCAATTTTTAGTTAGTTTTAATTTGTATGTGTCGCGCCCCCGGGCTGCTTGGATCCGGGCGGTCCGTGGCTCGAGGGGTCCCGGATCCGGGGGCACCGTCGACCAGTTTTAAATAAAAGGAAAAATAATAAAAATAGTCCAACTACGCCACTCACGGTGCGCGGCCAGGTTTGGTATGGCCGCTTCTGCCAGTCCTCTCTGGGGATGACGGATGGGGCAGCGTTGATGGTGAAGCCCTCCGCGAGTAGAGCTTTTCCCCAGAGGTAGGTAGGGGTTAATGTGGAGGCGCAGGGAAATAACTCAGTGCAGACAGGGGAGTGCAGTTTGGTCGCTTTTACTTACAGCTGGGTTCGCACCCTGGAGACGTCCTGGATCCCAGGTGTGCCCGAGTCCTGATGGCTGTGCCAGCCGACCTGGTGCCACTTGCCCACCGATGCACTCGTGTGTGTGTGTGGGTCCTCCCTGGCGTGGAGCACTAGGAGGTCCTCCTGGTGTCTGGGTCCTGCCGCAGGCAGCTTGGACTAGTTAAGGGAATATGTCCCGGTCCCTCTTTCCTGCTTATGCCTCGGACGTTAATAGTGGCAGATGAGTCCTGGAATCCCACCCGCCTGGCAGAGTTAACAGAGGGCTTGACATCCCGGTCTGTTCTGGGATCTGCACCCCGTGTGTGCAAAGTACTGGGAGCCCTGGATTTTTACTCCAACAGGATCCCTTTGCACCTGGAGCTTGATCTCTCACTCTCCAGCTACTTTCTCCCCTGAATGGCTGATGTTTCTCCTCAGGTCCTGGCGGTGTCTTTACTACTACTCCGTCGGCTTTCTTACTCCTCACTTTTCTTTCAGTTTCCTTCCTCTTTCTTTGGGTCTAAAGATTCCTTTGTGTGTCTTGACATTTTTGCAGTCAACTCTCTCTCTTACTACTGCTCACTTCAGACTCTTCACTCTCGACTCCTCTCCACCACTTTCCTTCTCTTTTCTCTCCTGCCATACCCCACAGGCCACTCGCTCCTCCCCCAGGTCTGATCTCTCCCTCCCCAGTTGGTTGCCTGTTAACTCACAGTGCCCAGCCCTGTCACCTGGTTCTATGGTAGTCTCCCACCCTGGTTTTGGAGTGGTAGTGTCCTAGTGTGCTGGAGTGTATACTGACTGGCACAGTTATGCAGGACCCGAGCTGTTACAGTGATGTTACCTTGTTTTGTGACACCTGGTTACCACAGGGGCATCACATTCCCCCTTGGTTAAATCCAGCACGTCCGCGGGCTGCAATTCAAACAGGTCATACTACAGTTTTTACATGCAGAACATGAAACAGGTTAACATTATAAAACATCTTAAACATTTCTTCCCTTGTGGGAGGCACATTTCCTTAAACGTTGAAACCTGGTTTCACCTTCCTTACCACCTGCCACCTAGAGTCTCTGACACCACTGCTCAGTGGCTTCCCACCCAAAGTCCCTGGTGTCCTTTTATTCCTGGATAAGCAAACAAAGTGGTAAAGTCCTTGGAGAGCGTCACCGGTTCCTGTGTGACGGGGTCCTGGCGTGGCTTTGTATAAATACCATGTCCATAAAATGTAAATAAAAGGCCCATGACTCTGTAACCGTAACCCAAACACTGACAATCCAGGATCTTTTTGCAGAAAGGATGAAGATAGGACTTGGTGTCAAATCGTTTTGGTTATAGCTCATCACAATGCTGCCATGTACCAGTGTGGTGGCCCCATTGTTTTTTTTTTCCCCAATTCTTAATTGGATAACGTGTTATTAAACTATCATGTTGAATGCATAAAATTGAATTTTTTCTGTATCTGACACTGTTGACCTTGAAGCCAAAATATACAAAAGTTGCCCCCCCTCCGCACCGCGGCGCTCCGCACAATATGCAGATATGGTCTCCCCCGCAGCTGTCTTTTTTATTTTGCTTTCATTGCTTGACAAGTGTAATTAATCTATTTTATACATTACATAACATAGCCCAGAGGTCTGGTTTATGCAGTTTCGTGGCTGCGGGATATCTGTCCTTATATTTAAGGTCTTGCAGCCTGATTGGTGGATATCTGCTGTACTTGCCTCTGGGTCTGTCAAAGTAATCACACGAACCTTATTCTGGCAGGAATTAACCCTTCTTAGGGAGTATTATTTAGTGCAGCCATGTGATCTCCAGGTGAAGCCCCTGCACAATGTAATCCACTAACCCTCCAGTGTCAATCTGTGAAGTATCTCATGTGGTAACTTTTTGGGAAAGTTGAGCGATAACATTATGGGGTGACATTATTGACATTTTAAGATTCGCTTATACACACAACGTTTTGCAGAAAAGGATTTGGGTTAGAGATGAGCGATCCTTTTGAAATTCGAATTTGTCAAACCCGCTTGTCATAAGAGCTTACACTCTACAGGAGAGAGAACCCCGCTGACCATAAGAGCTTACACTCTACAGGAGAGAGAGGAACCCGCTGACATAAGAGCTTAAACTCTACAGGAGAGAGAGAAACCCGCTGACATAAGAGCTTACACTCTACAGGAGAGAGAGAGGACCCCGCTGACCATAAGAGCTTACACTCTACAGGAGCGAGAACCCCGCTGACTATAAGAGCTTACACTCTACAGGAGCGAGAACCCCGCTGACCATAAGAGCTTACACTCTACAGGAGAGAGAGAAACCCACTGACCATAAGAGCTTACACTCTACAGGAGAGAGAGAAAGGATCCCACTGACCATAAGAGCTTACACTCTACAGGAAAGAGAGAAACCCGCTGACCATAGGAGCTTACACTCTACAAGAGAGAGAGAACCCCGCTGACATAAGAGCTTACACTCTACAGGAGAGAGAGAGGACCCCGCTGACCATAAGAGCTTACACTCTACAGGAGAGAGAGAGGACCCCGCTGACCATAAGAGCTTACACTCTACAGGAGCGAGAACCCCGCTGACCATAAGAGCTTACACTTTACAGGAGAGAGAGAAAGGATCCCACTGACCATAAGAGCTTACACTCTACAGGAAAGAGAGAAGCCAGCTGACCATAAGAGCTTACACTCTACAGGAGAGAGAAAGGACCTCGCAGACCATAAGAGCTTACACTCTACAGGAGAGAGAGAAAGGATCCCACTGACCATAAGAGCTTACACTCTACAGGAGAGAAAGAGGACCTCGCTGACCATAAGAGCTTACACTCTACAGGAGAGAGAGAGGACCCCACTGACCATAAGAGCGTACACTCTACAGGAGAGAGAAAGGACCCCACTGACCATAAGAGCTTACACTCTACAGGAGAGAAAGGACACTGCTGACCATAAGAGCTTACACTCTACAGGAGAGTGAGAGGACCCCGCTGACCATCAGAGCTTACACTCTACAGGAGAGAGAGAGAGGACCCCACTGATCATAAGAGCTTACACTCTACAGGAGAGAGAGAAAGGACCCCACTGACCATAAGAGCTTACACTCTACAGGAGAGAGAGCACTCCGCTGACCATAAGAGCTTACACTCTACAGGACAGAGAGAGGACCCAGCTGACCATAAGAGCTTACACTCTACAGGAGAGAGAGAGAGGACCCCACTGTCCATAAGAGCTTACACTCTACAGGAGAGAGAGAGGACCCCGCTGACCATAAGAGCTTACACTCTACAGGAGAGAGAGAGAGGACCCCACTTTCCATAAGAGCTTACACTTTACAGGAGAGAGAGTATCCCGTTGACTATAAGAGCTTACACTCTACAGGAGAGAGAGAGAGGACCCCACTGACCATAAGAGCTTACACTCTACTGGAGAGAGAGAGGACCCCCTAACCATAACCGCTTACACTCTACAGGAAAGAGAAGACTCCACTGACCATAAGAGCTTACACTCTACAGGAGAGAGAGAGAGGACCCCACTGTCCATAAGAGCTTACACTCTACAGGAGAGAGAGAGGACCCCACTGTCCATAAGAGCTTACACTCTACAGGAGAGAGAGAGAGGACCCCACTGTCCATAAGAGCTTACACTCTACAGGAGAGAGAGAAAGGACCCCGCTGACCATAAGAGCTTACACCTTACAGGAGAGAGAGTATCCCGTTGACTATAAGAGCTTACACTCTACAGGAGAGAGAGAGAGAGAGAGAACCCCACTGACCATAAGAGCTTACACTCTACAGGAGAGAAAGAGAGGACCCCACTGTCCATAAGAGCTTACACTCTACAGGAGAGAGAGAGGACCCCACTGTCCATAAGAGCTTACACTCTACAGGAGAGAGAGAGAGGACCCCACTGTCCATAAGAGCTTACACTCTACAGGAGAGAGAGAAAGGACCCCGCTGACCATAAGAGCTTACACCTTACAGGAGAGAGAGTATCCCGTTGACTATAAGAGCTTACACTCTACAGGAGAGAGAGAGAGAGAACCCCACTGACCATAAGAGCTTACACTCTACAGGAGAGAAAGAGAGGACCCCACTGTCCATAAGAGCTTACACTCTACAGGAGAGGGAGAGACGACCCGACTGTCCATAAGAACTTATACTTTACAGGAGAGAGAGTATCTCGTTGACTATAAGAGCTTACACTCTACAGGAGAGAGAGAGAGGACCCCACTGACCATAACATCTTACACTCTACAGGAAAGAGAAGACTCTGCTGACCATAAGAGCATATGCTCTACAGGAGAGAGAGAGAGGACCTCACTGACCATAAGAGCTTACACTCTACAGGAGAGAGAGGACCCCACTGTCCATAAGAGCTTACACTCTACAGGAGAGAGAGAGAGAGGACCCCACTGTCCATAAGAGCTTACACTCTACAGGATAGAGAGAGGACCCGGCTGACCATGAGAGCTTACACTCTACAGGAGAGAGAAAGAGGACCCCACTGTCCATAAGAGCTTATACTTTACAGGAGAGAGAATATCCCGTTGACTATAAGAGCTTACACTTTACAGGAGAGAGAGAGAGAGAGGACCCCACTGACCATAAGAGCTTACACTCTACAGGAGAGAGAGAGAGGACCCCACTGACCATAAGAGCTTACACTCTACAGGAGAGAGAGAGAGAGGACCCCACTGTCCATAAGAGCTTACACTCTACAGGAGAGAGAGAGGACCCCGCTGACCATGAGAGCTTACACTCTACAGGAGAGAGAAAGAGGACCCCACTGTCCATAAGAGCTTATACTTTACAGGAGAGAGAATATCCCGTTGACTATAAGAGCTTACACTTTACAGGAGAGAGAGAGAGAGAGAGGACCCCACTGACCATAAGAGCTTACACTCTACAGGAGAGAGAGAGGACCCCACTGACCATAAGAGCTTACACTCTACAGGAGAGAAAGAGAGAGGACCCAACTGACCATAACAGCTTACACTCTACAGGAAAGAGAAGACTCTGCTGACCATAAGAGCATATGCTCTACAGGAGAGAGAGAGGACCTCACTGACCATAAGAGCTTACACTCTAAAGGAGAGACTTACCCTCTGACACAGATGGAAAATGACTGCCGTACAAACTGCCCCTCTGGGAACTGATCTGTGATGGCCGCGGCACTGACCTCCATGTACAATGTGTGATCATCCTCTAGATGTCATAGCTTCACGGCATTATGGGAAGACCCGCAATGTAAAGTGATATTGGCCCGTTTTCTAATGCTTCTGCTGTGTGACCAGAACTTATTTTCTTCCATGCGTTTTATGTGTTTTTTCTATGTATTTTTTTCTGGTTTGCTATAGAAACCTATGCAAAAAAATGACTAAAAAACGTGCAGAGTGAGTCCAACACCAGGAGCCGCTCACAGTCTCACCGGTGTTGGCCAAGCTGATCATTCTTACTTTTCTCAGTCCAAACTAAATGCATTATTACACAGATATTCTTAGACCCAATGAGGCTATTGTACTTACTTTGAACACTCTAACTTTAGTCACAGTGGGGCACGCTCCACCTGGGCGTGAATCCTACCTAGGAATATCTTTGAGAAAATGTACCTGCGCAATATTAAAATGAGGAGTCCAGGCTGAGATCATAAAATGCACAAAATAATTTTGACATGGATTTTCAAAGTAAGTACACCAGCCTCATCAGGATCTAACAGGCGTATCTAATATTGTATGTGGTTTGTATTGTCAAATCTGGTGACAGATCCTCTTTATTAAAGGGAACTTGTCATATTGTGTTATAAACCTGCTCATCTGGTCAGTGTGTGTACCGCCCAGAGCTATGGGGTACTCGGTCCCGGGCAGTGCGCTACTGGGATGTGTCACCGGGTGGCCGTTACCCGGTTCCGTAACCCTCGGGGCGCTTTTAAAAAGGGGTATATATACAGGGGAATAGTTAATAAAGTTTAAGTCTGACGCCACTTGCAGGTTTCGGTTATGGTGATGGGACCGCCGCTGCACAGTCTCTCCACTGGGGCTGATGTGATGGCAGTCTGGATGTTGGGCCCTCCGCAAGTAGGGGCAGGGTCCCAGGGGATAGGCGATGGAGTTAGGCGTGGGAATAAGGTAGGCCACACAAGGGGTTGCTGTATAACTGGTTCTCTTTACTCACAGTAGATGGTACCCGGAGGAAGGCTGGTATTCACCTCTGGTTCCCATAGTCCGAGTGCTGGTTGATGACCTGGTGGCTTCTTTCCACTGCACCTTTCTCAAGTTGGTGGGTCCCCGTGGCTTGAATCGTCTGGGGGTCCCCTCCTGTTTGTCTCTCAGTCTCTGGTCCGTACGGCGGCAGTGTGAACCCTGTAGGGTCGGTGTTCCGTTCCCTGGTTCTCCCGTTACTGTTGGTGACCTCGGACTTCTAAGTTTAGTGAGGTCTTGGATGGTCCCCTCACTGTGCAGATTTTATCAGGTCTGCCTGGAGCGTTTTCCTGACCTAGGGCTCTGTACCTCGTCGTTGCTATGGTTTAGGTAGTACTTCGCTGTACTCCACCGGCAACCACATGTCTGGGCCCTAAGGTCACCATTACACTCCTATGTCAGAGCAGTTACGTCCGTCTCCTCTCACTTCCACTTCCTCACTCTCACTCTTACTGTCTGTTTGTCCCCTCCCACCTGGTCGTTGTCTAGTGAACTGGATCGGCTCCACCCCTGGGTGGCCATGCATTAGGTCCAAGTCTAGATTGTCACCAGTCTGTGTGGATGGGGGAATACTGGGATTATGATGTGTTTTGCTGTTACAGACACTGGCATTTTTTCCGCCCCCCCTGGTTTTTTCTCATCACTCTCGCGGGGACTGGAGCACTTCGGGAGCTTCCGGGTTAGGTCACTGCCTCCTTCCGCCCGCGCTTGCAGGATTTGTGGGCGGGATCCCCTTTTGTGCCCTGTTTCACCACAGTGATGGCGCAGTTACTTTTTCACACAAAATGGCGACAGTTGCACAAGTCACAAAAAACAGTCCATAAGGCGCATGTCACCCGTTTTAACGGGTCCAGTTCAATCCTGTTTGTGACGCCAAGAAAAGCTGTACCGCCCAGGGCTATGGGGTACTCGGTCCCGGGCAGTGTACTACTGGGATGTGTCACTTGGTGGCCGTTTCCCGGTTCCATGACCCTGGGGGCGCTTTTAAAAAGGGGTATATGTACAAGGGAATAGTTAATAAAGTTTATGTCGTGACGCCACTTGCGGGTTGCGGTTATGGAGGTAGAACCGCCGCTGCACAGTTTTTCCACTGGGGCTGATGTGACGGCAGCTGGATGTTGGACCCTCTGCAAGTAGGGCCGGGGCCCGAGGGGATAGGTGATGGAGTTAGGTGCGGGAATGAGGTAGGCCACACAAGGGGTTGCTGTATAGGGTTGGTGTTCTGTTCTGGTCCCTGGTTCTCCCGTTACTGCTGGTGCCCCCGGACTTCTAATGTAAGTGAGGTCCTGGATAGTCCCCTCACTGTGCAGATTTTATCAGGTCGGCCTGGAGCGTTTGCATGACCTAGGGCTCTGTATCCCGTCGGTGCTATGGTTTTGGGAGTACTCTACCATACTCCACCGGCACCCACGCGCCTTGGCCCTCATGTCACCGTCACACTCCCGTGTCAGAGAAGTTACATCCGTCTCCTCTCACTTCCACTTCCTCACTCTCAGGCCGGGGCCACACGGGGATCTATTGCGATCCTCGCATGACACTCGGCTCACGCTGGCAGCACAGCAGGAGTAGTAAGGGTCTAGGGGCTGCAAAAGGAAGCAAAAATAGGGGGCAATTATCCTGCAATCATGTTGATATGGAATAAATAAAGAAAACAGCATGGGCTTCTCTCCTTTTTTGATAACCAACACAGGTAAAACAGAGAACTGCAGACTGCAACTTTGTATTCAAATACAGTGGAACCTCGCTTAACGAGCAAGGCTTTCTGTAAATTTGTAACTCGGTTTACGAGAAAGCCTTGCTGTACGAGCAAAATACTCACTGCACACACTTCCGGTTCCGTACATCCACCGCACTCTAACCCGCTCTTGCAGTCCACACAAACACACACAAGCACGCACAAACACACACAAACCAACACGCACGCACACACACACATACAATATTATGCTCACCTTACCTTCCGTTCCCTCGCCGGCTTCCTGGAACTTGCATGTATCGGGTAACCAAGGCGACCGATGCCGGACCTTCAGCTCCCAGCGCGTTGACGTCAAAGGCAGGAGCCGCTTGTCTCTGATTGGCCAGCGCGCTGCCTTTGAGTAGCGGCTGACAGGGGAAGGTCCTCCCTTCACAGGATGTGTATCCAGTAACCATCGCGACGAGGGAGGAACTTCCCCTTTCAGGCGCTACTCAAAGGCAGCGCGCTGGACAATCAGAGGCAAGCGGCTCCTGCCTTTGATGTCAGCGTGCTGTGTGCGGAAGGTCTGGCATTGGTCACCTTGGTTACCAGATACACGTCTTGTACGGGCGAACTGCAAGTTCCAGGAGACCGGCGAGGGAAAGTAAGGTAAGGGGAGCATAATCTGTGTTTGCGCGTGTGTGTTTGTGGGTGTTTGTATATGTTTGTGTGTGTTTGTTCGTGTTTGTGTGTGTTTGTACGTGTTTGTGTGTGTTTGTGTGTGTTTGTGTGAGTTTGTGTGTGTTTGTACGTGTGTGGAATAGCACAATAGTGCACCAGGATGGGACATTTAACAAGCTGTGGAACGAATTGTCTGCATTGTAATGATTTCCTATGGGAAATCTTGCTGTGCTGAACGAGTAACTTGGTTAACAAGCACACTCCCAGAGCGGATTGTTTTCGTTAACCAAGTTCCCACTGTAAACTTTATTTCCGTGTGTGTGTTTTAACTCTATACTTGCTGGGTTAGTAATGGGGATGTCTGATAGACGCTTCTCCATTACTAACCCTTGGGCTTGATGCCAGCTGTGAATTGCCAGTTAGCATCAACCCTAAAAGTATCAACCCAATTGCCACCGCACCAGGGCAATCGGGAAAAGCCAGGTAAAGCGTCAGAATTGAAAGATCTTCTGGGGCAGCTGTAGGCTGCTATTTTTAGGCTGGGATGGGCTCAATAATGTCATCCCCCAGCTGTCTAGTATACCTTGGCTGGTTATAAAAAATAAATAGAATCCCATGTTGTTGTTTTTTACATTATTTAACTAAATAAAAAAATGGTGTGGGAACCCATCTATTTTAATCACCAGCCAAGGTAAAGTAGAAAGCTGAGGCTGCAGCCTGCAGTTGTCTGTTTTACCTGCGCTGGTTATCAAAAATAGGTGGGAGCCAAAGTCAGGGTTTTTTTTTTTATCTTTATTGTTCACAGCAGCATACAATAATGCTTGTTGATTGGCTGAACTGAATGAAGCCTTTCAACAAACTTTATTAGCATACGAACAGTACCCGAACTCCGACATTGACCAGCAGTAAGGATACCTAGAGTCAGGTATCCAGGTCGGCACATAGGTGTGGAACCTATCTAGGGTGGTGAGGGACCCCAGGGACCAACAGTAGGTTTGGTCAGGGGTCAAAATCTCCCCTTTCCCTTCCCTTTCGCCATGTGCTAGTGACTCGCCCACCCCAGGGCTGTGGGACACCCGGTGCCGGGCCGGACTAGTCCGGTGGTAGTCAGTGGTGGCTGGGCCCGGCTCCGTGGCCCTGGTGGGTGTCAGTAGAATATGTGGCTTGATGCATAAAGTTGGTGTTCGTGACGCCACCTATGGTCTGCGGCTATTAAGCCGCCGCTGCTGTGTGAGGCCTCCGGGATGATGTTATGGCAGCAATGGTGGTACTGCTCCCCACAGGTGGAGCAATGCCCGGGGCACAGTTGGTGCTTGTGAATGTCTATGCAGCTGAAATAACAGAGACCACTCCAAGGGTGCAGTTCAAGTTCTTTACTCACAATTCTTGTCTGGGCCCAGGGGCCCTTGGACTGCTGGGACCACTGTCAGGGACCTCTGCCGTTTCTGGGTGGTTCTGAGAGTAGAAGCCGGTACCCTTCTCTTTAGTGTCTCTATCTTCTGCTGTCTTCCTTAGCCTTGCCTTTGATAGGATAAACCTGGCTTGGCCTCCACTACAGCCTCCAGGCTGGGGGGTCACCTGTTGGCTGATTACACCTTTTCTGGAAGTCTGCTATGGGTTCTGGCCCGGGGAGTTTACAACATTCCCTGGGCCTCGGTTTTTACTGTTTGGAGATGATTTTGCACTACTCCGGTTTCTAGGGACCGTCCCCTGTTGCAGCTTGATCCCTCCACCGATGTTCTTGTGGAGCAGGCCACCGTAGCTCTACAAACTACCCGTGGTACCTCTAGGACTACCCGTGGCCCTGGGACCCTTTCTGTTCTCTGCGTGGTGTCACCTGGACCCTCTGAGTCCCAGGATCTTCACCAGGAAGCGTCTCTTTCTTTCCTTTCAGCTCCTGACTGACTTGGAGCTTTCTTTCCTTTCTCTTCTCCTCCTTGCCTGCCTCCAGCAGGCCTCCTCCTCCTTCCCCACTTTCTCTCGTTCTCCTTCTTCAACTACATGCTGGCTCCTCACTCTCTCACTCCCTGAGGTAGACTGACTAAACTTGACCTTCCTCTCTGTGTCTGCTCTCAGATGGCTCCTCCCACCTCCCCAATTGCCCTGTTCTACCCTATAGGAGCAGGGATGGGTCTTACGACCCCTCCCAGCATGCAGCATGGGAGGGTTGTCTGCCACTTTCCCTGGTCCCAGTGTGTTCCTAGCAATGGGTGTAGTGTGGATTTACCAGGGGACCGGAGTTCACTCTCTTCCTCACCCAGAATGGGCATCACACCGCTGGATGGGGTGCAATGACCTGTGGCGACGGAAGCCTCAGGGGCGTGACCGTCATGTCAATATGGAAATCCTCCTCTAAAGACCTAAATGTTTTTTTCCATCAAGCAACTTAAAAAATCCTATTCCAATCTTCCGCGTTCTGCAATTACAGCAGAATTTTCCATCACAACGTTTTGCCAGTCTTGCCGTCACAGTCTCCAGGGAAGGCACATGCCCTCTGGCCCTGTCCTGACGGAGCCACCTTGTATTTAGCTCTTAGTGTTAATTGCCAGGCTACCCTAATGCTTCCAGAAAAACATAAAGCCGCGTCTGTTAAAGTTTAAAAAAAAAAAAAAACCCGTTCAGACTTCACATTTCCTTATTTCTTTTTCCTTAACTTATTATGATTGCTACAAATAAAACTGGCTCGGAGGCAGAAGACGCCGAAGAGAGCGTCCCCCGGACCTGCCCATAAACTTCACAAAACACACGAACATAGTCAGACTAAATAAACAGTACACGTGTACATCTGGGACGGCGTCCAAATGTGGAGCGATTCCACCAAACTCAGCCTCGTACATTCACTGGAATCGGAGGGGGGGGACTTAGGACGGTTTAAGATGCTATTAAGGGAGCGGCAGCTGAGAGGGCGCACAGTGCACAGCTGTCCTTCCCCACTATCAGATGTAAAGTCAGGCTCCACGGCACAATGCACCTACTGTCACTCGCGCACCCACCCAAAGTATTTTAAACTTGACCCCCGTCCACTTCAAAAGTGACATCCGAAACCTTCCAACTGCGGGTTTCAGACCCATCTGGCTTGTCGCCCTCCACATCAAATGTTAAAAGTAAAAAAAATATTCGGCAGTTGTCACAATGCGAGATCTGTCCGGCACACGCCCTTCAGCCTCATCAAACATGGCCTGCCTAAGGTCAATAAATAAACCCGCCGGTGAGCGTAAGTGGGTTACTTTTTCCGTACTGTGCTACAACTTGTTCAGTGTTATGAATGGCCTGCCAGATCGTCTGTAACGGCTCCAGGGATTCGGTGAGGAATGAACGCGGGGAGATTAGCACGGGGCGTTTGTGGTTGGCGCTGCCTGCCGAAGGACACTGAGGGGCTTGTGTTACCTGCGCTCTGGCAGAGGCCCGGCCGCACCTGTGCTGCTAAAATAATCCGCCGAAACGGAAAGAGTACACACTGGATAAAATGTAAACTGAAGAAGTATACCACAATGTCATCTGCTGGAAACCACGGGAAAAGTACAATATTTGCTTTACGAGTTCTAAGCTCTTAGGAGCGGATGTGACTATCATTCATTTCCTGCAAAAATATACAAAAATGCCGCCATATAGTTTCTACCATACTTGTCAACTCTCCCTGAAGGCTGCTGGCGTAAGAGGAGACCTCCCTGATTCTTGGAAGTGTCAGCTCATCTCAAATGTTCTGTTGAATGTGCCCAAAAACGTCTAGAAATGAGGAAAGCTACTTTAGGGTGCGGAAAAGAGAGTAATGTAAGTGAATGGGTGTGGGCTTTGGAGTGGGCGCAGGTACAGTAGAAAAATGTTCTCAAATTTGATGCCTTCCTTCAAAAAATTGATGTCTGGTTTACACCCTACACTTACAAAGTTTGACGACCCACTCTGACTTGATATGTCGTATGCCAATATGTAGTGCCACCATCAGCTTTTTTAAGAAGTCTTCCTTGCCTTCTCGTTGACTTCTATTATAAATTATTGAGAGTCTTCCAAGCAGAAAACGCCTTTTTGGAAACCTAAAGCGATTAAAGATGTTCAAAAGCCTGAACATAAGAACGGCAAGTCATTTTTACATAGAAATAAATGGGAAGATGTAACTCGGAGATGGTACTCAAAAGTGGACACAGTAGGCCATAGGGAGATCCCGGGCCTACCCTAACGTGGGGTAGAGGACCGGGACTGTGGCAGCTGATCCCCAGAGCAAGGGCAGACACAGGAGCAGACAGGACTTGGTTTCAAGTGTGGACAGGAACCACCAGGGCGGCCCAAGGCAAACAGCACAGGCAAGACAGACAGGCAGAGTCTCTAGCACCAACAGGGCAGGACGAACAGGCAGGGTGACTAGCACCAGCAAGGCAGGATGGACTGGTAGCAGGTACAGGCAGGGACAGGACTGGAATCAGGTGCCAACAGGGCAGGACGGGCTGGGACCAGATATAAGCAGGGACAGGACTGGCACTAGGTGTTAACAGGGAAGGACAGGCAGGTAGCCATGTATGGACAGGACAGGGCTGAAACCAGGTGCCATTAGGCAGGTCAGGCTGGGAACAGGTACAGGCAGGAACAGGAACAGGCAGGAACAGGACTGGCAGGACAAGCAGGACAGGATGGGACATGAGACCTGACAACTAGCTAGCCAGAGTACAACTGACTAGGAACAGATGATGTTGAACAGGCACCTCCCCTAGTGGGAGAGTGCCTTAAATACTTAGGCACATCCTAGGAGTGGCGCGCGGGCCCTTTAAGAGTGGGGCATCAGCGCACGTGCACTGCCTAGGATTGCACCCTGAGGTCCTGTGACATGCGCACAGACTCCTAGAGGGGGAAGTAGGAGGTACCCACGTGGAGGAGCAAAGGGACGCCGGGCAGCATAGAGGGAGATGGCCGCGGTGGTGAGTGACTGCATGTCCCTGTAGGAGGGAAGAGCTAGGAATGCAGGGACGCAGCACTACAGAAGATTTTTTGAGTGGTTTCTGAGTGCTTTTTCAGGTGGAACTGTTCCAAACCTGCCTAAAATAAATACTGTATGATCATACTCTTGAAGTCTACAAAGCAGTCAGAGAGAGAGTTAAGGCTGGTGCCACCATAGTCATAGCCAGGTGAGCACTACCCAGCAGCATGAGAGAGTGATTATCATGCCTCAGGACTTGATCTGATGGCCTCCTGCTCCGTGATCTGTTTCCTTTCCTGCTGAACAACAGCTTGGTCAGTCCCTTTCCAAATGCTGATGATCATTTACTGTTACTTTTGCTTCTCTCCTTTTGGTTGGTGGTTGTCAGCTGTTTTCACTTGCTTATTGGCTCTGTCCTATCAAATCTTGGGTGGGGCTATTTCTTCTCTCCGGATTCCAGTCTTCTTTATTGTCTATATTATTTCCATATGGATTTCTGTTGTGGAGTTTTTGCTTTGCTAGAAGGGATTTTTCCTGAGGCCATTGTTGCATTTGCTCTGTGCTTTCTCGATTGTCATACCTTCACCTTTCTTATGTTTGTTGGTAGGTTTGTAGGAGGTAACCCTTGCTTGCATTTATTATTTCTCATTTCCACTTGTGCAAATGTTTTACGTTTCCCCACTTTGGGTACCTATCTATCTCTGCCCGCTTGCCTTATCTTGGTGTGTAGTATGTAGTAACCTCCCCACTGGTTCCTCAGGAGGAACGTGAAACAACCCGACTTTGTTTCAGGCAGACAGGTCCGGGTTGTGGTTTTTTAGTTGTGTGGCTAGGGATATTCCAGTCTGCGCAGGGAAATTAGGGTGCTGTGCAGTGAGGGATACAGCACGCTTGCCCTATCTTGGTTTGTAGTGTAGCGCCCCTGAGACTGTGTGCTACAGGATATTGTATTTTATGTACTTTATAATATCTGTCCACCCTGAGCAGGCAGAGGTTAAATTCTTAGTAAGTTTAATTTCCTGTTTCACACAGTCTCACACACAGGCAGAGGGGACAGTCCTTAGATGGAGGCACGTGCAGGAGAAAGCTACAAAAGGGACAGTTTAGTTTCAGTTTACCTTAGAACGCCTTGGGAAAGCAGAAAGAGTGGAAGAATATACTTTTGCAGCTCCCTAGGGAGCTCTATCTCAGAGAGGCAGAGCAGAAGAACCACCAAGTCCAGATCGGTTCATACACCCTTTCCTTACCTGGGACGGGGCGAGTGGATGGCTGAGGACCCGTAAGCTGAGAGAGCAGACAGCGCCATTTAGGAGGCTCCAGGTCCATTAGCCGGCAGAGACCTGGAATGGGAGAGGTGGCTAGCCGGCATGAAGTACAGAGCCTGGGATCGGTAGTCATGTGGCATGGAGGGTCACAGAGCCCCGCAGCTTCGGGTGGCAGAGTAGCGGGTCCCAAGAGCTCCAGAGACAAGGAGGGGACCACCACACGAGTGCACAAGGGGAAAGACCACAGGCTGCCTTACCAGACTTTGACCTGTGTCCTGCCTGGGAACAGCCAGAGTCATTGCAGTAATGAAAGAACTGTAAGTAAACAAGATCTGAAACCCGCAACCCAGTGACTCTGACTCTGTCTGTCGTCGCCTTGTGATCTTGCAATTCCCAGTTCCCCATTCTCCCTCCCGGGGGCCGCTCCACCTGTGGGGGGGCGATATCATTCCAGCTGCACCCCAACATCACCTCCGGCGAGGTACCATGCAGCGGCGGCCTTATCCCTGGCCGCACACCACAGGTGGCGTAGTCGACATCATCCGTTCCACTCCTGGAGGAGGAAAGGTCGGAGGAAGGGTCCGCAGCGGAGGAGGCCGAGACCCCAGTCACCACCGTAACTGGTGACTAGGAACAATCCTTGCTAGCCTCCCTTTACTGTGCACCACGGGGCCACGGATCCAGGTCGGACCACGACTTCTACAAACCACTGGCCCAGCGACGGGTATACAAGGTATGGACCGAAGCGCCTATCTTGAGCTCCGTGGGGTGTTACAGTAGTACATAGTAACCTCCCCACTGGCTCCTCAGGAGGTGCGTGAAACAACCTGACTTCATTTCAGGCAGACAGGTCTGGGTTGTGGGTTTTTAGTTATGCAGCTAGGGATATTCCAGTCTGCGCAGGAAAATTTGGGTGCTGTGTAGCGAGTGATACAGCATGCTTACCCTATCTTGGTTTGTAATACGTAGTAACCTCCCCACTGTTTCCTCAGGAGGTTTGTGAAACAACTTGACTTCATTTCAGGCAGACAAGTCCCGGTTGTGGGGGTAGGGATATTCCTGTCTGCGCAGGAACCATTTCGGTTAGATTACCCTAAATAAAACCACAGTGAATTTTTCCAATCGAGTGCTTTCATATCGGGGAGCAAATGTATGATTTGAAGGTCCAATGATTTCCACTCCGGTTTTGCACCCCTTTAACATTCGGACAATGCATGAGAGCCCAAGGTGGCTCATGGACCATTTTTTGTAAAATATTACTGCATGTATGGACTGGATTGATCACTGTGATAGTTAAAAGAGTCAGTGCTACTGGCACAGTTACAAGTAGGATATTTATTGAGGCACGTGTCTGGCTCTTTTATGGGCCACGAGACTGGCACCGTATCTAGGGCAGTGTGTCTGGCACGGTATCTAAACCGTATTGTGAACTTTGCTATGAATAGCATCGGATTGTAACGAGGGTGCGGGATGTGCCCAGGGTGATGGACTTGTAACTACGTGCGCTCATTATGCATATGCTAAACATGTTGCAGACTCTTTAGATTAATTTCATGCCTGTGATGGTTACATATATCTGTCAGCATGGTCTTTTGCAGGAGACGGCTAGGTGAATGGCAGGATTCCCTTTAGTCTTGGGTCAATGTGTCATGATGTCTACAAAAACCATGAATGAATGAAAGTTGCACAGAGAACTGTAAAATGCGAATATAGGGATCATGTTCTTAGGTGCATAGATTTTGCAGCGTTTTTATTCCCACTGTATACTATAGCTATGCTTTATTATTGTGCATATATTGCAATGTTAGCTGAGAAGACTTTCAGTGGTAGAGGAGCTACAATGGACTCACTTCTTGTAAAAGACTCTACTGAAGCTAGAATGGACTCACTGCCGGAAAAAGACTCTACTGAAGCTAGAATGGACTCACTACTGGGAAAAGACTCGCTACTGGAGCTAGAATGGACTCACTACTGGTAAAAGACTCTACTGGAGCTAGAATGGACTCACTACTTGTAAAAGACTCTACTGGAGCTAGAATGGACTCGCTATTGGAAAAAGACTCTGCTGAAGATAGAATGGACTCACTACTGGTAAAAGACTCGCTACTGGAGCTAGAATGGACTCACTGCTAGAAAAAGACTCGGTACTGGAGCTAGAATGGACTCACTGCCGGAAAAAGACTCTACTGAAGCTAGAATGGACTCACTGACGGAAAAAGACTCTACTGAAGCTAGAATGGACTCGCTACTGGAAAAAGACTCGCTACTGGAGCTAGAATGAACTCACTACTGGAAAAAGACTCTACTGGAGCTAGAATGGACTCACTGCTGGAAAACGACTCACTACTGGAGCTAGAATGGACTCACTGCTGAAAAAGAAAGACTCGGTATTGGAGCTAGAATGGACTCACTGCTAGAAAAAGACTCGGTACTGGAGCTAGAATGGATTCGCTACTGGGAAAAGATTCTACTGAAGCTAGAATGGACTCGCTACTGGAAAAAGACTCTACTGAAGCTAGAATGGACTCGCTACTGGTAAAAGACTCTACTGGAGCTAGAATGGACTAATTACTGGAAAAAGACTTGCTACTGGAGCTAGAATGGACTCACTACTGGTAAAAGACTCTACTGGAGCTAGAATGGACTCGCTACTGGAAAAAGACTCTGCTGAAGCTAGAATGGACTCACTACCGGTAAAAGACTCGCTACTGGAGCTAGAATGGACTCACTGCTAGAAAAAGACTCGGTACTGGAGCTAGAATGGACTCACTGCCGGAAAAAGACTCTACTGAAGCTAGAATGGACTCACTGCCGGAAAAAGACTCTACTGAAGCTAGAATGGACTCGCTACTGGAAAAAGACTCGCTACTGGAGCTAGAATGTACTCACTACTGGAAAAAGACTCTACTGGAGCTAGAATGGACTCACTGCTGGAAAACGACTCGCTACTGGAGCTAGAATGGACTCACTGCTGAAAAAGAAAGACTCGGTATTGGAGCTAGAATGGACTCACTGCTGGAAAAAGACTCGGTACTGGAGCTAGAATGGACTCGCTACTGGAAAAAGACTCTACTGAAGCTAGAATGGACTCGCTACTGGTAAAAGACTCTACTGGAGCTAGAATGGACTAATTACTGGAAAAAGACTTGCTACTGGAGCTAGAATGGACTCACTACTGGTAAAAGACTCTACTGGAGCTAGAATGGACTCGCTACTGGAAAAAGACTCTGCTGAAGCTAGAATGGACTCACTACCGGTAAAAGACTCGCTACTGGAGCTAGAATGGACTCACTGCTAGAAAAAGACTCGGTACTGGAGCTAGAATGGACTCACTGCCGGAAAAAGACTCTACTGGAGCTAGAATGGACTCGCTATTGGAAAAAGACTCTGCTGAAGATAGAATGGACTCACTACTGGTAAAAGACTCGCTACTGGAGCTAGA
Organism: Anomaloglossus baeobatrachus; assembly: GCF_048569485.1. Lineage (NCBI taxonomy): Eukaryota > Metazoa > Chordata > Amphibia > Anura > Aromobatidae > Anomaloglossus > Anomaloglossus baeobatrachus. The sequence goes on along the minus strand of NC_134363.1, from coordinate 49,402,802 downwards.
ATGGACTCACTGCTAGAAAAAGACTCGGTACTGGAGCTAGAATGGACTCACTGCCGGAAAAAGACTCTACTGAAGCTAGAATGGACTCACTGACGGAAAAAGACTCTACTGAAGCTAGAATGGACTCGCTACTGGAAAAAGACTCGCTACTGGAGCTAGAATGAACTCACTACTGGAAAAAGACTCTACTGGAGCTAGAATGGACTCACTGCTGGAAAACGACTCACTACTGGAGCTAGAATGGACTCACTGCTGAAAAAGAAAGACTCGGTATTGGAGCTAGAATGGACTCACTGCTAGAAAAAGACTCGGTACTGGAGCTAGAATGGATTCGCTACTGGGAAAAGATTCTACTGAAGCTAGAATGGACTCGCTACTGGAAAAAGACTCTACTGAAGCTAGAATGGACTCGCTACTGGTAAAAGACTCTACTGGAGCTAGAATGGACTAATTACTGGAAAAAGACTTGCTACTGGAGCTAGAATGGACTCACTACTGGTAAAAGACTCTACTGGAGCTAGAATGGACTCGCTACTGGAAAAAGACTCTGCTGAAGCTAGAATGGACTCACTACCGGTAAAAGACTCGCTACTGGAGCTAGAATGGACTCACTGCTAGAAAAAGACTCGGTACTGGAGCTAGAATGGACTCACTGCCGGAAAAAGACTCTACTGAAGCTAGAATGGACTCACTGCCGGAAAAAGACTCTACTGAAGCTAGAATGGACTCGCTACTGGAAAAAGACTCGCTACTGGAGCTAGAATGTACTCACTACTGGAAAAAGACTCTACTGGAGCTAGAATGGACTCACTGCTGGAAAACGACTCGCTACTGGAGCTAGAATGGACTCACTGCTGAAAAAGAAAGACTCGGTATTGGAGCTAGAATGGACTCACTGCTGGAAAAAGACTCGGTACTGGAGCTAGAATGGACTCGCTACTGGAAAAAGACTCTACTGAAGCTAGAATGGACTCGCTACTGGTAAAAGACTCTACTGGAGCTAGAATGGACTAATTACTGGAAAAAGACTTGCTACTGGAGCTAGAATGGACTCACTACTGGTAAAAGACTCTACTGGAGCTAGAATGGACTCGCTACTGGAAAAAGACTCTGCTGAAGCTAGAATGGACTCACTACCGGTAAAAGACTCGCTACTGGAGCTAGAATGGACTCACTGCTAGAAAAAGACTCGGTACTGGAGCTAGAATGGACTCACTGCCGGAAAAAGACTCTACTGAAGCTAGAATGGACTCACTGCCGGAAAAAGACTCTACTGAAGCTAGAATGGACTCGCTACTGGAAAAAGACTCGCTACTGGAGCTAGAATGTACTCACTACTGGAAAAAGACTCTACTGGAGCTAGAATTGACTCACTGCTGGAAAACGACTCGCTACTGGAGCTAGAATGGACTCACTGCTGAAAAAGAAAGACTCGGTATTGGAGCTAGAATGGACTCACTGCTGGAAAAAGACTCGGTACTGGAGCTAGAATGGATTCGCTACTGGGAAAAGATTCTACTGGAGATAGAGTGGACTCGCTACTGGAAAAAGACTCTACTGAAGCTAGAATGGACTCGCTACTGGAAAAAGACTCTACTGAAGCTAGAATGGACTCGCTACTGGTAAAAGACTCTACTGGAGCTAGAATGGACTAATTACTGGAAAAAGACTTGCTACTGGAGCTAGAATGGACTCGCTACTGGAAAACAAGACGAGGCTGAGGCCACATGGTGTGATAGGGGAGCCGGTAGTTTTTGGTCAGCATGGATGGTGATCCTGTGCTCCTGGCACCTTACACTACCATGCAGGTCAGTGATTTGGTGCAAAAGAAAATCATCAGGTGACAAATGAAGCTGGAGATCCATTGCCAAGAAGTTAGCGTAAGGTGACAAGTATGGAAGAAGGAGATACAAGGATGTGCCCAGTGGTCAGAAGATCATGCGTAAATGAGAGTTTTGGTGCTATCAACGTTAGTGGTGACCCAGTATGAGGGATCTTGGTGTCCCTGACCGCCCTAACCATGGTAATATCTTGGCAATAGAGTTACTGCAAATCGATTAGTAGGATGGAGTCCATTGGCCGTGTCAATAGTCTGTGGCCCATTCACGACTCTTCTTTTGATTACCCGGCTAACGAGATGTCTTACAAATTGATTTGCATCAACTCTATTATTGAACCCGCCATGGATTTGTGCCTCCTTGAAGTGTAACCAACAAGCCTGAGAACTGAACGGCTTTAACTATCAAGAGCATTGCCTGCATTGACGGATGAGAAAGTAACATTTAGTTCTACAGTTGCATTCGAAGCCTCCTCCATTCCCTGCTGCACCATACCTTGTTTTGGTGGTACCAAACAGACCTTGTGCCATCACCTACCCTCTGCCCCTTATCTTGATCCTTCAGCTTTGTTGTGTAACCACCCAAATGAGCTCTGGCACTGTGCGACTTCTACACAAGCCTTGCTTAACTTCCCGAGCATTTCTTCACAAGCGCGGATCCAGGGTCTTGTCACTCCCTGTGTCACCGTCTTTGCATCTCAAGGATTTCAGTCTACAGGAGCTTAGTTATCGTATCGCGGTTTCTTGAGTCTCAAGAGTTCTGCCTTTCTGTAACAGTTTCCTATCATTTTGTGGCCGCCTCCTGGCTCCCAAGGGTTAGGTCTTCAAAAGATCGGTCTCAGAAATCAGTGCACAGACTGCTTCTTGGGGGGCCACATGTAGCCCATGTTGCCATTCTTTGCAGCCCCCAACCATCTATGGCACGCCAATATCTGTGGCTCCTCACAGCTTAGTATTCCAGAAAGGAAAATATGTTTTGCACAAATATTGTTCTCTACATCATAGCTTATATGTGAAACGCGTGGGATTTACAGTGCCTACAAGTAGTATTCAACCCCCTGCAGATTTAGCAGGTTTACACATTCGGAATAACTTGGCATTGTGACATTTGGACTGTTAATCAGCCTGGAAGTGTGAAATGCAGCAAAAAAGAATGTTATTTCTTTTTTTTTTTTTTTAAATTGTGAAAAGTTTATTCAGAGGGTCATTTATTATTCAACCCCTCAAACCACAAGAATTCTGTTTGGTTCCCCTAAAGTATTAAGAAGTATTTCAGGCACAAAGAACAATGAGCTTCACATGTTTGGATTAATTATCTCTTTTTCCAGCCTTTTCTGACTAATTAAGACCCTCCCCAAACTTGTGAACAGCACTCATACTTGGTCAACATGGGAAAGACAAAGGAGCATTCCAAGGCCATCAGAGACAAGATCGTGGAGGGTCACAAGGCTGGCAAGGGGTACAAAACCCTTTCCAAGGAGTTGGGCCTACCTGTGTCCACTGTTGGGAGCATCATCCGGAAGTGGAAGGCTTATGGAACTACTGTTAGCCTTCCACGGTCTGGACAGCCTTTGAAAGTTTCCTCCCGTGCCGAGGCCAGGCTTGTCCGAAGAGTCAAGGCTAACCCAAGGACAACAAGGAAGGAGCTCTGGGAAGATCTCATGGCAGTGGGGACATTGGTTTCAGTCAATACCATAAGTAACGTACTCCACCGCAATGGTCTCCGTTCCAGACGAGCCCGTAAGGTACCTTTACTTTCAAAGCGTCATGTCAAGGCCCGTCTACAGTTTGCTCATGATCACTTGGAGGACTCTGAGACAGACTGGTTCAAGGTTCTCTGGTCTGATGAGACCAAGATCGAGATCTTTGGTGCCAACCACACACGTGACGTTTGGAGACTGGATGGCACTGCATACAACCCCAAGAATGCCATCCCTACAGTCAAGCATGGTGGTGGCAGCATCATGCTGTGGGGCTGTTTCTCAGCCAAGGGGCCTGGCCATCTGGTCCGCATCCATGGGAAGATGGATAGCACGGCCTACCTGGAGATTTTAGCCAAGAACCTCCGCTCCTCCATCAAGGATCTTAAGATGGGTCGTCATTACATCTTCCAACAAGACAACGACCCAAAGCACACAGCCAAGAAAACCAAGGCCTGGTTCAAGAGGGAAAAAATCAAGGTGTTGCAGTGGCCTAGTCAGTCTCCTGACCTTAACCCAATTGAAAACTTGTGGAAGGAGCTCAAGATTAAAGTCCACATGAGACACCCAAAGAACCTAGATAACTTGGAGAAGATCTGCATGGAGGAGTGGGCCAAGATAACTCCAGAGACCTGTGCCGGCCTGATCAGGTCTTATAAAAGACGATTATTAGCTGTAATTGCAAACAAGGGTTATTCCACAAAATATTAAACCTAGGGGTTGAATAATAAGTGACCCACACTTTTATGTTGAAAATTTATTAAAATTTAACTGAGCAACATAACTTGTTGGTTTGTAAGATTTATGCATCTGTTAATAAATCCTGCTCTTGTTTGAAGTTTGCAGGCTCTAACTTATTTGCATCTTATCAAACCTGCTAAATCTGCAGGGGGTTGAATACTACTTGTAGGCACTGTATGTAACTCATATTACAATGGAGATATCTCTGGTTATATATTGGAGTTCGACTCTCCTAGTCCTTACACCCCACAAACACTTTCTTAAAACCATCAAAAGTGGTGGACAAAGCTTCAAATGTCACTAATTGTGTTCGCCATTATTTGTTCCATTTTTACAGCAGTTTCTGGCGTATATGCATTGATAGATGTTCCTCATTGTACGGAGTAGCACCAGCCAAATCTTAGGCAAATACTTCAACCCGTCCTCTACTATAGTCCTTACTGTTGACCTCTTCCCACAGCCCCTCACAGGGTGCAGCAGACACCTATGTCGCCAGTGATTGGTTTCACCAGTCACCTATGATTCGCCAGTGATTGGCTTCAGCAGTCACCTATGTTTTGCCACCGATTGGCTTCAGCAGTCACCTCTGTTTCGCCAGTGATTGGCTTCCTCAGTCACCTATGATATGCCAGTGATTGGCTTCAGCAGTCACCTGTTACACTAGTGATTGTCTTGAGCAGTCACCTATGTTTCGCCAGTGATTGGCTTCAGCAGTCACCTATGTTACACTAGTGATTGTCTTGAGCAGTCACCTATGTTTCGCCAGTGATTGGCTTCAGCAGTCACACACTGAGCACTCCAGATGAGCAGGTGAGAAGACTGTTGGGGACCCAGGCAGCTGTGACGCCCTGGCAAAACCAGGTAGTCACACAGTATAGGCCCCCGCATAACACCATCCCACACAGGGTTACACACAGCCGACCAAAACCCCTAGTCAGCCCCCCAGGGTAGGAAAGGCACACCAGTGGGCGGGACCAGGCGGATGGAGAACGCCCACCTAGGGGGTCTGGAGAACCCGGGGCGGGAAAAGCAGTTGTCTAAGTTGAAGTTCAAGTGGAGTGGAGTAGTTGAGGAGGAGAAAGTGAAGGCCGAGACAGAAAGGAAAGGTGTCGAGGTTGGAACCCCGGCGTACTGGCTAGGTGGCAGATGGTGGTCCGTGTCTGTCAGGAGACGAGAAGACGGTTGCTGGAGATCCGAGGTGGACGGGGACAGGGTTAGAGCCCGCCGGTACCGAGAATCAACCCGGAAACTTTGCACAAAGAGGGTACTTGGACCCTGAAGCCAGGACCGTAACCAACGGCCTAGCTAATTAACCAATTGAGGGCAGGATTATAGGTCCTGTCCCTATCAAAGTCCCAAAAGCAGACAACCACCCACCGCGGGGGATAAGGCATCCGCCAGGGCCCAGTAGATCCCAAGGGTCAGCGTCAGCGGGCAAGGCTCCCAACAAAAAGACCGGGAGCGGACGCCCGTGTTTCACACCGGGAAGATCACCACACCAAACACAGAGTGCAGAGGAAAGTGACACAGACCACCAGCCCGGGTGTGGGACCAGATACACCCGACCGTGGCGGCCGGCCACCAGCACCTTGGTTTACCGTTGGACTTGTGTGATTCATTTAATCGTGAGTAAACTAACATCCCCCGGTTTGACCGGGCGCGCCAGCCCCTGCAGTCACCATCCTCAGCACAGAGACACCGGGCCCTGGGGCATCCATCCCTACCCACGTAGGGGTTAACATCCAGCTGCCATCCCATCGTCCCCCGGGTGCCCCGCAACAGCAGTGGTGGTGCCACATTTCACCACACACCGTGGGTGGCGTCACAGACAGTTTACGGCAAATCCGTACAAATACGTCCCCTTTTTATTTGAAGTGTCCGCGCCGACCCCCGGGTCTGGTAGAATCCCTCAAGCCACATTGCGGATCCGGATCCGAGCAGCCCGGCTGCTGGCACGGGGGCGGCACACAGCCATATGCTATGATGGAGCATTGTTGGGTCAGTAGGTGAGCATGTGATTTTTTTTCTTTTTAAGCCACACTTCGTAAAATAAAAAGAAGGGGTGTACTGTCCCTTTAAGGAAATTTCTTTATCTGTTGGAATAGATGTATTTTTGGGGGTTAATTGGGGGTTATTTATTCTTCAGAATCTCAAAACTCTTCAAAAATTAGGTTTCCACACAAAAAGACTTCATGCGCCTACAGCTTTTGTCTTGAGGCTAAAATTGTATTTTTGTACGTCTCAGGCACAGCAAGTGTTAATCATCCACGGACCCCACTGCACCAGACTTTTTTTGCAGGCACCGTGCAACTGTTCCACATTTTCGGCTTTGAAGTTATTACAAAAAAAAAAAAGCTCCTGGAAGGGGCAATGGAATAAACACAGCAGAGGCTCGGATGAATTTTGGCAGAAAGTTTAGGTCCCAAAAATTTTCAACATATAAAATCCTGCCATTGTTACGGGAAAAACTTCTAAAGACTTTTCCATCCGTGTAACACGTAACTGGGTGCGAGAGGGGACGGCGTGACATGCGAGCGAGCTCTGAAGTGTTTTGGAATAAAGCGGAGAACTTTGAGTTCATTGTATTATTTTAGGCCACCCCTGATGGGAACAAGTTGTCCTAAAAGCAGCTCCATAAACAGCCCCACCCGCGGCTGAAGGCATCCTCGGAACGTAGATAACACATATTTGGGATTCACATACTTGTGTGCCCGCTATAAAGAAGGGACAAAAAGGGACCTTTGATATATCCTGCCCGAGGGTTTCCCACATCCGTCATATCTCCTTATCTCAAACCCTTTTACCCATCTGAAGGTCAAGGTCACGTCTTTGGAGTGTGGGAGGAAAGTAGAGTAACTTTCGGAAACCCAAGTGTCCATGGGAAGAACACGCAAACTCCTTGCAGATGTTGGCTTGGTCAGATTTGATTGCATGACCCCTCCAAGGCTTAAGAACTGACCAAAGATTCACCGTGCATCTATCCGCATAGCCATCAAATCTAGGACATAATCTCATCCAATCTTAAGTTGTTGCACCTAAAAATTCCCAACATTCAGCCATTTGTTTTTCTTTTAGGCTAGGTTCACATTTCCGTTGTTTTGCATCAGTCACATGCGTTGTAGAACGGATGACAAAGAACAGAAATCATTGTCGTACAGGGGCGGAGCACGAGGGGGGCGGAGTCAAGCGGGGCCGTGGCACTGAGGACGTCAGTGCCGCGGGGACAAGTGAGTGTGTGTGTGAGTGTGTCTGAGTGTGTACACATGCGGAGTGCGGGAGGGGGCAGAGCCGAGCGGGGAAGTGTCGGCCTCCTTGCACACGTATCCAGGGTAAATATCGGGTAACTAAAAGCAAACCACTTTTTGCTTGGTTACCCGATATTTATCTTGGATGCCAGCTTAGCGCTGGCTCCCTGCACACGTAACCACTGTAAATATCGGGTAACTAACCAAAGCGCATTGCTTGGTTACCCGATATTTATCTTGGATGCCAGCGTACACCGCTTACCGCCGGCTCCCTGCACACGTAACCACTGTAAATATCGGGTAACTAACCAAAGCGCATTGCTTGGTTACCCGATGTTTATCCTGGTTACGTGTGCAGGGAGTAGTTATGTCCCTTGAGACAAACTGATTGCTGTACTATTCATTATGCACTAAATGGTGTGGTATCACAATAAGTATTTATTATAATAAAAATAAAATATTTTGGGAATATTTTGTGTGTTCTTTACGTGTGCAGGGAGCCAGAGAGCGCATGCGCAGCAAAATCCTACGTATTGCGCTGCTCAAAAAACGTTACAGGCTGCGTTGCTCCCGCCCGGCGGTCAGTTAAAAAACGACTGACCGCGACGCAGCGGATGCAACGCAGCATCATCAGTCGCAATTCGTCACTAATAGAAGTCTATGGGGAAAAACTGGATTCCTGCAAAATATTTTGCAGGATACCGTAATTCCTCAAGGCGACGGATTGTGACTGATGCAAAACAACGGAAGTGTGAACTTAGCCTTAAATGGACCATGGATCCAATTTTCATCCATTTTTGGTCTCTGTCTCCATTTTTACCATTACTGATAATCTATTTCGAATACTGAAAACTCAGCTTAACATCAAATCATTGTAGAAATCTCTGACAAACTATGATAAAAATTAACCCTATGATAAAAAGTACAATGAATTATAAAGCAAGAAAGTGTCTTGGAGTTACTGGTTACCAATGACCTAACCTGCAGAACTCTTCCAAAAGCAAAAAAAAAAATATTAGGGTTCATAAAAAGAGAGAAACAAAATCCATGTCTATAAATACCAGTAATCTATATTCATATATACCGTATGCATGATGGTCTGGGCTGGGCGGAGAAGAAAAAAAAGAACTGAAATCATTGAATATACATATACTCAGTATTGTTTTATATAAGTTTTAGGCTTACAAATAAAAGCTGCACAGTGAGAAGGCTTTCAAAAATAGTTGTGCTAATAGAACATTTTAATCAATAATAATAATAATCATCATCATATTTATTTCTATGGCACCAACATATTCCGCAGCGCTTTACAATTCAGGAGGATCCTATATAAACAAGTAACAGTTATAGAAAATACAATAATAAGAGGGAAAAAAAGACAACCCTGCTCGTGAGAGCTTACAATATACAGTTATCTAAATCAAATCAATATGGTTTGCCTTCATTACTTCTTGTCTGTATACTTCCACACAGTTTTTTAAGAAACTTGACATAAAGGTTGTTCCAAACATCTTGGAGAACCAAGCACAGATCTTCTATGCATGAGGCTTGTGCAAATCCTTCTGTGTCTTCATGTGATCCCAGAAAGATTGGTTGATGTTGGATCAGGGCTCTGTAGAGGCCGAATCAAGAGTTTGAGGTCTCTGTAGGGGCTGGATCATCACTTCTAGGGCTCTGTGCGGGCTGAATCATCACTCCCAGGGTTCTGTGGGGGTTGGATCATTACTTCCAGGGCTCTATGGGGGCTGAATCATTACACCCAGGGCTCTCTGAGGGCCAGATCATCACTCACATGGCTCTGTGGGCGACAAATCATCACTCCCAGGGCTCTGTGGGGGCCGGATCATCACTTCCAGGGCTCTGTGGGGGCCGGATCATCACTTCCAGGGCTCTGTGGGGGCCGGATCATCACTTCCAGGGCTCTGTAAAGGACGGATTATCACTTCCAGGGCTCTGTGGGGGCCGGATCATCACTTTCAGGGCTCTGTAAAGGACGGATTATCACTTCCAGAGCTCTGTGGGGGCTGGATTATCACTTCCAGGGCTCTGTGGGGGCTGGATTATCACTTCCAGGACTCTGTGGGGGCTGGATTATCACTTCCAGGGCTCTGTAAAGGACGGATCATCACTTCCAGAGCTCTGTGGGGGCTGGATTATCACTTCCAGGGCTCTGTGGGGGCCAGATCATCACTTCCAGGGCTCTGTAAAGGACGGATTATCACTTCCAAGGCTCTGTGGGGGCCGAATCAAAACTTTCAGGTCTTTATGGGGGCTGAGTCATCACTTCTAGGGCTCTGTGCGGGCTGAATCATCACTCCCAGGGTTCTGTGGGGGCTGGATCACTATTCCCGGGATTCTGTGGGGGTCAGATCATTACTTCCAGGGCTCTCTGAGGGCCGGATCATCACTCACATGGCTCTGTGTGTGCCGAATCATCACTTTCAGAGCTCTGTGGGGGCCAGATCATCCCTCCCAGAGCTCTATGAAGGCCAGATCACTCCCAGGGCTCTGTCATGGCCAGATCATCAGTTTCGGAACTCATTATTCTTATTTACACTAAAGTTCTTAATGTTATTGGCTGTATGTTTGGGGGGTTGTTTGACTGCAAATACCTCCAACAGACACCTCCCTGATGGTATTATAAAATTGATTGATCATATCCATAAATACAGGAAGATACCAATGTGAAATCAATGCATACCAGCCTGGAAGTTGAAATTAGGTGTGATATTATTACTGACTGCATACAATATCTATAAGGATAACGCCACAGAGAAGAATCACTTATTGGTGTGATTATCAGGGACCATTTTAGGAGGGCGGGAGATGGAGTGATCACTCCAGCAGAAGTAGTCATGACGGTCTGGGCATGGTGAAGGAAAAAAAAAAAAAAGAGCTGAAATAATTGAACTTTCCATCTGTAAGGCATTGGTTTAGAGACAAGTCACCTTTCCTGATGTGTTTGGTATAGTAAAACTTCGTACTGCCTATGAGAAAAACATTTCCAGGAGAGGTCATCATGATGGTCTGGGTTGGGTGGAGAAGAAAAAATGACTGCAATAATGTAACTTGTCCCCTGTTAGTCATTGGTTTAGAGACCTGTCACCTATCCTGACGTGTCTGGTATAGTAAATCCTTGTATTGCTTATGAGAAAACAATTCCCCATGAGAAGTCGTCATGACTGTCTGGGCTGGGTGGAGAAGAAAAAAAGAACAATAAACTATTGAACTTGCCATCTGTGAGTCATTTGTTTAGAGATCTGTCGCCTTTCCCGATGTGTCTGTTATAATAAAACCTTGTACTGCTTATGAGAAAAACATTCCCTAGGGGAAGCTGTCATGGTGGTCTGGGCTGGATGGAAAAGAAAATAAATAATTGAACTTGCCATCTGTAAGTATTGGTTTATACAGCAGTCACCTTTCCTGATGTGTTTGATATAGTAAAACTTTGTACTGCCTATGAGAAAAACATTTCCAGGAGAGGCCGTCATGACGGTCTCGGCTGGATGGAGAAGAAAGAAGAACTGAAATAATGGAACTTATCACCTGTGAGTCATTGGTTTAGAGAGCTGTCACCTCTCCTGACTGATGAGAAAAAAAATAAATTAATTTCAGAATATCATACTTTTCTCCAGGCCTGTACTTTGCACTCTTATGTGAGCTGTCTATGTTTTTTTTCCTTTTTTTTCGTAATATTACCAAACATCTTTTAATGGTTACATTTTCTGTAGACTTCTGGATTACAGGAAAGCACGCTGGAAACCAAACTACATCCAGAATGCACTGCGGCAGCTGAAGTTGGAGCACAAGGAGTGTTTCATCCAAGAAAACTGGGTCAGTTGGCAGCAATTTCTTTCCTGGACGAGTGACACTTGGCAAGCCCAGGACTCCTAAATGGCACGCTGCAGGGCAGGTGTATGAGCGGAGGGAGTCCTGGCCAACAATGCTCACTGTCTGATCTGTGCTGCAATGTCGCCATCTGCTGGCAGGATAGAATATTGCATTATTATTATTATTTATATTATATTATTTATACTATTATTATTAATACTATTATTTATATTATTTATATTTATACTATTATTATTTATACTATTATTTATATTATTTAGATTATTTATATTATTTATTATAATCATTTTTATTATTTATATATTATATTTTGCTTATTATTATTATTATTATGCATGTAAACTAATTAGTTATTTAGTTATTTTTTAGATTTACTATTTTCTTGAAAAATTGGGTCACTGCCATGTCTCAGCATGGGGTCTTAATTATTATCACAATAGCTAAACTCAAACCCCATTATGTAAAGTATAAATTATACTATGGTCAGTTACTTCTATGTGCAAAAGTACCAAAAAAAAAAGTCTTGTTTCCAAATTAGATCTCTCCCAGAAGGAAAGAAAAAAAAAAAGTCATCTATGGGATGTAAAGGGTTATTCCCATTTTTGCAAATAGTTTTCTTTCTTTCCAGAGAGACCTAATTTACAAACGAACGCGTATAGGAAGTAAACAGTTATTCCCATTTTTGCAATTTACTGCTTATTAAAATTTTCATCTATTCTTGAGATATTATATTAACACTTGTTTTGTTTACAGCTCATTGCCATGGAGACCGACCACTGCTGCAGACACTATCCAAAAATATCTATTTAGGAAGATGGTAATAACCCTTTAAGTCTTCGGATTTTACCAAAGTCCAACAACCATCTATAGATAGGCAATGGATATATCTAATTGAAAACTTCCTTTATTATAAAATTACAAAAAATAGCAATGTTTCACCCTAAATGGCCTTTATCAAGCTTAAACAGTAAAAACCAAAACCAAAATTTTACTATTTGTCTTGAAAAAGGCCATTTATGGCTGAAATGTTTCTCTTTTTGCCATGTTTGTAATTTTGTAATAAAAGGAAGTTTTCTATTCAATACATCCATTGCCTTGGAAAACGCTTTGTATTCTGGCATTGAACAATTTGGGAAGAGAGTAATTACCAAGGAGTGGGGAGCTGCAGGAGTGATGCGGGGAGCTCTGGGTTGCTGGCTATCATTCCCACAGTATAGACTAATGGGGACCTCTACTGGCCAATGTGTGTTTTGCTTGTAAATTCTTGGAACCTTGTCATCTGTGTATCATACACTACTAGGAAACTGAAGCATCAGAAAGAAAATATATTTTATTATTTTTTTATTTTAAAGAATATATATAATATATATATATATATATATATATATATATATATATATATATATATATATATATTTTATACACATACACACACGATGAAAAAAACATCTGTAAATCTAAAGAATATATGAAAAAATATGTAAATATAATAGGATATATATATTTTATTATATTTACATATTTTTTCATATATTTATTTTTTTAGATTTACATATATGTTTTTTCCATTGTGTGTGTATGTATATATATATAAAAATAACTTTTATATAACAAAAATCAATTCAAATAACTTGAATCTGACAGAAGTAATAATAAAAAAATCTATGAAATTGAACAAATGAAGGTCGTTAATTACTGCTTTTCTGCTTCCACAGAATTTAAAAAATAAAACTCATGAAACAGGTCTAGACAGAAATGATGGTTCCTCTGAGAATAATGTGACAAAAGGGACCTGTTAAATCAAGGTGTGTCCTCTAATTAGCAACACAAGTGTCTACAATCCTGTACTCAGTCAGTGGGCCTGTATATAGGGCTACAGATACTCACTGTCCTTTTTAGTGACATGGTGTGTACCACACTCAACATGGACCAGAGTAAGCGAAAGAAAGAGTTGTCTCAGGAGATTAGAAAAAAAATTATAGACAAGCATGTTAAAAGGTAAAGGTTATAAGACCAGTCATGTTCCTGTGACTACAGTTGCACGTATTATTCAGAAATGTAAGATCCATGAGATTGTAGCCAACCTCCCTGGATGTGGCCAAAGGAGGAAAATTGATGACAAATCAAAGTGACGGGTAATACGAATGGTAACAAAACAGCCCAGAAAAATGTCTAAAGAGATTAACACTAGAACTACTGGACTCGTGACACCTATATAGAAATACATGGTGCAAAGTAGTCAAAATGACTACCTCAGTAGTTCTAGTGTTAAAAGGTAATGTTTACTCCAAAGGAGGACACCATTGCTGAAAAAAAATAAAAAAAGTCAGACTGGAATTTGCCAAACTACATGTTGACAAGCCACAAAGCTTCTGGAAGAATGACCTATGGACAGATGAGGCAAAAATGGAACTTTTTGGCAAGGCACATCAGCTTTATGTTCACAGACGGAAAAATGAAGCACATCAAGAAAAGAACACTGTCCCTACTGTGAAACATGGAGGAGGCTTGGTTATGTTCTGGGGCTGCTTTGCTGGATCTGGCACAGGGTGTCTTGAATCTGTGCAGGGTACAATGAAATCTCAAGACTATCAAGGGATTCTATAGAGAAACGTACTGCCCAGTGTCAGAAAGCTTGGTCTCAGTCGCAGGTCATGGGTCTTGCAACAGGATAATGACCCAAAACACACAGCTAAAAACACCCAAGAATGGCTAAGAGGAAAACATTGGACTATTCTGAAGTGGCTTCTATGAGCCCTGACCTAAGTCATTGGAAACAGCTGAAACCTGCCGTCTGGAAAAGGCAACCTTCAAACACCAGACACAAGGAGCAGTTTGCTCTTGAGGAGCGGCCAAAATACCAGTCGAGAGGCGAGGAAGTGTCATTACAGTTACAGGAATCGTTTGATTGCCTCAAAAGGTTCTGCAACCAAATATTAAGTTGAGGAGGAGGAGGAAGAGGCAGAGGAGGAAGAGGAGGAAGAGGAGGAAGAGGAGGAAGAGGAGGAAGAGGAGGAAGAGGAGGCAGAGGAGGAAGAGGAGGAAGAGGAGGAAGAGGAGGCAGAGGAGGAAGAGGAGGGCGCCATCATTTCTGCCCAGGCAGATTTCATGAGTTTTATTTTTAAAAATGTTTTTAAAAAATTTTGTGGAATCAGAAAAGCAGCAATGTCAGACTTCCATTTGGTCTATTTTTCCATTTTTACTTTTTTTTTTTTTTTTTATTAATTTTGGAAATTTATGGTACAGTGTTATTAAAAGTAACTGCCTCCTTCCCAACAACTTATATTATTGCATATTTGCTATTTTTCAGACTAAGTCTCCATTCGCACAACCAAGTTCGGTGGAATTTTAGGATTTCTTTTGAATTAATAAATTGGTGAACAAAGGGAGTGTAGGGGGAGTCTATATTTAAATAAACCTTCTGATGTGTGTCTGGTTGTTTTTTAACTGTACACTTACCAGGTTAGTAATGGGGTGTCTGATAGACGCCTCTCCTTACTAACCCCTGGGTTTAATGGCAGCTGATATTACACAGCTGACATCAACTCCACAAGTATTACCCCAATTGCCACCGCACCAGGGCAATCGGGAAGAGGCGGGCAAAGCACCAGAATTCTTGTACCTAATTGAATCAATAAGTATGGGGCAGTTGTGTGCTGCAATTTTCAGGCTGGGAGAGGCCAAATTACCATGGGCCTTCCCAGCCTGAAAATATCAGCCCCCAGCTGTCTTCTTTACCTTGGCTGAATATCAAAAGTATAGAGTGGAACCTACTTTACTCTAATCTCTACAATTCATTGATACTGTAAAACACTTTTTTTTTCTTTTTTTTTTTTTTTTTAAATCTTACTATTGTGCTCGGTCTCCAAATTTTGTTTAAAATAAAAAAAAAAAAACATTCCAGCTAAGCTGAGACTTTGTAGTGGATTATCCTCCTTTGTTGATGTTTTCTTCTTAAATTAATATATTTAGGGCTAAAAAATCATTTTTGAAATTGGGTTTCAATAAAAAAAATTAAAAAAAAATAGCATGATTTGTCTTCTAGAGCCTCAGTGTTGTAGATATTTTTTTTTTTTACCTAAACACATTTATTTTATGATTAAAAAAGTAATTCTTGCAAATGGGTTTATTAAAAATTGTGCACATTTGGACTTTTGTTTCTCATCTTCAAATAGAGTTATCTGAGAATCCATCAGCGAGCTCTTTTTGCAACTATTTTATCAGTCTTTTTCTAAGCTCCTCTGTGCGGATTTATGATGACAAAATTTAGCGAAACCTTCACGGGATCATAGATTAGTACAGAGAAACGCAAGAATGATATATTCTCCTGTCAGAATGCGCTCACTGACAGATTCTCAGATAACTCACTCTGCAGCCAGCAATAGACTGTGCAACGCGGAGGAAATAGAAGGCAAACACTGCGAACGTTTTAGAGAAACCCAATGGCAAAAATGATTTTAAGACCCAAAAATATGCATTTAATTTTTTTTTTTTATAGATATCCATTTTATTGTTAAAATCATTAAAATTGCTACCAAAAGGTTTGCAGACTTCAGGCCTCCGTCTATTTTCCTTAAACAGCCATGACCACCAGATGGCGCTGCAGCAATACTGTTATATGGTTTACTTAAAGGGGAGGTCCACATAAGGCTTATATGGCTGGAAGATTAACACACTAGGAGTATTCTATCAAAATAACGGACACAACGAAGGAACCGGACAGACCCCTTTTATAAATTAGATAACTAAAAAAAAAAAAATAATTGGAGTATAGAGGTATCAAAAATGAACATATTCTTTATTTATTACAAATTCATACTAAAATACATAAAAATCATCAAAAGACCACAAGGAAATACAATAAAAGCTGTAATCATTCCCACTGCACTGTAGCAAACTGCAAAAGCCATATCCAGAAAACAAAAGGATAAATAATATATGAGAATATATTATTGGGGATAAATATTATTTTAGGTCAAAAATTACAAGCTGTTAAAAAAATACCAAATAGTTCATCATGTACAGAAATATGTATAAACTAAAATACTGAATGCAATCACCTACAATAAGAAATCTAATATATAAAGCTGTGTGTGTGTGTATGTACAGTGCGTGTGTGTATATATATATATGTATGTATGTATGTGTGTGTATGTGTGTATATGTGTATGTATGTATGTATATGTGTGTATATGTGTATGTATGTATGTATATATGTGTATGTATGTATGTGTGTGTATGTGTGTATGTATGTGTGTATATATGTGTATGTATGTATGTATGTGTGTGTATGTGTGTATATGTGTATGTATGTATATGTGTGTATATGTGTATGTATGTGTGTATATATGTGTATGTATGTATGTGTATATGTGTATGTATGTGTGTGTATGTATGTGTTGTGAGACTGTGACCGGGGTTATCTATGACGGCCGGTATGTCTCGCCCAGGTTGTGCTCACTCCATGATAGAAAGTAAATCCACTATAGGGTTAATGCTGTTTCCCTACAGACTGAAGGAAGGGTTAAATAGAATCAGGAACAAGGGCAGGTGTGCCGGGTGTGAGGGAGTGAACAGAACTCCCTGAGTTTTCTGCTGGAGAGGCACATGTATTGTGTTATGGACTTTTGTTTGAAGATTAAAACCGTGTGCTGTGAACCTTAATGCCTGGATCCCGTGTCTTGTGCTGCGCAGCCGACCGTGCTACCTCACATAGTGTATGTGTGTGTGTGTATATGTGTGTGTGTATATGTGTATGTGTGTATATATGTGTGTGTGTGTATATGTGTATGTATGTATGTGTGTGTATGTGTGTGTATATGTGTATGTGTATATATGTATGTATATGTGTGTATGTATGTGTGTGTATGTATGTATATGTGTGTATATGTGTATGTATGTGTGTATATATGTGTATGTATGTATGTGTGTGTATGTATGTGTGTATGTATGTGTGTATGTGTATATGTGTATATGTGTATGTATGTATGTGTGTGTATGTGTGTGTGTATATGTGTATATATGTGTATGTATGTATATGTGTGTATGTGTGTATATATGTGTATGTATGTGTGTATATATGTATATGTGTGTATGTGTGTATGTGTGTATATGTGTATGTATGTATGTATGTATATGTGTGTATGTGTGTGTATATGTGTATGTATGTATGTATATGTATGTATGTATATGTGTGTGTATGTATGTATGTATATGTTTTTCACCAAAAAACCTGCCGTCATTAAAGTCAATGGAGCTGGGAGCCACAATGCAGCCATAACTTCAGAAGAATGTTAGCGTGTCAAAATGCAGCCAGGGAAAGAGACAGACAAAGAGACAGACAAAGATACAGACAGGGAAAGAGACAGACAGGGAAAGAGACAGACAGGGAAAGAGACAAACAGGGAAAGAGACAAACAGGGAAAGCGACAGACAGGGAAAGCGACAGACAGGGAAAGCGACAGACAGGGAAAGCGACAGACAGGGAAAGAGATATGTTCTTTATACACAGAGAAGTTAACAAGGTATGAATACGGATCGTCTTCCATGCTCATATTTGCTACTTACATTATTAATGCACAGGAGGTGATTTGTCACTTTTCACCATGCCACTATCTTGGAGAGCCTCCACTCTCCAGGTTTCACACTTATTGCTTCATCAGGGGCTCTCCCCTCCTTCCCTCTTAAATGTCTTCTATCTATTGTTAGGCTCTATGCGTTTTTCAAAGACAAGTCTTTAACAGTTCTATACATGTGACATTTCATTCCTTATGGGTTTCAGAAGCAGTCCCTCCTATGCAAGCAACCAATCTCACCTTATGCACATGTCACACTTACCGCTTCATGAGGGGCGCTCAGTCTTCTATGTTTTGTTTAGCTCTAGATGGCTTTTTTGAGGGACGGAGGAGGTTTCTGAACATTTATAGATAAGGAAGATGCAATTTTTAGACCAGATAGCCACATTTTATTGCTAATATGTTATTTATACATATAGAGAAGTTTCAAAGCACGTTTCAAACTTACTGCTTCATCATGGGCTCTCAGTATTCCCCTGTCTTCTATGTATTGTTTGGGTCCAGATGGCTTTTTTGAGAGACTGATGAGGTTTCTGAACATTTATAGGGAAGGAAGCTGCAATTTTTAGACCCCATAGCCAGATTTTTTTGCTGCCATGTTGTGTTTACATACATAATATATGAATACTGATCGGTTTCCATGCTCATATTTGCTACTTGCCTTAATGCACAGGAGGTGATTTGTCACTTTTCATTGTGCCACCATCTTGGAGAGCCTCCACTATCCAGGTTTCGCACTTACTGCTTCATCAGGGGCTCTCCCTCCTTCCGTCTTACATGTCTTCTATCTATTGTTTGGCGCTATGTGTTTTCAAAAACTATTCTTTAACACTTCTATACATGTGACATTTCAGTCCTTAAGTGTTTCACAAGAGGTGCCTCATATGCAAGCAACCAATCTCGCCAGATGCACGTTTTGCACTTACTGCTTCATAAGGGGCTCTCCCCTCCTTCCCTCTTACATGTCATCTATTGTTTGGCTCTATGCATTTTTCAAAGACAATTCTTTAACAGTTCTATACATTTGATGTTTCAGTCCTTAAGTGTTTCACATGAAGTCCCTCCTATGCAAGCATCCTAATCTCACCAGATGCACGATTCGCACTTACTGCTTCATCAGGGGCTCTCGATCTTCTATTATTTAGCTGTAGATAGCATTTTTTGGAGGGACTGAGGAGGTTTATGAACATTTATAGATAAGGAACATGCAATTTTTAGACCCCATAGCCACATTTTCTGCTACTATGTTGTTTTTACATACATAAGATATGGAAACTGATCTGCTTCCATGCTCATATTTACTACTTACCTTATTTATGAGCAGGAGGTGGTTTGTCACTTTTCACCATGCCACCATCTTGGAGAGCCTCCACGATCCAGGTTTCGCACTTACTGCTTCATCAGGGACTCTCCCTCCTTCCCTCTTACATGTCTTCTAACTATTGTTTCACTCTATGCATTTTTGAAAGACAAGTCTTTAACAGCTCTATACATTTGATGCTCCCGTCCTTAAGTGTTTCACAATAAGTCCTTCCTATGCAAGCAACCAATCTCACCACGTTTCGCACTTACCACTTCATCAGGGGCTCTCATTCTTCTATCTATTGTTTAGCTCTAGTTTTTTTTTTTTTTGAGGGACTGAGGAGGTTTATTAACATTTATAGATAAAGGAACATGCAATTTTTAGACCCCATAGCCACATTTTCTGCTGCTATGTTGTTTTTACATACATAAGATATGGAGACTGACCATATTTACTACTTACCTTATTTATGAGCAGGAGGTGGTTTGATACTTTTCACCATGCAACTATCTTGGAGAGCCTCCACGATCCAGGTTTCGCACTTATGGCTTCATCAGGGACTCTCCCTCCTTCCCTCTTAAATGTTTTCTAACTATTGTTTCACTCTATGCATTTTTCAAAGACAAGTCTTTAACAGCTCTATACATTTGATGTTTCGCTCAAGTGTTTCCCAAGAGGTCTCTCCTATGCAAGCAACCAATCTCACTAGATGCATGTTTTGCACTTACTGCTTCATAAGGGGCTCTCCACTCCTTCATTCTTACGTCTTCTATTGTTTGGCTCTATGCATTTTTCAAAGACAATTCTTTAACAGTTCTATACATTTGATGCTTCCTTCCTTAAGTGTTTCACAATAAGTCCCTCCTATGCAAGCAACCAATCTCACCACGTTTCGCACTTACCACTTCATCAGGGGCTCTCAGCCTTCTATCTATTGTTTAGCTCTAGATTGCTTTTATGAGGGACTGAGGAGGTTTATTAACATTTATAGATAAAGGAACATGCAATTTTTAGACCCCATATCCACATTTTCTGCTGCTATGTTGTTTTTACATACATAAGATATGGAGACTGACCATATTTACTACTTCCCTTATTTATGAGCAGGAGGTGGTTTGATACTTTTCTCCATGCCACCATCTTGGAGAGCCTCCACGATCCAGGTTTCGCACTTACTGCTTCATCATGGACTCTCCCTCCTTCCCTGTTACATGTCTTCTAACTATTGTTTCACTCTATGCATTTTTCAAAGACAAGTCTTTAACAGCTCTATACATTTGATGTTTCGCTCAAGTGTTTCCCAAGAGGTCTCTCCTATGCAAGCAACCAATCTCACTAGATGCATGTTTTGCACTTACTGCTTCATCAGGGACTCTCCCTCCTACCCTCTTACATGTTTTCTAACTATTGTTTTACTCTATGCATTTTTCAAAGACAAGTCTTTAACAGCTCTATACATTTGATGTTTCACTCAAGTGTCTCTCCTATGCAAGCAACCAATCTCACTAGATGCATGTTTCGCACTTACCGCTTCATCAGGGGGCTCTCAGTCTTCTATTGTTTAGCTCTAGATATATTTTTGTGAGGGACTGAGGTTTATGAACATTTATAGATAAGGAAGATGCATTTTTTTTAGGCCCCCATAGCCACATTTTCTGCTACTATGTTGTTTTTCACATACATAAGATATGAGGACTGATCCGCTTCCATGCTTATATTTACTACTTACCTGATTTATGAGTAGGAGGTGGTTGGTCACTTCACGGTGCCACTATCTTTGAGAGCCTCCACTATCCAAGAAAATGTTTAACCCAATATTCCCCATTTCTCTATAACTTCTGATTATTAGAAGCAGATTTATGACCTAGAATTGGCAGTCCTCGCTCCTCTACCGGTGACATCATGGAAATCTGCGCCGATAGAGTTAATACAGAAAAAATAGATGATGCCTTCATTTCTTATCATCTGAATGGTTTCCTTGAATGAACCCTGGATTCTGGCTTGGAAAGTTACAGCAGTTTTGTGTGGAGTAATCGGAGAGGACCGGCATACATTAACATTTACTGATCCTTGCCAAGCTTCATTCTACCCTGAGCCTCGAGGTCACCTTCCAGATACTATGATTCACGCGAGGATACGGGCGGGGGCTGACATGGGGTTTTATTACTACTTGGTGGACAGTCCGTGGCGTCTTTTCATTCTTGGACCCTGAGGTTAGTGTGTCACATAGAGTCACTTCCACCAAGTCTAATAAACTTTGTATGTACTTATCCCGGTTTCTTGAAGCACTACCCAAAAAAATAATTGGCTTCCTTGTAGCTCATGTGTATATTAGACTCAGCAGCAAAAATGGTGAGCCATACTTACAAGCCGGACTGATGGCAACCCCCGCACCCACCAGGCTTATGTCCGCACGTTTCCGAATAATGAGACATTCAGCCCTTACACTGTATGACTTGGGTGAAACAATTTGGATCTCCTTCTACAAAAGTACCGCCCCCGTGGAACAGCCAAGCTGCTCGGATCCAGGTTCACTGGATGCGGCCACTCGAATGAAAGGGGGGGAATTTGTATTTACAGGGGAGTAATAGTTCGTGACACCACCCGTGGTGTGTGGTAATTAGGAGTACCACCGCTGCTGTTGGGAATACCCAGGGATGATGGAACGGGGCAGCAAGGTGATCGAGCCCACCACGGGTAGGGGGATGCCCCGGGACTCGGTGAAAGGAGGGAAGTGCCGTGTGGATGAAGGGGTCCCTCTCGTACTCCCTTAGTCCATTAAGCAGACACCGACAACCGGGTAAACCAAGTCTCTGGGTACTGCTGCCGCTGAGGGGAGCTTGTCTGGGTTCCGTCCCCAAGTGGTGCTGCCTGGTGGTCCGCGACCTGCCTCCTGGCACTTAGTTTTGACTTCAACTTGATAGCCCGGGAGCATGGAACTAGCCGGGTCCCGCTCCCCACTATGGCTAAGTATGGGAGCTTGCACTCAGGGGTCACGCTTGGGATTTTCTGGACTGTTTTTGGTTGGAAAGTCCTATCCCCCTCGTTGCGCTAATGCCCAGATTCTGGAGCGGGTGGGAACGGATTGTGAAGGTTTCGTTCCCCTCAAGTGTATTGTTGGGTTGCCTGAAGCTACTCCCCGACCTAGGGTCCGTGTACCCAATCTTGCCTTCGGTCCCGGACCGGTGATAGTGCCAGGCTGCCGGCTGCCCTCCTTGACGAGTCCGACCACCTTGCCACAATCCCTTGCGACCGGGGATCCAACTCCTCTAGGCCCAGACCACCGTCTGCAACCTAGGCAGTTACTCGAGGGCTACTTCCCAACCGCCTTCTCCACGCGACTCCACTCAACTGACCACACTTCCTCACCTCCCCTCCCTAATCCTCCAGGTGGGCGACTCAATTCCTTTCAAGCCGTCCACTGGTGTCAGGTGGGTGTGGTGCAGGGTGTCTCTAGGGTTTTGATTCACTGATGGAGGCAACACCACTTAAGTAGGGACCCAGAACCAAGATGGAGGCGGAATACTGCACGGAAGGGCTGCTTGTGCAGTACCCTGTGGCGACCTGATAGTCCAGGGGCGTCACACAAGCTTCTCACAATAGTTGGTAGGAATTTTGGCCCATTCCTCCTCATAGCACTGGTGTAACTGAGCCATGTTTGTAGGTCGCCGCTCGCACCGGCCTTTTCAGTGTCACCCATAAACTTTCAATAGGATTGAGATCAGGGTTTTGTGATGGCCACTCCAAAATATTGACTGTTATCTTTAAGCCACTTTGTAACAAGTTTGGCTGTAGCTTCATGTCATTGTCCATTTGGAAGACCCATTTCCATCCAAGCTTTAAGTTCCTGGCTGATGTCTTGAGATATTGTTTCAGTATTGTCACAATCTTCTTTCCTCATAATGCCATCTATTTTGTGAAGTGCACCAGTCCCTCCTGCAGCAAAACAACTGCACAACATGAAGCTGGTAACTGAGCCATGTTTGCAGGTTGCCTTGCTGGTACTTGATTTTCAGCTTTGCCCATAAATTTTCAATAGGATTGAGATCAGTGCTCATTGTGCGGCTCAGTTTCTGCCTGAAGCTCACAGCAGGCGGTCACTTCAAATGTAGCAGAGCTGGAATCCTCGTGGGACCTCATGTGGATTAACTGGATGTTTTGGGGGTTAATAAAGGGGTGAGAGGGGTTTGTTCTTTTATTTTTTATTTCAAATAAACACAAACACCGAAAAAAATCCTTTATTTCTTTTGACGTACAGATTAGTAATGGAGGGGGGTCTAATAGATGTCACCCATTACTAATATATGGCTTAGTGGCAGCTGTGAGCGGTTATTAACCCCTTATTATCCTGATTGCCATCGCACCAGGGGAATCGGGATGAACCAGGTAAAGTTCTGGGAATGTCGCATCTAATGGATGCGACAACCCTTGTCGGCTGGGGGCTGCTATTTTTAGGCTGGGGGAGGAGCCCAATAAGCAAGGGTGTCCCCAGCCTGAGAATACCAGCTCCCAGCTGCCGGGTTTAATCATGGCTGGGTATCAAAATTGAGGGGGACCATACACAGTTTTTGAAAATTTAAATAAATTAAAAAAAAAAAACAAAAAACTACATGAGGTTCCTCTTACTTTAATACGCAGCCAAGACAAGTGCATGGCTGGGGGCTGAAGCCATATGCTTTATTATTATATAGGGGAACCCTACGCAAATTTTATTTATTTTTAGATACGCACACAGGTCCTCCGACTGGTTGCAGTCAGACACGCTGTCACACAGGGTGGGGGCGCGTCTGTCTGCAACAAGACGTGGGGACTGCCGGTGGGCGGGGAAAGCAATGAATTTGTATGAAGGATATTGAGCGGCCCCAGAAGAAGTAGCATTAGAGCTGCACGGAGACTCGGTAAGTATAATACGGCTGCTCCAATCCCCCTATCCCTTGTACCACCATTTTAAAGTGCCAAATCTGCCCCCATAGACTTATATGGGCTCCGGTATTCGGACAGATATCCAGGATTAATTCCAGGCAGAAACCGGGGCGCTTTTTTTTTTTTTTTTTTTAACCTGGTTGGACCCGTTGATCCTGGGTATCTGCGAGTCCAATAGGAACCACACGTGCCATTTTCCAATCTGGAGGGACCACTACTATTTCCCAGCCACACATTTCAGTGCTGCTGTATAATAATTGCTTTCAGGACCTGCACACTAGTAGGCACAAAATAAGCTTACAATCAATGCATAGTTTAATAGAGTCAGACTGGATTAATAAAAAAGTGCCAGATAGAGGGTGCTGTAGTTTTAGGCAAATACATTTCATTGCAGTGCTGGAATCACAGGCACACAGCTCAGTGCTGCTGTTAAATGTCCTCCATACTGCTGCTTCTGTCTGTGTGTTACAGAAAAATAAGAAAAAGGCTTCCTCTGTTTCGGTGTACTGCATAGTGTAAGGGAAATATAGCAGCTCGTCTCCACCTGTGACGCCCTGGCCTATCAGGTCGTCGCAGGGTATTGTGCAATCTGCCCTTCTGCACAGTATCCACCCTCTTTGGTTACGGATCCTGGTCCTTTGGTGTTGCTAACAATCAAAATCCTAGGAACACTTTACACCGAACCCACCAGACACACCATTGGGGGGCCTGAAGGGAGTAGGGTCGCCTACATGGGGGGTTGGTAGGGAGAAGTGAGAAAGTGACAGAAGTGAAACAGGAGTGAAAGGAGTAGGAGGTGGAAAGTGACTCTCCGAGAGGGAGAGGGCACTGGTCCGGAGCAGGGCTCCTGGAGACTACTAGGTGGCAGACGTTGGTCTGGGCCTGGTAGGAGCTGGAACCCCGGTCACAGGGGATCGTGTCAAGGGGCACGGACTGCCGAGGAGGGCAGCCGGCGGCCTTGAGCCATCACCGGGCAAGGGGCCAGGGCACGACGGGTATGTGGACCCTAGGCCGGGAAGTAGCTTCACGCGTCCCAGTAATTTACCCGACGAGGGTGAAGACTTCAAGATTCATCCCCAACCCGCTCCAAAATCTGGGTACTAGTGCACCGATGGGATAGGACTTTCCCCAAACACAGTCCAAAGAAATCCTACGCATGAAACCTGAGAGCAAGCTCACTCCGTTAGCCATACGGGTGAGTGGGACCCGAAAAATTTCAACCTTGAGGGTCCAACTAGTGAGAAGGTGCCACGGAAAAGGCCACAGGCTAACAGCAACACCAAGGGCACGGATCCCAGCATGCTCCCTCCATGCTGCAGCGGTGCTCAGAATTCTGGTTTACAAGCTGTCGGTGTTATTATTCCTGGACTGAGTGAGTACGCTGAAAAAGCCCCTTTTCCTCTACCCAATGGCACCCCGTCACCAACACCCAACGGGCCCCGTGGCACAAACCCCCTACCCACGGAGGGGTTAAACATCCTGCTGCTACACCATCGCCACCGGGCTCCCTAACAGCAGCGGTGGTCTCCTACATTACCACGCACCGTGGGTGGTGTCACGAACTTACACATCCCTTGTTCATACCTATCCCCTTTCTTTTGAATTCGAGTGTTCGCGCGAACCCCTGGGTCCGGAGACCCCTCGAGGCACCGCGGCTCCGAAGCCGAGCTGCTCGGCCACTGTCGCAGGGGCAGTACACACCTACCAGCTATTACGGCTGACAGATGGTCCTGTGGTGTCTGGCTGTAGAAGGTCACAGCGTTTGGCTACACAAACTGCTCCATGACCTTCTATTCTTAGTACTGTGGTGTAAATGGTATCCTATATATCGTCTCTGCTTGGGGTTAATTCTTTACCTGTTAGGACCTTGCGGATATCCTCATCTGTCAGCTGCTAATCATCATTTCCCCTTGTGTCCTTAAAATACTCACATTTCCCCTTGGTGTTTGCTGGTGATCGAGTTATATTCCTATACAGGTCATGGATGCAAGCAGTCGGCTTGTATTTGTAGTGGGTGAGCATACCCCCTACAAAAGGGAGCTGAGATAGCCCGGAATTGTTGTTAATAAAAATGTTTGACTTTTTACTATTGTGTATTGTGGTAGGGCACCCCTAGTGGCCGGGTGGGACGGCTGTCGCCACAGGGAAGGAGGAGCCGGCAGGAATCACAGGGGAGGAGTGTGTATGTGAGAGGGAGTTGGATCCGGGACGGGAGAGGGAGAACATCTAGGGGCAGAGTGTGTGAGCGGAACCACCACGGGGCGCCGGAGAGAACAGAGGAGAACGTAACCTCAGGGTGTGAAGCAACTGGTGTGGGTCCGGTGTGCGTGTAACCGAAGAGTGGGAGCCCGGCGAAGTGGAGTACCCCGGGCATAACCCCATCAGAGGGTGCGTTAGGGCAGGCTGTCCCCAGCTCCACCGAAAGTGCCTGATACTGCTGCCGGATTGTTGTGTACAATAAAGGATGTCTTTTATTACCACCACCCTTTGCCTGAAGATTGTTTGTACACCGTCCGGCGATTGCACCATCACACTCTGCCCCACAAAGTCAACTCCCGGTCTTGAAGTAACAGAGGAACCAGGGGTAAGCCTTGCAGCAATGGCCACGACTACAAGGCCGGAGGCACCCCTGGCACCTCATTACAAGTGGCGTAGTCAGCAGGATGCGAATTCCCTGCCAGGGACCCAAGAAGTCGGAGATCAAGTGGTGCCTAGGGCACAGGATCTGAGCTATGATAGAAGATTTCCGATCCCATGGTGGGAAGAAGAAGATACGGTGCCTGTAGCGTTGGACCGGGCACAAGATGGCGGCAAGATGGCCGTCGTCTGTGAAGAAACAGAAAGCGCGCGAAAAATTGGCGCCAAAAGAAGAGCCTGGGGCTGGCCAGTGCCGACGAAGAAGTTCGGAGTACTCCGCCCAAAGAGGGGAGGTGCCGGTCCCAGGGCACGAAGAAAGACATATGAAGTGGGCGGTGTTGGGAAGAAAAAGAAGAACCGCCGCGGAGGAGTCAAGATGATGTGTGAGGCTGGGGGTGGAGCATGCTCAAGAGCGGGAAACATAGGCCCGCCTCCACTTCCTCCAGTGTGAAGCCCCACAGGTGTTGTGTCGGTGCATTACCTTCAGGGACTCCACTCAGCTGGATCTGGTCACAGGTAGGAGATCTTCTTCTTGTCGTGACGCCACTCTCAGAATTGCGGTCAGTGGGGACCGCCACTGCAGGTTGAGGGACGCCTGGGGCTGATGGTGAGTGCAGTTAGTTGGAATAGCCTCCTGAGAGTGAGGCAAGCCCCAGGGCCCTGTGTAGATGCGTAGTACTACAAGTCGCAGAATGACTCACACAGGCAGAACTGTCTTTCAAGGGCTTTACTCACATTTGATGGCAGGGTGAGTAGCCCGGGCGCAGCTGAGATGAACCAGGTGGGAACCAGGTATCCTTCAGGCTGACTTTATGAGGGTGACTACCAACTCGCCTTCCTTAGCCCTTGGTGGTTTGGGGTGACCCCGACTTTGAGTCCCTATGGGGGTCACCCAGGGAAGTTGCTGAAGCCTCACTCCCCTTCGTTTGCCGTGTGCTTGTTGCCTGGGCCAGATCACTCCAGCTTCTTGCCTCCTGTGAGCTATGGGCCCTAACTGTGGCTACGTGGCTGCGGCTTTTTGTGGTGTTGTGGCGTGGGCTTTGAGAGCCCCACACCGGCAGGTTTAGCAAAAGAAAGCTGGATCTATCTCCGCTTCGGGATCTGCCGCCCGTTTGGGCCTGGTTCTCCCTAGCAGTCTCCTTACTTCCCACTCCGTGCTCTTCTTTAGCTGAGATGGGTTTCGGGTAGCACTCCTAGTTGACCGTTCTCCCCCGTCAGTAGCCACTGCGCGGGCGCTGTTAGACAGCAACAGCCCCACAGGTCTGCTCCTCACTGAGCCCTCTGGAGTTCTCCTCTAACTGACTCACTGCTCCTCCTCTCCTGTTCTTGCCTACGCCACCTAGCAACCAGACTCTCCACCACACCCCTTGAGAGGAGATGGAGGCTTTTGACCCCCTGCCACTATTCCAGTGGAGGTATAGGCTTTGCCCCCTCCTGGGACCCCCAGGGGTCCTCTCAAAGGTACATGTGTGAGACCTGATCACTATGCGCCTGTGTTCCACACCCCTGTCAGCCTTCTGGATTACCTGTATTGTACTGTCCCCAGCATGGGTGCAGTACTCAGTGGTGCCTGACCAGGTCAGGGGCGCCACACCAGTCTCAGCATCGACTCCGCCGCCATTACGAGAGACGCCGCGAGTTCTTGAAATGGATACCTCCGAACAGCAGCAAGAAATGGTGACCGCCCTGGAACTTCCTAGCTTGGGCCGAGGGCGACCCAAACATGTTGCAGCTACCGGAGTGTCCCCTCTCGACATCCCGGCCGCGCCAGGAGGATCAGAACGGCCGGCTAAAGTGACCTGGCTGACCACATGGGACGCTGCGACCGGAGGCACTACCACAGAAGTCCGGGCGACTTATGCTACACAGTTGCCGGTGGGGAATCGGCCCCTGGGGATCCCCTATGCCGACCTCGAGACACCTCCGCCCGCCGCCGCGGCAGCAGCGCCATCTGCCTCCAGACAGGAACCGGCAGAAGTACTTGCCCAGAAGCTGGAGCAAGACCACCGGGGCTTTTTCTGGGACCCCGTACACCCGTCTCCCAACCTTCACCCAAGGGCTCCGTCCCCGGTACCAGACCCCGTCCAGGAGCGGCTGCTCGCGGAAACCATCGCCCGGGAGATGCTGGCCGGTCCCGGCGGCGAATAGCTGGCGCTGCAATTCACCACCGGTATAGTGGTGAAGTTCAACCAGCAGGAAGGCTATGGTTTTATCCGGGAAGAGGCCACTGGTGATGACTATTTCTATAACCGGGTACACCTGGATGTGGAAGGGTTACCGCAGCGCCTCCACACCCTCTATCCGGGAGAAAAAGTACAGTTTCTACCCGAGGCGGGAAGCCGCGGCCTTTTCGCGGTCGGCGTGACCAGGATACCGACCCCACGTGAAGCGGCTCAATGGCAACAGGAGCTAGAATGGGAAGAGCACCAAAATCGGCGACGGAACCAGTCAAAACCAGTGGTGACCGATGCGTCCCGTCCCAGACGTACCGTGGCGATAGCACCGGAGGTGATGCCCGGCCTGACCGCTGACCCGGAAAAGAGCACTCCGGCGGTGCTGGCGGTCAATCAGAGCGTTACCAACCACCCGGTGATTGTTCTAGATGTGCCTCCACCAGCGCCTCAACCACCCCGGGTAGCGTCTCCATCACCCCCGGCGGGGACTGAAGGGGCCACGCCATCAGAGGCCCCCTACGCTCCTGTGTCTTTCCGGAGGGTACGCCGACAACCCGGGCAGACCCTGGGCGACTACATCCAGGCTCAAACAGCCGAATGGAAGCGGTCCTGGCCTCCGGAGTAAGCGTCCTGGTCGGCTTGTACGAAGACCGGCAGAAGTTGTGTTTCGCATGTTCCAGTTGTTAAGCCCGGAGAGAGTCCGCTGCTGGACTGAGCCAGGGGCTCCTCCGTAAGGCGAAGAAGGAACAGTTTTGTTTCAGTTTTGCGTTCCTGTTGTCCACAACAAAGACCGGGAGCGCTGCTAAGCCTCCGGGCACCACCAAAGACCGGGAGCGCTGCTAAGCCTCCGGGCACCACCAAAGACCGGGAGCGCTGCTAAGCCTCCGGGCGCTGCCAAGACCGAGCGCTGGACTGGTGCCCCTTTCTTCCGGGCCGCCTGTTGTGGACTGGTTTGTAGTTGTTCAAAATATTATGCCTATGTTTTAATGTGTGTGTTTTTATGATGAAGCCTTGCTGGGAGGCTCGGGTTTTAAGAGGGGAGGCATGTAGTGGGTGAGCATACCCCCTACAAAGGGAGCTGAGATAGCCCGGAATTGTTGTTAATAAAAATGTTTGACTTTCTACTATTGTGTATTGTGGTAGGGCACCCCTAGTGGCCGGGTGGGACGGCTGTCGCCACAGGGAAGGAGGAGCCGGCAGGAATCACAGGGGAGGAGTGTGTATGTGAGAGGGAGTTGGATCTGGGACGGGAGACGGAGAACATCTAGGGGCAGAGTGTGTGAGCGGAACCACCAGGGGGCGCCGGAGAGAACGGAGGAGAACGTAACCTCAGGGTGTGAAGCAACTGGTGTGGGTCCGGTGTGCGTGTAACCGAAGAGTGGGAGCCCGGCGAAGTGGAGTACCCCGGGCATAACCCCATCAGAGGGTGCGTTAGGGCAGGCTGTCCCCAGCTCCACCGAAAGTGCCTGATACTGCTGCCGGATTGTTGTGTACAATAAAGGATGTCTTTTATTACCACCACCCTTTGCCTGAAGATTGTTTGTACACCGTCCGGCGATTGCACCATCACACTCTGCCCCACAAAGTCAACTCCCGGTCTTGAAGTAACAGAGGAACCAGGGGTAAGCCTTGCAGCAATGGCCACGACTACAAGGCCGGAGGCACCCCTGGCACCTCATTACATATTCATCTTGAGAAACGTTGTATGTTGCTCTACTGTCATGGATGTAAGACAGTCATGTGGTTTCTGGCAATAGAAAACCACAGCATTTGGGGGCTCAAAATGCTCCCTGATTTTCTATTGTTCCTGCTGACAGTATTCATTGGTATAGGTAGCTTTCCTGATGGATTTTCAGCTCTAACCCTTTAGGACCCAGGGGAGCTCTCCTTTTATCCAGCTGCTGATCATCAGTATTCTCTTGATGCTTAAATTCTTTCATCTTCCCTGGACTGGTGCTGATACTATTCAGTTCACTCTAGCTCTGGTTCCAAACAGGTGGCCTGTACCCATCTGTAGTATCGTTACAGATGTTTTGCTGAACATCTGCCTTAGACATCTGTAGATAAGTAGTCCATGCATTTTCCCCCTGTGTGTCCTCCTTGTGTCTTCTATAGTGTTTAGTGGGATTGATGAAGAGCTCATCCCATCCGTTCCATATTTAGGGTCCAGCAAAAGGGATACCTAGGATCAGGTATCTGGCTCAGAGCATAGGTGCGGAACCTATCTAGGGTGGGGAGGGACCCCAGGGACCAGCAGTAGGATTACCTAGGGTCAGGTATCCGGCTCAGAGCATAGGTACGGAATCTATCTAGGGTTGGGAGGGACCCCATGGATCAGCAGTAGGGATACCTAGGGTCAGGTATCTGGATCAGAGTATAGGTACAGAACCTATCTAGGGTGGTGAGGGACGCCAGGAACCAGCAGTAGAGATATTTAGGGTCAGGTATCTGGCTCAGAGCATAGGTACAGAATCTATCTAGGGTGGTGAGGGACCAGCTGTACGTTGGGCCATTTGTCACATCTCCCTTTACCCTAGATGCAGGGTCCCCTTCCCCTACCTTTTACCACTCACTTGGTACTTCCCTTTACCTAGCATGACATGTACCTTTCAGAGTCTTCTTGGACATAAGTTATTCGTTTACTTCCTCCGGTCTGTGCTCTCTATGTCTTCTGTAGAGCTTAGTGGGGTTGACTAAGTGCTCATCCCATCCGGTCATTACCTATGGCCCAGTTAAGGATCAGCCAGGGCCAGGTATCCTGCACGGCGCAGAGGTGCGGAACCGATCTAGGGGTGGTGAGGGAAGCCAGGGGCCAGCGGAAGGTTTGGTTAGGGGTCACAATCTCCCCTTTTCTTTGTAGAGTCTATGGTCCTTAATGTAACATTATTGGCCGTGATTACTCAGGACAAAAGTTCATGACAACTTGAAATATTTAAGGCTGTATAATAACTTTTTATTGTTCTGTAAACACATAAAACATTCTTAAAAAAATATTTAAAAAGAGAGAAAACAAAAACAATATTTAAGGAGTCAGAAAACATCTGAAACAGGTTCAAAGTGCACAAAATTTTCCAAAAACTTGTAAATGCAAGAATTTTTTTTCGAAAAAAGGGAATATAAAAAACACAATAACAATGCTCGATCATTATAAATATAAAGTAGTAGTACTTAGTACCACTGAAACCAGTCATAATAAAAAGATTATCCAGCTCAGGATTTCCATCTCTGCACCATATGATTGGATGATATTCTTGATGTCAAAAAACGCAACACCCTTAAAAAAAAAAAAGAAAAAAAAAAAAAAAAAAAAGACAACCCAAACTAAGGCTGGATTCATACACTCAAAATAACTACGGACATCACAACTCATAAAAAAGGAATGTTTGTAGGGCTTGTTCCCTTTCAGAAAAGGTTTTTTCTAAGCTCAATTTTTTGTTCCTATAACATGGCTTATAGGAAAACCTTTTTTTAAACAGCACTACCACTTTAAGTCCAGCCCCCAAGGAACATCCAAAATTAGACAATGCCCACATTTGGGTGGAGTTTACTGAAATTCCCCATTTTTTGAGGTTGGGGACATAACTGAATTTGGTGGAATGTCTTCTGAAAAATTTGGCTTTAAATGGGGTAAAATTTATCCAAAAATGGTCTAACTTTAATTTTTTCAAGGCAGTTTAAGAAATAAATTCTTAGAGGTGATTGGCTACTACTATTTATTGTGATAAATCTGCCCTATTATGTAAGCCCGGATTAAGTTTATTATAATAATGGAGGTTGGTGAGGGACCCATGACCATTGTAACCCAGGAGCCCAGACTAATTTCTGTATATTCGGTACTAAAAAATAGCTAGAGATAGAATTATGTAATGGTTTCGCCTATAAAATGCTTCACCACGTGTGTTGAGCAAGGGATGAAACTATAAACCTATAAAAGTGGAATCATTTTGTGGATTATTACGGAATTTTTTCATCATATTTACAGAGAGCATCCACATACGTCCTAGTTTCGCCTATAAAATGCTTCATGTGTACTGAGCAAGGGATGAACCTATAAAAGTGGAATCATCTTGTGGGTTATTCCGGAATTTCTTTCATCATATTTACAGAGAGCATCCACATATGTTCCTGAAAAGGGACATTACAACCGATAAACGAGAGCCTTAAAAAGTTTCCTCCTCCGTGGCTGTGCTGGACCAAGGCCCATTGTAAAAGTAGAGGACATAAGGCAGGCAGTGGTATTGTCCATCATGTGGCAGTAAACTATATTGTGTTCCTTAGAATACAGAATTCTTCTTCCTAAAATATAAAAAAAATAGAAAATGTGAATTTTTTTACATTAAATTCATGAAAAACTGTCCTGTAGCCAGAGATCATAACACTCAAACAGAAAAGATTGCAGGTGCATCTCAGTCGTAGAATATGGGTTTTCAAAAGATGACTTAACAGTTCTTATAGGTGTCATGTTTCGGTCCTTATGTGTTTCAGGCAGTCAACCTCACCATATGCATGTTTCGCCCTTACTGCTTCATCAGGGGATATCCAACCTCCCTATGGTTCCATGCTTAAAATTTGCTACTTGCCTTATTTATGCTCAGGAGGTGGTTTATCACTTTTCACTGTGCCACTATCTTGAAGAGCCTCCACTATCCAGGAAAGTGCCTTAGCGCAATATTCCACCTGAAACACACACAAATACACAGGTACAGTTGAAACCAGACGTTTATCTCTGCTCTCTATAAAGACCCATCTGGAGATTTTTCCCTCGGCTCCCTATAAAGACATCTGGAGGTTTTTCCCTCCGTTCTCTAACGACACATCTGCAGGTTTTTCCCTCCGCTCTCTATACAGACATCTGCAGGTTTTCCCTCTGCTCTCTATAAAGACACATCTGGAGGTTTTTCCCTCTACCTGACATGAAATCATAATAAACCTTTCCCGATTTAGGTCAATTAAGAACCAAAGTTATTTCTATTTGCCAAATACCAGAATAATGAGAGGGAGAATGTTGTAAAGCATTTTTATTACTTTCTGCAAAGTCAAAAGTTTCTCTCCATTTCATTAGTATTTGGTGGCATTGCCCTTATACTCTGTGACGTGGGTGAAACATTTTGGATCCTTCCAGAAGCTTCTCACAATAGTTGGTGAGAATTTGGACAGATTCCTCCTGACAGAACTGGTGTAGCTGAGCCATGTTTGTAGATCGCCGCTCGCACGGGCCTTTTTAGCTTTGCCCATAAATTTTCAATAGGATTAAGATCAGGGTTTTGTGATGGCCACTCCAAAACATTGACTTTGTTATCCTTAAACCACTTTGTAACCAGTTTGGTAGTATGTTTCGGGTCATTATCCATTTGGAAGACCCATTTCCACCAAAGCTTTAAGTTCCTGGCTGATGTCTTGAGATGTTCTTCAGCATTGCCACAATCTTCTTTCTTCATCAATTTTGTGACGTGCAACAGTCCCTCCTGCAGCAAAACAACCCCACAACATGATGCTGCCGTCCCATGTGTTTCACAGTTGGGATTGTGTTCTTAGGCTTTAAAGCTTCTCGCTTTTTCAATCAAATGAAACGATGGTTATTATGGCCAAACAGTTCAATTTACTTTTGTCAGACCATAGGACATGTCTCCAAAAATTAAGGTCTTTGTTCCTGTGTGCATTTGCAAACATTAATCTGTCTTTTTTATGTTTCTTTTGGAGTCATGGCTTCTTCCTGGCAGAGTGGCCTTTCAGTCCATGTTGATACAGTACTCGTTTCACTGTGGATAATGACACAACCTTACCAGCTTCCACCAGCATCTTCACAAGGTGTTTTGCTTTTGTTCTTGGGTTGATATGCCCATGTCAGACCAAAGCACATTCATTTTTGACACACAGAACCAGTCTCCTTTCTGATGGCTGGACATACCCATCTTGTTTGTACTTGCCTAAAATTGTTTGTACAGATGAACGAGGCACCATCAGGTGTCTGGAAAGTGTACCCAAGGATGAACCAGACTTCTGCAAGTCTACAATTCTCTTCCTGAGATCTTGGCTGATTTCTTTTGACTTTCCCATGATGCTACACAAAGAAGCCGTGTGTTTCAGGTGTGCATTATAATACATCCACAGGAGTGTCTCTAACTCAGATGTTGCCAATAAACTTATCAGAAGCTTCCAAAGACATGACATCATCATATGGGCTGTCCCATAATGTTTAAAGTCATAGCACTCTTAGTGTATGTAAACTTTTCACTGTGGAAAGTAATAAAAATGAATGCAAACATTCTCTCTCTCTCATTATTCTGGCATTTGGTAAATATAAATTATTTTGGTTCCTAAATGACCTAAAACGGGAAAGGTTTATTCTGAGTTCATGTCAGATCATGAGAAAAACCTGCAGATGCGTCTTTATAGAGAGCGGAGGGAAAAATCTGCAGATCTATCTATATAGAGAATGGAGGGAAAAACCTGCAGATGTGTCTTTATAGAGAGCGGAGGGAAAAACCTGCAGATGTGTCTTTATAGAGAGTGGAGGGAAAAACCTGCAGATGTGTCTTTATAGAGCGCGGAGGAAAAAACCTGCAGAAGTGTCTTTATAGAGAATGGAGGGAAAAACCTGCAGATGTGTCTTTATAGATAGTGGATGGAAACGCACACGTACCTCTGTTTCCAGCGCTTTCATTCTTCGGTCGTGCTCCTTCATCTCACCGAGTTGCTCCCCGAGTTGCTTCAATGCGGTGTCTACCCTACAAAAGTAACACAAATCTGACTGACCGACTATGGACAGAAACATTTTCCCTTGGTTAGAGAAAGGCTCATCTTGTCCGAGCTGCAGAAAGAACAACAAGTCGGCAAATTGGATTCATTTGATGGAAATTGTAAGCATCTGTAGAGGAATGCTAATGTTTTACTATCTGAATATTTCCATATTGGACTGATAATGTTTTTTGCAAAATATGACATATCAAAAAAATAACCAAAAATGTGTAGAATACTCTAGGCAAATATATGTTACCTCTATGGTGCTTGACACCACCCTGCCCCATCACCAAACCGCATCTGGAACGGGTCCCACACTATCCGTTTTACTTCGGCTGTTCCTTTAAAATGCAAAATTTAATTGAAATATGAAGTAGGTATTGATCACTTACTTTTGGGATGTGCGCCTGAGACGCTCCGTGTCGCTGTCCCTCTTCTGCTTTGCAATATTCACCAGGTAATTCTCTTTTTGCACGGCTTCCCATGTGAGCATCCGGCTATCCAGAGGCTCCTTCAGCTCCAACACTAAAAAGCAAGAGTATCAGAGCTATCAATATGGCAAAAACAGGGCAAGTCCACCAAGTTGTCATCAGACTCCTCTCCATGTGCCCTTTTTAGGGCATGTTCACACACATTTTGGAGACGATTCTGCTCCAAAATCCACACGAAAAAAACACTTCAAATCCTCCTTGGATATGTGGCGCCCTGGACTAGCCAGGTCGTCACAGATACACCCCCACCCCCATTAGACAGGGACACCAGCCAAACACAAAACCCTTCTTGCCTCCCTCCAGGGTGTGATGTCCACACCAGGTGGGGCGGAGCCAAGCGGTTGGCCCCACTCACCGAGGAGTTCACAGGCCTGGAGGCGGGAAAAGTGACAGTTCAGTGTTGGAGTTTGAAGTGAGAGGAGCAAGCACTTGGGTGTCTGGGTTTGTGGCCCAGGCACTGACAGCAAGGTTGGCAGACGGTGGTGACCGTCTGCAGGAGTGGTGAAGCAACGCAGAACCGTAGGACTGGGGACGGGCGACGGCCCGCCGGTACCGACCGGGGAGCGAAGTGAAGCCAGCACACACAGGCAGGGCCATCGGACCCCGACCAGGCTTGGATCCGCCGACAATAGCCAAATCCGAATGTGACCGGAACCCCAGGGGTTTCCTAACAACCAAAGACCCGATAGAAGGCAACCGCCCACACCGTGAGGGTACTACCGCCTAAGGCCAGAGACCCATGGGCCAGCGCCTGTGGGCAAACGGGCTCCTCCGGCATCCATCCACCGGGGAGCGGACTACCATTGGGGATCCATAGTAGTCAACTGAGTACATCAAGGTGCAGAGAAAGACAGCCGCCATCACCTGTCCGGGGAGAGACACTGCAGCCGGCTGTGGGACCCGTCCATCCAGCCGTTTGGTTTACCAGAGACTCTGTCATTGACTGCCTGAGTGAGTACACAAGTGCCATCCGGCACCGCACCGCGCTGCCCCTGCAACCTTGCAATCCCAGCCATCCTGCCTCCCTGTCACCTCTCTGGGCCCCGGGACCACCGACCCCTACCCGCGGAGGGGGAAAACAACATCCCAGCTGCTCTCTACCATCGCTCCCGGGATCCCCGTCACCAGCAGCGGTGGTGCCCATCTTCACCACAACCCGTGGGTGGCGTCACAGACTAAATCCCCCAAACCAACCACCCCTTTCACTCACGGGCGAGGAGCGCCGCTCAAGTCCCCGGATCCGGCCCACCGCTCGAGCCACCAAGCAGCCGCAGCAGCGCAGGACCCAAGCGTTAGCGAGCGCGCAGCAGCGGCGGCGTCCTCCCCACCCGCGACAGATAGGCCTTGTATTTAGTGATGGGTGAACCCAAACTCTAAAGTTTGTTGGCCATACTGAACACCTAGTGTCCCGTGCACGGAGCCCAAACACGCACTTCTCAGGGAAGTCAATGTTACTGTTTGGGTTCGGTTACCCAGAAAACCATTAAAAAAAAAAAAAGTTGAAAAGCAGCAAAATAAAGATTAAAATAGGAGAATTATTCTTACCAAGTCTCAGCACGGCTGTCACACTGCTTCCGAGTTCTAGACCCCTCCCCATTACTAACCTGACAGCTGTGATTTTTTGACAATTCTCAGCTACCCTTAACCCTTTTATATCACCCCAATTACCACTGCACCAGAACAATCAGGATGAGCTGGGTAAAATGCCAGAATTGCTGCATTGATCAAGGCGGCTTCAGGCTGCTATTTGTAGACTGGGGGGGCCAACCACCATGGGCCTCACCAGCCTGAGTATACCAGCCCTCAGCTGTCCACTTTATCTTGACTTTGTATCAAAAGGGACCATATGCTGTTTTTTAAAAATAATTTTTAAAAAAACTGCATGGAGTCCCTTATATTTTGATACACAGCCAAGATAGTGAACACAGCTGCAGTCTGCTTTAGCTGTGCTGGGTATCATAAGAAGAGGGACCCAATGCCATTTTTTTTCCATTTATTTTTACACTCCACAACCACACACAGACGCTGGCAAACTTACTGCAAACAATCACAGATGCTGTCACAGAGGGTGGGCGGGGAAAGCAGTGAATATGCATGAGCGGTAATGAGCGGACCCAAAAGCCGTGTGACAGCTGTTCAGGAGACTTGGTAAGTAGAGTTTTCCTGCTTTGCTGCCCCTTAGCCCTTTGTAACATCCTTTTATAGCACCCAAGTTCAAGTCTCCATAGACTTATATGGGGTTCGGTTGCCGGGCTCATTTTCGGGTTCAAGTGCGGTCCCAAACCACACTTTTTAAGTCCAGCCGGACCCGTCAAACCAAAATTTCTGTGGGTTCACCCATCTCTAGTGAGCTAAACTTTGATCTTGTCTGTGGTCATAAATCAGCACCAGTTTAGGAAAAAAAGGCAATAAATATAATTCTAGGCCAGAAAACCCCCCAAAAACTTAATGGGTTCTCCGATAACACATTCTGTAGCCATGAAACCCAAAAATTATTTTAAGCCCAAAACTATTGTTTTTGTACCCAAACATATCTAGGTAAGGAAATTGACATTGTTGGGTTGCTTTCAAAGTTAGGAGCTCTCCGTTGAGTTGGACGGTATTTTCTATACTTACTAAAATGTCTTATCTTCTGAGACTGGACCTTGCGGATCTTGCGCTTGATAAAGGTGTGAATGTGGCTGATGATGATGAAGGGCGGGGCGAGAGCCGGACGATTGTGATATTCGACTATCAGGTTGTATCGCTGGAATTTCCAGTATATATCACTGTTACCTTGAACTTTGGAGAAGGTGTAGCTAATGAAAAAAAAAAAATGGAGGTCAGCAGAATATCACACCACATGTACTGTATGGAGGCATCAGAAGGAGACGCATGAAGTGACTATAGCCCATGACCACGAGTGCCGAATATTTCATCCCAAGGTCATTATTAACTAAGTATTCACTTATTTTTTGCAATTTTTCAAAATTACAGCAAATGGTGATACCTGTTGGTTATTACTAGGAATACACAATGCTTCGTAATAAAGTAAATAAATATCTCTTTTTTATTGGGAATTTTTCATGCCCGGGTAGATCCTACCGGTCTTTCTTAGCTTCACATGACCGATCTACCTTTACCTTTCGTTAAGGATTGCAATTTCTCACTATACAAATTCAGTACAGTATTACGTAGACACATATAGCAAAAACAAATGCCTAATAAAGAAAAAATATATTATTTTTTTATTGTCAATAGTTTTTAATGAAGGATTTTTTACAATATTGGGAAAAACGAAAAAAAAAAAAACCCATATACAACAATTACTGCTAGTGGTAAAGTAAAGTAAAAAAGGGGGATAGGAAGAGAGGGTAGGGAAACGGTAAAAAGAAAGAGGGGTAGAAAGGGTAGGGAAACTGTAAAAAGAAGGAGAGGGGAAGAAAGGGTAGGGAAACAGTAGAAAGAAGGAGTGTGGAAGAAATGATAGGGAAACTGTAAAAAGAAAGGGGTTGAAAGGGTAGGGAAACTGTAAAAAGAAAGGGGATGAAAGGGTAGAGAAACGGTAAAAAGGAGAGGAGAAGAATTCCGTTAAAACTGTTAGGTAGTGGGACTTCTAGAATCAAAACCTATGCGCTAGGTGCAAGGGCTGCCAAAAATTAGGAGGCAATGCAATACACCCTAGAAGACACGTAGAGGAGGGCCTCAAAAAACATTTCTTTTCCCATTTTGAAGAGGTGGGACTACTAGACTAAGAAAACCTATGCACTAAATGCAAGGGCTGAAAAACATTTATCCTTGATTGGTATACCTCTATATAATGTATGAGAACTGTACAGGTAGGCCTCATACACATCCTGAAAAATTATAAAGGGAGGGCATCATACACACTGGAGAAAAATTATGAGTGAGGGCCACACAATGACTCTTTATGGTGGAGGAGGACAAGAAAATGAAGAAACCATGAACTGTATACCCCTTTTAAAGTGGGAAGGGGTGCATGAGAATACACCGGAAATAAAAGAATCATTTGGATTGACTTCAGGTTTGGCTCCTGTCATCCGGTGGGGTTGAGAAGTGTGAGCCAATCCAGGCCTTGTTCATTTTGAAAAGTCAGCCTGTCGGCATTTTGGGTTGACAGGCGAATGCACCCATCAGGTATTATACCCCTGGCGGCACAAAAAAAAACAAAACAAAATTTGACAAAATGCTAACAGCAGGGCAGGCCAGCACCTCCAAAGCATAAAGGGACAGGTCACGCCAAGTGTCCAACTTGGATACCCAATAGTTGTATAGCGCAATCATGGAGAACGTTGGTACTGTCAGCAAGTTATTGGTTGGTACCATCTTCCAAAACTCTTCTCTCTTTGTCAGATTATCCCACGTATCACGGCCTGTCCACTGGTAGAGTCTAATGAAACTTCTATACCTTTGATAGTGTTCCCCTGTCTCTGGGCACGGCTTTCTGGTATTGCACCATTTTACTAGCCCTCTCCAGCACACGAAAGAGATGCAAAGTTCTTGTAGCGTGGGTTGAGAAGGGTGAACAACCAGTAATCAATATGGGCTAAAATATGTATAATGCGAGGGTCATGGGAAAGGCAGTGGGACATAAAATCAGCCATGTGTGCCATCTCCCAACAGGCGAGACGTCCCTGTTCTCACCAGAAGGATGACTCTCCATCTCAGCCTTCTCCCTCTCTTCCTCCTATTCAGCCCAAGCTGAGCAAATGGGATGAAGCTAGTGTGGGTAGTACCCTCTATAGCATAGGCAACCATCTCCTGTTCCTCCTCCTCTTCAGCCTCCTCATCATCATGTGCTGAGAAGCTGACATGAGGCTGGGTTGCGTACTATCACTGAGTATTTTCTTCCTCCATCTCCACCTGGTCCACATACAAAGCTTTCTCTAATTGTGAACAGCAAGT
Source organism: Anomaloglossus baeobatrachus (assembly GCF_048569485.1). Lineage (NCBI taxonomy): Eukaryota > Metazoa > Chordata > Amphibia > Anura > Aromobatidae > Anomaloglossus > Anomaloglossus baeobatrachus. Next base: position 49,361,678 of record NC_134363.1, on the reverse strand, counting down.
GTCTGAGTAGACACAAAAGAGGGATGGTTATGCTGATTATGGTGTCATTGAGGCTCCCAATCTTGGTTGATCCCTCAAAGTTCTGTAGAACCTCACAGATATCAGACATCAATGGCCACTTGTCAGTGCTTATGTTTGGAGGCTGAGAAGAATACCGATGGGCATGTTGTAGCTGGTATTCAACTAGTGCCCTCTGCTGCTCACGGCGCCAGGCAAAGAGTCTAGGTATATAGTTCTACTAGCAGTGGGGTTCTTGGTATGTACCCCTGCAAGAGATCATTAGACTGTGGAGCATTTTAGTCCCCCTCTAGCCGACACTATGTTGATCGTGCTGCTGTCATCAGATGTAGATTTGGTTTTCCTCTCTGGTAGAGAGATCATGCTTTGAAGGGATCCTTCTTCCTCAGGGTCACTGGGATCGTTCTTTGAGTTGGGGAGGTCCTTCATTTGGAATGGCGCTTGTGAGTCCTCTTGGTCTTCAGCACAAGTGTCCATAGGAGACATAGAAAGCTTGCCTTTCACCTTAGTTGGAGACTAAAGGGTGCTTTTGTGACGCCCTGGCCGGGCCAGGTAGTCACAAACAGGCCCCTGCACAACACTTTTCCTCAAAGGTGACATCAGCCAACCTTTAAAACCCTAGTCACCCCCCTCAGGGCTAGATAGCACAGCATTGGGCAGAACCAGGCGGTTGGAAGACGCCCACCTAGGAGTCTAGACAGCCCGGGACGGGAAAGTAAACAGAACAGTGTTAGAGTTCAAGTTGGAGAGGAGTGTGGGCTGGAGCTGTGTCCAGCTCCAGCAGAGGCGAATACCCCAAATTTAACGGCGCCAGGGTAGGAGCCCTGGTGCCATTGGCTAGGGGGCAGACGGCAGTCTCAGTCTGCAGGAGCCGGGAAGACGACTCGGTGGAACCGAGGTGGACCGGGACAGGGTAGTGGCCTGCCAGTACCGACCCAGGGAACCGACTCGGAAACCGGAGCACACAGGGGGGTACTTGGACCCTGAAGCCAAGTCCAGAAGCTACTGGAACTGGTTAATTAACCGATTGAGGTCAGGACTAGAGGTCCTGTCCCACCCAAAGTCCCTATTAGAAGACAACAGCCCACCGAGGGGGAAAAGAAGGGAATTTTGTGTACTTACCGTAAATTCCTTTTCTTCTAGCTCCAATTGGGAGACCCAGACAATTGGGTGTATAGGCTATGCCTCCGGAGGCCGCACAAAGTATTACACTAAAAGTGTAAAGCCCCTCCCCTTCTGCCTATACACCCCCCGTGCTCCCACGGGCTCCTCAGTTTTGGTGCAAAAGCAAGAAGGAGGAAACAATTATCAACTGGTTTAAAGTAAATTCAATCCGAAGGAATATCGGAGAACTGAAACCATTCAACATGAACAACATGTGTACACAAAAAAACAGGGGCGGGTGCTGGGTCTCCCAATTGGAGCTAGAAGAAAAGGAATTTACGGTAAGTACACAAAATTCCCTTCTTCTTTGTCGCTCCATTGGGAGACCCAGACAATTGGGACGTCCAAAAGCAGTCCCTGGGTGGGTAAAATAATACCTCGTAATAGAGCCGTAAAACGGCCCCTTCCTACAGGTGGGCAACCGCCGCCTGAAGGACTCGTCTACCTAGGCTGGCATCCGCCGAAGCATAGGTATGCACCTCATAGTGTTTTGTGAAAGTGTGCAGGCTCGACCAGGTAGCCGCCTGACACACCTGCTGAGCCGTAGCCTGGTGCCTCAAAGCCCAGGACGCGCCCACGGCTCTGGTAGAATGGGCCTTCAGCCCTGAGGGAACCGGAAGCCCAGCAGAACGGTAAGCTTCGAGAATTGGCTCCTTGATCCACCGAGCCAGGGTTGATTTGGAAGCCTGTGACCCTTTACGCTGGCCAGCGACAAGGACAAAGAGTGCATCCGAGCGGCGCAGGGGCGCCGTACGAGAAATGTAGAGTCTGAGTGCTCTCACCAGATCTAACAAGTGCAAATCCTTTTCACATTGGTGAACTGGATGAGGACAAAAAGAGGGTAAGGAGATATCCTGATTGAGATGAAAGGGGGATACCACCTTAGGGAGAAATTCCGGAACCGGACGCAGAACCACCTTGTCCTGGTGAAACACCAGGAAAGGGGCTTTGCACGACAACGCTGCTAGCTCAGACACTCTCCGAAGAGAAGTGACTGCTACTAGGAAAACCACTTTCTGCGAAAGGCGTGAGAGAGAAATATCCCTCATTGGCTCGAATGGTGGTTTCTGAAGAACCATCAGCACCCTGTTCAGATCCCAGGGTTCTAACGGCCGCTTGTAAGGAGGAACGATGTGACAAACTCCCTGCAGGAACGTGCGTACCTTTGGAAGTCTGGCTAGGCGCTTCTGGAAAAACACAGAGCGCTGAGACTTGTCCCTTAAGGGAGCCGAGCGACAAACCCTTTTCCAGTCCAGATTGAAGGAAGGACAGAAAAGTGGGCAAGGCAAAAGGCCAGGGAGAAAAACCCTGAGCAGAGCACCACGACAGGAAAATTTTCCACGTCCTGTGGTAGATCTTGGCGGACGTTGGTTTCCTAGCCTGTCTCATAGTGGCAATGACCTCTTGAGATAATCCTGAAGACGCTAGGATCCAGGACTCAATGGCCACACAGTCAGGTTGAGGGCCGCAGAATTCAGATGGAAAAACGGCCCTTGAGACAGCAAGTCTGGTCGGTCTGGTAGTGCCCACGGTTGGCCGACCGTGAGATGCCACATATCCGGGTACCACGACCTCCTCGGCCAGTCTGGAGCGACGAGGATGACGCGGCGGCAGTCGGCCCTGATCTTGCGTAACACTCTGGGCAACAGTGCCAGCGGAGGAAACACATAAGGGAGCTGAAACTGCGACCAATCCTGAACTAAGGCGTCTGCCGCCATAGCTCTGGGATCTTGAGACCGTGCCATGAACGTCGGTACCTTGTTGTTGTGCCGGGACGCCATGAGGTCGACGTCCGGCACCCCCCAGCGGCAACAGATCTCCTGAAACACGTCCGGGTGAAGGGACCATTCCCCTGCGTCCATGCCCTGGCGACTGAGATAATCTGCTTCCCAGTTTTCCACGCCTGGGATGTGAACTGCAGAGATGGTGGAGGCCGTGGCTTCCACCCACATCAAAATCCGCCGGACTTCCTGGAAGGCTTGCCGACTGCGTGTGCCGCCTTGGTGGTTGATGTATGCCACCGCTGTGGAATTGTCCGACTGAATTCGGATCTGCTTGCCTTCCAGCCACTGCTGGAACGCTTTCAGGGCAAGATACACTGCCCGTATTTCCAGAACATTGATCTGAAGTGAGGACTCTTGCTGGGTCCACGTACCCTGAGCCCTGTGGTGGAGAAAAACCGCTCCCCACCCTGACAGACTCGCGTCCGTCGTGACCACCGCCCAGGATGGGGGTAGGAAGGATTTCCCCTTCGATAATGAAGTGGGAAGAAGCCACCACCGAAGGGAAGCTTTGGTCGCCTGAGAGAGGGAGACGTTCCTGTCGAGGGACGTCGGTTTCCTGTCCCATTTGCGTAGGATGTCCCATTGAAGAGGACGCAGGTGAAACTGCGCGAAAGGGACTGCCTCCATTGCTGCCACCATCTTCCCCAGGAAGTGCATGAGGCGCCTCAAGGGGTGTGCCTGACCTTGAAGGAGAGATTGCACCCCTTTCTGTAGTGAACGCTGCTTGACCAGCGGAAGCTTCACTATCGCTGAGAGGGTATGAAACTCCATGCCAAGATATGTCAGCGATTGGGCCGGTGTCAGATTTGACTTTGGAAAATTGATGATCCACCCGAAACTCTGGAGAGTCTCCAGAGTAGCGTCGAGGCTGTGTTGGCATGCCTCTTGAGAGGGTGCCTTGAGCAGCAGATCGTCCAAGTAAGGGATCACCGAGTGACCCTGAGAGTGGAGGACCGCTACTACAGTAGCCATAACCTTGGTGAAAACCCGTGGGGCTGTTGCCAGGCGGAACGGCAGTGCCACGAACTGCAGGTGTTCGTCTCCTATGGCGAAGCGCAAGAAGCGCTGGTGCTCTGGAGCAATCGGTACGTGGAGATAAGCATCTTTGATATCGATCGATGCAAGGAAATCTCCTTGGGACATTGAGGCGATGACGGAGCGGAGGGATTCCATCCGGAACCGCCTGGCCTTTACGTGTTTGTTGAGCAGTTTCAGGTCCAGGACAGGACGGAAAGACCCGTCCTTCTTTGGGACCACAAACAGGTTGGAGTAAAAACCGTGACCCTGTTGCTGAAGAGGCACAGGGACCACCACTCCTTCTGCCTTCAGAGTGCCCAGCGCCTGCATAAGAGCCTCGGCTCGCTCGGGAGGCGGGGATGACCTGAAGAATCGAGTCGGGGGACGAGAGGTGAACTCTATCTTGTAACCGTGAGACAGAATGTCTCTCACCCATCGGTCTTTTACCCGTGGCAGCCAGGTGTCGCAAAAGCGGGAGAGCCTGCCACCGACCGAGGATGCGGATTGAGGAGGCCGAAAGTCATGAGGAAGCCGCTTTGGTAGCGGCACCTCCGGTGGTCTTTTTAGGACGTGACTTAGACCGCCATGAATCAGAGTTCCTTTGATCTTTGAGGCCTTTTGGACGAGGAGAATTGGGACCTGCCCGCGCCCCGAAAGGACCGAAACCTCGACTGCCCCCTCCTCTGTTGGGGTATGTTCGGTTTGGGCTGGGGTAAGGATGTATCCTTTCCCTTGGATTGTTTGATGATTTCATCCAAACGCTCGCCAAACAATCGGTCGCCAGAAATTGGCAAACTGGTTAAGCGCTTTTTGGAAGCAGAATCTGCCTTCCATTCCCGTAGCCACAAGGCCCTGCGGAGTACCACCGAATTGGCGGCTGCAACCGCCGTACGGCTCGCAGAGTCCAGGACAGCATTAATAGCTTAAGACGCAAATGCCGACGTCTGAGAGGTTATGGACGCCACCTGCGGCACGGACGTGCGTGTGGCTGCGTCAATTTGCGCTTGACCTGCTGAGATAGCTTGTAGCGCCCATACGGCTGCGAATGCTGGGGCAAAAGAAGCGCCAATAGCTTCATAGATGGATTTCAGCCAGAGTTCCATCTGCCTGTCAGTGGCATCTTTGAGTGAAGCCCCATCTTCCACTGCAAGTATGGATCTAGCCGCCAGTCTGGAGATTGGAGGATCCACTTTGGGACACTGAGTCCAACCTTTGACCACGTCAGGGGGAAAGGGATAACGTGTATCCTTAAGGCGCTTAGAAAAACGCTTATCTGGACAATCATGGTGATTCTGGACTGCCTCTCTGAAATCAGAGTGGTCCAGAAACACTGTGTACGCTTGGGAAACCTGAAACGGAATTTCTCCTGCTGAGAAGCTGACTCCTCCACCGGAGGAGCTGAGGGAGAAATATCCAACATTTTATTGATGGACGCAATAAGATCGTTCACTATGGCGTCCCCGTCCAGAGTATCAAGGTTGAGAGCGGCCTCAGGATCAGAATCCTGATCAGCTGTCTCCGCGTCATCAACCAGAGATTCCCCCCCGCTGAGACCCTGAACAATATGATGATGTCGAGGGAATTTCCCAGCGAGCTCGCTTAGTCGGTCTGGGGCTGGGGTCTGTGTCAGAGCCCTCAGCCTGGGATCTATGAGACACCCCGGGGGGACATTGTTGGTCCAACTGAGGGGGGCCAGGGAACAATGATTCAACAGTGTCCCTGTGCTGAGATACCGGTCTGGACTGCAAGGCTTCTAGTATCTTAGCCATAGTCTCAGAGAGTTTATCCGTAAAGACTGCAAACTCTGTCCCCGTCACCTGGACAGTGTCAGCAGGTGGTTCCCCCTGGGCCCCCCTTAGCAGAGGCTCCGGCTGAGTAAGTGCAGCAGGGGCCGAGCAGTGCACACAATGAGGGTCAGTGGATCCTGCCGGTAGCGGGGTCGTACATGCGGCGCAGGCAGCATAGTAAGCCTGTGTTTTGGCACCCCTGCCTTTTGTGGGCGCCATGCTATTGTCTTCCCTGAGCAACACAATAGGGTATATAGCCAGAAATCAACTGTGCACCATACAGTGTAAAGTATATACCATAAACATATACTGTATAGTTACACTACTGCACAATGGGGCTAGCACCACAGGTGCTGCTTACCACCCGCTTAAAGCGGTTGTGAGGCCACCAGAATCCCTGCCTGGGTCTCCCAGAATTTGTCCCCCTCTGCAGCGTCCGAGGAGCTGACAGGAATGGCTGCCGGCGTCCTGAGGAGAGGAGGGAGCCGTGGGCGTGACCCAGAAAGTGCGGGAACTGGTGCCCCACTGTGCACAGTGAGGGGGGTGGAGTATGCAAAGCATGCTCCAGCCCTCATTGCTGCTCGTCCTGTACAGCGTCCCGCCCTTCCCCTGCCTGTCAGGGCTGGGGGTGGGAGGAAAAAAGACTAGGCCGCAAAAGCCGGGGACTCGAGTAATAAGCGCGGCCGCCGTATAAGCGCGGCCGGCGCAGAAGTCCCCGGCGCACTACAAGTCCCAGCCGCGCCGCAGTGTTAACCATGGCAGCGGCGGTCAGCGCGGTAGTCCCCATACACAAACACACTCAGCGACGCTGCAGTGTGTAATGGCACATTTAACCCGGTCAGCGCCGCGGTCCCCGGTGCACTAGCACACCCAGCAATGCTGGAGTGTTGCTGTGCGCGGTCCCCACGGGGACACAGAGTACCTCCAAGTAGCAGGGCCATGTCCCTGAACGATACCCGGCTCCTATCCAGCAGGCTCCTCAGGAGTTGTGGATGAAGCCAGGTCTCAGTGCCTGGAGACCGATAGGATCCCACTTCACCCAGAGCCCTAAGGGGGATGGGGAAGGAAAACAGCATGTGGGCTCCAGCCTCCGTACCCGCAATGGATACCTCAACCTTAACAACACCGCCGACAAGAGTGGGGTGAGAAGGGAGCATGCTGGGGGCCCTATATGGGCCCACTTTTCTTCCATCCGACATAGTCAGCAGCTGCTGCTGACCAATCTGTGGAGCTGTGCGTGCATGTCTGCCTCCTTCGCACAAAGCATAAAAACTGAGGAGCCCGTGGGAGCACGGGGGGTGTATAGGCAGAAGGGGAGGGGCTTTACACTTTTAGTGTAATACTTTGTGCGGCCTCCGGAGGCATAGCCTATACACCCAATTGTCTGGGTCTCCCAATGGAGCGACAAAGAAAAAAAAAAACCCGCCAGGGCTCAGAGATCCCACGGGCCAGCGTCTGCGGGCAAGGGCTCCTTAGGCCACATCCAGCCGGGAGCAGACTCCTGAAGTTGCAAGCACAGGCAGTCCACCATTCTAAAAAAGGTGCATGAGAAAGACAGAGACCACCAGCCAGGTGGGGAAAGCAGAACGCAGCCGGCTGCGGGCACCGACCACCATCACCTTTGTTTACCAGAGACTCGTGTGTTTTCTTCAATAGTGAGTACACCAGCACCCTGCAGTCGCCCATCTCCCTGCACCAAAAACCCAACGGGTCCCGGGGCCACCATCCCTGCCCACGGGCGGGTTAACAACTTGCTGCGCAATATCTCCCCCGGGTGCCCCCGTAACTGCAGCGGTGGTGTCCAACCTCACCACACACCGTGGGTGGCGTCACAAACTTAATATGGCTCAGCATGTACATATACGTCCTACATCCACCACTATAACCCCCTTTTTGATCGAAGTGACCGTGAGACCCCCGGGTCCGGAGACCCTCGAGCCACCCACAGAAGGTCCGGATCCGAGCAGCTAGGCTGCTGAGAGCGGGGCGGTACACTTTGCTAGCGATGTCGCGAGCGATAGCACCTGCCCCCCGTCGTTCTTGCGATATGTGGTGATCGCTGCCGTAGCGAACAATATCGCTACGGCAGCGTCACACGCACATATCTGCTTAGCGATGTCGCTGTTGCTGGAGAACAATCCCTCCTTCAAGTGGGAGGTGCGTTCGACGTCACAGCGACGTCACTAAGTGGCTACCCAATAGAGGAGGGGCGGAGATTAGCGGCCGAAACCTGCCACCCACCTCCTTCCTTCCTCATTGCCGATGGACGCAGGTAAGTAGATGTTCGTCGTTCCTGTGGTGTCACACATAGCAATGTGTGATGCCGCAGGAACAACGAACAACCAGCGGCATGCAACACCAACGATATGAAAAGGAGCGACGTGTCAACGATCAACGATTTTTGACGTTTTTACGATCGCTGATGGTTGCTCCTAGGTGTCACACGCTGCGAAGTCGCTAACAACGCCGGATGTGCGTCACTAACGACGTGACCCCGACGATATATCGGTAGCGATGTCGCAGCGTGTAAAGCACCCTTTAGTGTTCCAGTCTTCATGGGACTCAGCACTTTCACTGGTGACACTTGCTTGGAGCTGGAAGATGCTCATTTCCTTTTATTTGTAGCCATTTTAGTATTCCATCCAAGATGAAAAATGGTCCAGAAGGTCCAGGGACAGTTCCGATGCCGGTGGAAGATAAAAATTCCATCAGAAATCGCTTCGAGTTGCATATACAGAAAGAAAACATCACAAACTCAGAAGCTTGCTTCCAACCGGCAGCAACTTCAGGCCACAAACCCCTCCATTTTTTTTAATCAAGCCTTCAAGATATCAAATGCAAAGGAAAGGTAAGGGAGGGAAACATCTGTACATGTCAGAGAACCAAACCCTAACCAATGAGAACGAAAAAGGTGCATGAAACTCCAAGGAGCACATCATCAGGGGGGTTTCCCCGTCAGAGGACCATGCATCCTGGATGACCAGTTCGAAGCAGATCCCCGGTTTGCTTCTTCACGCCCATGGTTCAAGCAACATGAATCAGCCGGCCATATACATGAGATCGCTGTCTGCTGAATGTTCGCTTGGCTAGTGGCCTTCTCTCACGACTCCCTCATACACGTAAGTTTTATGCTTGGCAAACAAACCCCTCCATCTGCAAATAATGGTAACCCAATAATCAATGTTTGAGTAGGTAAAAATGAGACCCTAACCTATTCAAAGTCAGAATTTACACTATTTGCGAGGACATTGACATATTGGAGACCTCTACGTAATCTCTTATTTCCGCTAATTACCTGAACATGGCGATCAGCAGATTCAGCAGGAGGATATTTGCAACAAGCAAGAAGACAACAAGCAGGAAAATTACCAGCCAGTTGGCAAACACGTTGACACATGGGGGATACAGTCCACTCATAATGACGTCAGGGTCATCAGAACAGGTTTCATTGGCCAGCTTTCCCGCTGTGGAGCAAAAAAAAAAAATTAGATCATGTAAAAGATACCTCAGTGCTGTCCAAGAGGTGACCCTTGTACCACATTGCCCAGCCCAACTACCAGGCACTGTCGTCAGTTGTGTTAGATGTGACGCCCTGGCGCCACCAAGTGGTCACACAGAGTAGGCCCCCGCATAACACCATCCCTCACCAGGTTACATCATGCCAACAAAAACCCTAGTCACCCCCCCAGGGAAGGAAAGGCACACCAGTGGGTGGGACCAGGCGGATGGAGAACGCCCACTTAGGGGTCTGGAGAACCCGGGGTCGGGAAAAGAGTCAGTTTAGTTTTTGAGTTTGGAGTGGAGAGCTGAAGTTGAAGTGGAGAGGAGTGGGAGCTCAAAGTGAGAGCTCAGAGAGTGCAGAGTCAGACAGAAAGGAAAGTCGTTGGGGTTGTAGCCCCGGCGTACTATCTAGATGGCAGACGGTGGTCCGTGTCTGTCAGGAGACTGGAAGATGACTGCTGGAGATCCCAGGTGGACCAGGACAGGGTAGGAGCCCGCCGGTACCAACACCGGAGAACCGATCCGGAAACCGTGCGCAGAGGGGGTACTTGGACCCTGAAGCCAGGACCGAAACAAACTGCCTAGCTAATTAACCAATTGAGGGCAGGATTTTAGGTCCTGTCCCAACCAAAGTCCCAAAAGCAGGCAACAGTCCACCGCGGGGGATAGGGCATCCGCCAGGGCCCGGTAGATCCCAAGGGCCAGCGTCAGCGGGCAAGGCTCCCAACAAAAGTACCGGGAGCGGACTCCCGTGTTCCATACCGGGAAGTCCACAAACACCAAAAACAGTGCAGAGGAAAGTGACACAGACCATCACCCCGGGTGAGGGACCAGAATACACCCAGCCGTGGCAGCCGGCCACCGACACCTTGGTTTACCGATTGGACTTGTGTGATTCATTGACTGTGAGTACACCAATACTCCCTGGTCTGACCGGGCGTGCCAGCCCCTGCTATCACCATCCTCAGCACAGAGACACTGGGCCCCGGGGCATCCATCCCTACCAACGGAGGGGTTAATATCCAGCTGCCTTCCCATCGCCCCCGGGTACCACATAACAGCAGCGGTGGTGCCACATCTCACCACACACCGTGGGTGGCATCACAGAGTGATTACGGTAAATCCTGTACAAATACGTCCCCTTTTATTCAAAGTGTCCGCGCGACCCCCGGGTCAGAAAGATCCCTCGAGCCACCCTGCGGATCCGGATCCGAGCAGCCTGGCTGCTGGCACGGGGGCGGCACATTAGACATATCTAATGACAGATTTAGGATTGCGGTGATCCAAGCTTTAAGGGTCAATTGTTCCCATATTGATTTCCCATGTTTGTTTTGTACTGGAAATATTTACTCCCTAAACTATTTTGGTACTATCATGGTGTCCTGAGGTTTGCAAAGTCAAAAGCTGGACATGGAGTTGATCAGCTGACGGCCATCTCTCCTGACTCCTCCATCCACCCAGCCTGACCACCAACTTCATGTTACGTGCCAGGGGGGCTTAAAACTAAAAACTCATTGTGACCATACCCTAAAAATATTACTTTTTCAAAAGTTCCTTTAGATTTGAATATTATTTGTCTATTATTCTGCAGAGAAACGTTTTTCTTTGATGGTCAACAAGAAACTGAAAAAGGCTAGAGCTCTCAAGTTTACACCGGTGGTGGTGGTTTTGTTCCTTGGGGCATAGTCATAGGCACCACATATTTGTCTCTTACCATCCATCTTGTCTAGCTCTATTTGACCAAATATTTGCAGGTAAGGTCTGTAGAATACACGCCGGAATATCCACCCCAGCCGTGTATCGTTGGGGTGTAGGAGACCTTCTGTGGCAACGCCATAAGCAATCAACCAGACACCAAGGAAAAACAGGAAGAAGAAGACGTCTTTCATCTGCGAATAAGGAGAACAATGTGAAATTATATCTACCTTTATGGTCAGAAATATAAAATACAAAAGAAAAGTAAAAACACAAGTCAACGACTTCAACAGTGAGGTATATTGAATGTCCCTTCTCTTCGGCCTACGACCAGATGTGGGCAATAAAGAGATTATGAAGAAAAGTAGTAGAAGGGAAGAGAAGAAGATGGAACAAAAAAGGTAGTTTTCTTTAAGGATGTGTTTTTGGAGAGAAGATTGAATGCAAATTCTTCAAAATCCACCTCAAAAATTCAGCAAAAAAAGTAAAAAACAAATGTAAAGAAAGGTGTGTCTGTGAAAGACCCTAGTTATTCCCTTTACATGTACACTTACCATCTTTCGGACAATAATTATTTTGGGTCCCAGCTGTTTGTTGACTGCAAAAATGTGAATAAGTCGAAGGGTAAAAACCATGAAGTCGAAACACAGGATGGTCCGACCCGACTCAAACGAGCTGTCCATCATTCTGTACAAAGAAAAGTGCATAAGTATTTAGGTGTTCATTTTCATGGTTTTGGTTGAGAAGTAGAACGTATCCTTATTTGAAGGATTCTCTTTAATCATTGCAGGCTCATAATACAGTGGGGAACAAACATTTTATACACTGCCAAATTTACAAGTTTTACCACTTGTCCACACACACACAATCAATCACACTCAAACGTTTGTACCATTGCCAAGACCAAAGAGCTGTCTAAGGACACCAGTGAAAAAATTGTAGACCTGTCCAAGGCTGGGATGGGCTACAGGACAATAGGCAAGCAGCTTGGTGTGAAGGCAACAACTGTTGGTGCAATTATTAGAAAATGGAATCAACACATGACGACTGTCAATCTTACACAGTTTGGTGCTCCATGCAAGATCTTGCATCGTGGGGGAAAGGATGATTCTGAGAAAGGTCAGGAATTGACCCAAAACTAAAATGGGAGGACATGGTCAATGATCTGAAGAGACCTGAGACCACAGTCTAAAAAGATTACCATTAGTAACACAGCATGATGTCATGGATTAAAATCCTGCAGGGCACACAAGGTCTCCCTGCTCACACTAGCACATGTCCAGACCCATTTAAAATTTGCTAATGGCTATCTGGATGATCCAGAGGAGGCATGGGAAAAGGTCATATGGTCAGATGAGACCAAAATAGAACTTTTTGGTATCAACTCCACTCGCCATGTTTAGAGGAAGAAGAAGGATGAGTATAACCTAAAGAAAACATCCCAACTGTGATGCATGGGGGTGCAAATAATACTTTGGGGTACTTTTCTGCAAAGGGATCGGACGACTGTATACTATATTGGTCTTGATCTTTTGCATTTTTTGAGATGTAACAATCAATGGCAAGAAACAGCAATTAAAGGTTTATTCACACAGTTTTTTTGTTCCAAAAACCACAAATGTTTCAAAAACTTGGTGGGAAAGTTTCTACTTCAAAAACTCAACAAAGTGAAAACTCCCTAAAACACCATATTGGGGTGAGGTGGTTGAGAATTTTGCCAGTGATTGGTCTTCTGGCAGAGCAAAGGATCAGGCATGTTGAAATCCAACATGCTCATTCCTTGCTTGCCCTAACATATGCCTTCACGGGACAGTGGGGAGGTTTCCATAAACATATAATTGGTTGCTCTACAATTTTAGTAGGAACTGTGGATGTAATTCCAATGTGTAGAAGTAACCATATTAAACTCAGTACATGTAGAAACGTTGCTCTATGTGGAGAGCACCAAATCATAATAAGGAGGCTTATAAGTCATGCAATGCTCCCTTGGGAACTTGAATGTGCAATGAATACTGGAGCAACACCACCATTGGATGTAACAATAAGTCAATTTAACGAGTCTTGTCACATGACTTAGGATAAGAGGCCAAACCAGAAACTCCATTTGCAGACATGTTTATGAGTGTTTGCTCCTCATCAGTGTAAAGCAGGAGAATTTTTTTTGGCTTTGGTTGGGGGTTTACTGCTTGTCAAGAACACCAAGTCATCCTGAGGAGACTTATAAGCCATGCAATGCTCATCTAACCTCTCAGCTAGCCAAATCCTGCTTTGCACTGATGACTGATGAGGGGGCAAACACCACAAAGCACATGTCTGCAACCTGAGTTTCTGATTTGGCTTGTAGTAAGGCTCATTAAAGGGTCGCTATTGACTTTTATGATGGCTTCTTCCAATTGGTAGCCTTAAAGTTCCTGTCCTCTTGCTCTCTGAAGAGACTAACTATTAGAAACACATTTTTTGATGGTTTGCGCTTTTGTTTTCTAAAAATACTCGTTTTTTTGGAGAGTTATTATTACAATTCTTTACACTTCAATTTTGCAATGTCTCCAATTGGGTAAAACCAGTACCTGCAGATGACTCCAATGATGAAAAGTAGCAAGGCTGTGATGTCTACGTGGTTCCAGGAGTCTTGTAAGTACTGCTTGACCTTCTGTGCTACAGGCATAGATCCCACAAAGAAACTTTGCCGTATTTCTTCACAAACCATGGTGAAAACCCAAAAATACAGGATACCTTCTGAAGTGGCCGGACCGTCTGGAGGAGGTCCTTTAAAGTCCAAGAGTAGAACATAGGAGAACAAAAAGAGGAAGGTAAAGTACATGACGACATTGCCGAAGAACGCAGTCACCGGCGCGCTCCAGAATTGCTTCCAGCGACGCATCCATTGTGGTCGTGGTTTCTCCTTGGGGACCTCGGATTCAGCCAGAGCAGAGTTTCCATCAGCCTTGCCAGCCTTTAGCTGTACAAGTTCACTCTTCTCTTTCAGGACTTCTTCCCTGATTATTAAAATATGACACTTAATACAAGAGTGTAAAAAATTGCGCTCGGTCATTTCACATTCTAATTCCACATACCCTTCCATTATTTCCGCCACGGTAGTCTTAATATCAATGTCTAAGCTGTCCATTTCAACTCTGTTGCTGCCTTCACCTCCATTTTCATTTTCAAAACTTCTATAAAACCAAAAGAAAGTTTTAAATTTCAACATTATGGCCACATTCTTAATTAGAAGATTGGATGACCAAAGGATCCTGTGAGCCACGCCCCAGAGGATTCCATTTTGACAAATGTATTCATTTTATCACTCCAACGTTGTGACCTTGATGCTGGCCTATAAAACTGGGCTCCTAAAAGTACTTTAAGATCTGAAATGAGAGCTGTTCTCAAGAATATTTATATTTAATATGTCATGTTGTCAAGGATCACTGAAGAACTTATGTGACGCCCCTTGACACAGGGCGTCACAGGGTACTGCACGTTCTACCCTTTGGTGAAGGACTCAACCCCTCATGGTTCTAGGTTCCCAACCTATGGTACTGCCTCCATCAGCGTCCAAATCCCAACCACACCTCACACCACACCCTGTCAGACACACCAGTGGGTGGTCTAACTGGAATAGGACTTCCCACCTAGGGGTCAGGCAGACTGGTGGGAGGGAAATAGACAGAGCAGTAGTGGCCCTCAAGAAGTGAGCTGAGGGAGTGTGTGGCTCCCTGTATGTTGCAGGTTGGGTCGCAGGCGGTGGTCTGGGCCCGGAGGAGTCAGAGACCCGGTTGCAAGGTATTGAGGCTGGGTGCCTAGACCTGGTCTTGGAGAATGGTCAGCATCTCGAACCTAATAACCGGTCTGGAATGTAGATTCTTATTTACCAATATGTTGACTCAATATAGCACTGGTAATATAAAATATAAAACTTTTAATAATTTTATTAAAATGTGACACCCAAAGAAATGATACCACAAGGTGTTTAGCACTAGAAACAGATCCAAATTGTCCACCAGTCAGAGCCTATTCCTTCTCACTAGGCCCTCCAGACCAGTATCACATGCACTCTATAACGCCAAAAAGCGATATTAAAGGGAACCTGTCAGCAGAAATTTTGCCCTAAACCGAAAAGTTTCCCCTTCTGCAGCTCCTGGGCTGCATTCTAGCAAGGTTCCTATAGTTATTCCGAACCCTTTTAGACCAAAAACAAATAGTTTATAAAGTGGTACCTTTCAGTTTGAAAATCTTGTTAATGGTACACGGGGGCGGGCTGTCTGGTGTCCGTTACTGTCCCTCCTGCCGCTTTAGGCCGTCCCCCAATGCTCATTTACATATCTCAGAACACCGCCCAGTGCGTCCGATGTCTTGCGCATGCGCCGTGCCACTGTAGCGGGACTGTGCACAGTGGGACCGCTGGTGACGTTGCGCAGGCACGAGATTATGGACGGTGCTGTGATTTTCATCAGCAAGCTCCCGCCCATAATCTCATGCCCGCGCTTTCCCCTCTGCCTCCACTGTTCTGCGCATGCCCTGGCCATATGACCCAACGTCACCTCTTTCCCATCTAGCCCTGGAGCAGGAAATGGATGGGAGGAGTGGAGTAGGACACCACCTATCATCTGGTCATCTGGCCAGGGCATGCGCAGAACGGTGGAGGCAGAGGGGAAAGTGCGGGCACGAGATTATGGGTGGGACTGATGGACAATTTGCATCTGTTTCTAGTGCTAAACACCTTGTGGTATAATTTCTTTGGGTGTCACTGTTTGTTACATTTTAATAAAATTATTAAACGTTATATTTTAAATTACCAGTGCTATATTGTAATAACCGGTCTGGGACAAAAAGCACGACGGGGTACATGACCCTAGGTCGGGGAGTAGCTTTAGGCAACCCGGCAATTAACCTGTGGAGGATAGTGACTATGGACTGTCCCCAAGAAGCTCAGAGATCGGGGGCACTAGTGCAACGAGGGGGATAGGGCTTTCCAACCCACACAGCCCAAGGAAATCCCAAGCGTGAGCCCTTGAGAGCGCAGCTCCAATGCCAACAAGTAGGGAGCGGGGCCCGGACAGCTTTAAGCCAACGGACCACCAGAACATTTCTAATTGTGCAGGGAGGCAGGCTCCGGACCATCCGGCAGTACCAGAGGGTACAGACACCCAGACGAGCTCCCCCAAGAGGGCAGCGGCACCCAGAGACTTTGTTTACTTTGTTAGAGTCTGCTTTGCGGTCGCATCATCGCCAACACTGCCTGAGTGAGTATGTGGTCCTCCCCTGCTTCCAACCAGCGCTGCGCTCCCCTACACCACTTCTCACCATCCAGAGTCCTGGGGCCTCCCCTACCTGTGGAGGGAATGTCATCTGGCTGCCCCCACTCCATCTCTCCCGGGTACTCCCATCGGCAGCGGCGGTACTCCCCTAAACCGCGAACCACGGGTGGAATCACGAACACTTATCCCCTGTAAATACCCCCTTTTTCATTTGAAGTGGCCGCGAGTCCCCGGGTCCAGAGACCCTCGAGCCACAGCTGACCCCGGATCCGAGCAATTCGACCGCTGCAGGGGCGGCACACTTCTAGTATATACTATAACACCTTTAAGCGTACACAACCTACCTGAAGATATGTCACCAGTCATCCAAGATCAAAAGTGCCAAGTCTGTATAATTATTTTATTACCACAGACTGAGTATTTTGCTTTTTTCTTTTTTAAAATCGGCCATACGGTTCCAAAGATATGGGCCTTTTTAGTTAGTGGTACACGCCCCAGAAGATCCTGTGAGCTACGCCCCAGAGGATTCTATGAGCCACGCCCCCGAAGAGCATACAAGTTAGCACTGAATAAAAAGACCCATATCTCTGCAACCGTATGTCGGATTTAAAAAAAATAAAAAACTTGAATACTCAGGGAAACCAAAGGAAAAAAATAAGACCAAAAACTGGCTACTATTGTCTAATGACAGGTCCTCTTTAAAATGATCTGCTCCCCACCAATGACCCTCTTTCACTAGTAACATTCTTATTAGTCTGTCAATATTTTTTTTCCACTTGCTGGATTTACCAAGATTTCAAGGAAAAGTGGAGTGGAACTTTGATGCCAAAACATTGGACATAGAATATATATATTCTACAAATCAAAAAATTTTTCTGAAAATGCTCACAAAAAAATGGATTTGGCTACTTACTTGAATTCAATCAGATCAGTATAAATGAGAGGAGGGCAGAAGAAGGTCAGCACCATTGCCCACACCGGCGTGTTTTGGGCCATTTGACCCCACCAGTTTTCTGTTAACATAGACTGTGGAATAGAAAAGTAATATTATTACAGGTACAATCAGAATTGTCACGCTACTAGTTACTGGAAGTACCAAACAAACTGCGAAAGGGAAGGGAAACCCTGTGTCTAGGGAAGGGGGAGATGGTGACTCCTGACCGACCCCTACTGCTGGCCCCTGGGGGCCGGCATCATCCTAGCTTTGCACCTATGCGCCGAGCAGGATACCAGACCCTAGGTATCCCTAGTGCTGGGCCCTGAATAGGGAATGGATGGGATGAGTTCCTAGTCAACCCCACTAAACACTAAAGAAGACAAAGGGAGTACACATAGGGGAAAATGCAAGAACCAATTATCCACTGCAAAGTAACAGCAATAATACCACAGGAGGATTACAAGCCACCTGCTTGCAACCAGAGCTTGAATGAACTGAAAATATCACCAGCACAAGTCCAGGGAAGATGGGAGTATTTATGCCCATGGAGAATACAGATAATCAGCAGTTAGATGGAATGAGAACTCAATTGGGTCTTAAAGGGGAAGAGATGTAAATCCAGCAGGAAAGCTACCTAATACAATGAATACTAACAGCAGGAGCAATAGAAAGTCATGGAACATTTTTTGCAGCCAAACACTGTGACCTTCTATTGCCAGAAACCACGAGTGTGTCACCCGTGACAAGAATAAAGAGAATCTAAATGTCTGAACGACCGAACATTTCTGTTGATTACATGAAAGCCCAATATGTTAAAAAACTAGGGTATACTTTTTTGCTTTAGGTTTAAAAAAATAAAATACATTTTTCATATCACTAGAATAATAAAAAAAACTTCCAATTTTCACACTTTCTACAAATCCTAATAGTAAACTAATACTTCCTCCTACTTCACATGCACATTAGCAGAAATAAGCAAACTCCGTTGTTATTTGTGTACATGGAAATGTTATCTGAGTATGCTCTAATCGGGGTACAGGAGGAGGAGGTGAGCTGTGACATCACCTATGGTGAAAAGTGAATCTTAGGTTATCTATTGTATACAGAGATTATAGCTTTCATTAAAACCTGTCTGTAATGATAATGAGACTGCTGAAAAATGGCAGGAAGAAGGGCCGAAGGCTCAATTTCAAAATATAATAATATAACAAGACACCAGTTACATTTTAGAAGCCTAACAATGATGTCACTAGGTAGTGGATTGACCTTATATAGTTTTTCCGAAAGCACGATAGCTATGTTGTCTTACCTGAACACCATCCTGTGCAAAGAAATTACGTGCATCCGCCTCGTAAGCCAGCTGCAGGCAAGTAGCGCCTCCCCAGACGGTGGAGCGTCGTACCAGTAGCTTAAACGCTCTGTTCTCGCTATTTCTGTAACACTCATTAAACACACCTGCAGCAATGAGAATTACAGTTATGCAATACAGTTTAGTCATCTGAATTGTCTGTTTAATATTTACATCTTCTGTGATCTGCAGGTTGACCTATTATTTGCTATAAGCATCACGCACTTATTAAAGTCTGTTCACATGATATTGCAATCTGCTGGGATTTCTATAACTTGCATCTGTATTCATTGCTCCAAACTTAATAAAGTTTAAATCACATTACATTGTCTGCTGTTGATTCCATAATTTTTGTAACCTGCTTCTGTGACCTGCTGGTTAACCTATCATTTGCTGTAAGCATCCTAAACTGTTAAAAAGTTTTAACGTTACGCCACCATCTTGTGGATTGTGCCATCTACATCTGAGCTCTGCTTTAGACTTGCTGTTTTCCTCATCATCTGCCCTCATGTTTTTGTGGCTTCCGGTGTGTTCTGACCAACTTGTTTGTCTGCTGTCCAGCATGGCCTCTTGTCCAGGTCCTTACTCTTCCATAAAGCTTCCAACCTAGATTTGTGTGTCCACCCCGACCCATGGCTTGGTGAATCCACTTTACCAGGTGCAACTAATAAATTGCAGCATTTCAGACAAAATATGCTTGACCCTATGACGAAGTGAGTGCGAAACGCGCGTCGAGGTGCTGGGCAGTGTGGTCCGACTCCTTTTTTGTATCTCCTGGCTCTCTACTAGCCTAATGGGGGCTGCCATATTTGTTTGCCCTGTTATTCTGTATGCCTGCATATTGATCCTATTTGAGTATATTCAGTGCTGTGGACTATGCCATATATGTTGCCATTTGAGGTGTAGCTTTGAATATGTCTATTATATTGTGTTTTTTTCCATATGTATGTATACAGCTGCACACTGATAATTTATGACTAGGGTTTTTCATATATGATGAACCATCCTGCTTTATATTGCACTTGCACTTTATAAACTTTATTTATGGCTGGCTAGTGAGATCAAATAGAAATTTATGCATAAAAAATGTTCTTAACCCAGAAGTCTACATTTTGTTATTAATTGTTTTTTTCAACATTTATATTGACCATATCGCACCAGTTTGTCTTTGCATGTTTTTATGGGGTAGGGTGTTTTTATCTGTGGGTACCAGCACTAATTAAAATTTTATAATTTTTTTGTAATATTTATATGATGAAATAAAAATTAAAATTCTTAACCAGAGAGGTTTTTTGATATTTAATCTTATGCAGACTCTATTTTTCGGTTAAAAATATGCTTGAAACCGAAAAACAATGGCCATGAACCATACAACTAAGACTAGAAAGGATCACCAGCATCTTCTTCTAGCACAGCTCCCCTAGATTTTCTGAAATCTCTGAGTCTTTGTATAAGAAGAGACCTACCTGTCAAGGAGAATAAGATATGAAGACGGATCTGCCTCTTGGACTAGCAATTTTACTAAAATAGTCCTCGGCCGCCATTTCAAAGTATGTTTATCGTAAATACCGCAGCATCTCAGACTAAAACATGCAAAAACGGAGCTGGCCTCCGGTTCTGGCTACTGTTGGTTTGAGCAGCATGAATCAGTCGAAAGGTTATCTTTAAAATTGAACACAAAGCACAATCACAGTGCCGTGTGCAAGAAAGGTTAAAGAGGTTGTCCTCTACTATTTTATCGGGCGGCCTGGAAGCAGTTACAGTAGCACCGGAGCCTCGGTAAGTACAGCGCACTGCTCCTATCCCCCTATCCCTTCTACCACCATTTGTAATAGTTGGATTCTGGTCCCTATAGAGTTGTATTGGGACCGGCGTCCAGCCAGATGACCGGGACCAAACCTTTAGACCCACCAGTCTCGGGTATCTGAGTCCGCCCATCACTAGTTAAGATAGGTCATTAACGTCTGATTAGCCGGGGTCCAACATCACACAACCCCACCAATCAGCTGGCATCAGTGTCGGCAGCCGGAAACTCTCCGTTCCGGAGCTGCCTTGTCAACTGATAACGGCTGTGACCTGGTACTGCAAATCCGCCTCAAATTCAGATTAATAGGAGGCGGATGTGCCGTACCTGGCCGCGGCCACTATCAGAAGACTGGGCAGCTCCGGAACTGAGCTTTTCTGGCCCACTGCTGCCACCGGCACTAAGAACAGTTGATCAGCAATGGTTTGGGGTGTGGAACCCCGGCTGATCAGACATTGATGACCTATCCTAAGGATGAGCCATCAATGTTAAAGTGGTGGATATCCCCTTTAAATGTTCCACGGTTTACAGGCCTTGGTTGAGGAAAGTTGGTGGAGTCTATTATTTCATGTTAAAAGGCGTCTGTGGGAAATAATGAACACAGAAACACAGATGATCTTCAGTGACACTATATGTGACATGGTTTGGAATGGACATGAAAAAAAATAAAATAAATATATATTATAATATTTATATAAAAAATGATCCTTTTATATACAGTAAAAATATATAAAAAAGTTTATATATACATACACGTATATATACACACACACACACATCTATAATTGAGATATAAAAGAAATATATATATATATATATATATATATATATATATATATAACTGAGATATAAAAAATATTATATTATAATTCTTTTATATATCAATTATATAAAGTGTGTGCATATATTAATATATTAATTATATATATTAATATATTAATTATATATATTAATATATTAATTATATATATTAATATATTAATTATATATATTAATTATATATATTAATATATTAATTATATATATTAATATATTAATTATATATATATATATATATATATATATATATATATATATATATATATATATATATATATATATATATATATATATATATATATATATATATATATATATATATATATATATATATATATATATATATATATTTGTGTAACAAAAAAAAGCCCTAGCAGACTATATAATAAAAGAATATATCATGTGGATTATCTAATTTCGGTGACAGAGCCAGCACATTTCTCGGATATATACAAAACTAAGCATCAGGGTCCTGGAAAACAGTGGCCAGCAGAGGTACATGGCATCCAGGCTCATGCAATTACAAAAAAAAAAAACTTTTTTTTACTCTAACTTGCTGTTGATTCAGAATATTCACACTAACATTAGCCACAACAAACAAACCCCGCCCCTATCTTTTGTATTTAGGCTTCTAAGCGTGTGCAGAGAGTGGGAGAAGCTCAGCTGTGACATCACAGCAAATGAGGAACTGTGAGGTGAAGTATTGTCTCCCCTAAGTAATGGGATCATTGTGTCCTCCTTACTTAAATTGTATAAACAGCAATGAGAGCACGTACAATGTAAATCACCTCTAAGGCCAGCAAGGCAGAAAATCAAATATGTTCCTTCCATAACGAGCTCTTCATGTGCTGCTGAAACAGACTATAAAAAGATCTCATTTGTCTGTCAAATAAGAGATGGAGCTGAGGCCGCTATTATTCTCATAGCTAAGCCCTTGTAGGGGTGAAGGGGTTGGCTATTTTCCAGTATCGGCTGGTGCAATCCTTTAGAACAGAGGTGGGCAAGTAGTGTTTTGAGACTGACTGTTGTGGAGGTCCAAACTAATAGGGTGAAATTGTGAGCAGAATTAGGGATGCTGACATCCTCCTATATACAGCATGAGCCCACAAAAGCCCCCTATATATAGAAACACCCCCCCTATATACCGTATGAGCCCACACAGTCCTCTATACAGCATCAACCCCACAGTCTATATACCGAATGAGCCCTCACACAGTCCCCCTATATGCAGTATGTTCCCTCACACATTCCCCCTATATGCAGTATGAGCCCTCACACAGTCCCCCTATATGCAGTATGTTCCCTCACACATTCCCCCTATATGCAGTATGAGCCCTCACACAGTCCCCCTATATGCAGTATGTTCCCTCACACATTCCCCCTATATGCAGTATGAGCCCTCACACAGTCTCCCTATATGCAGTATGAGCCCTCACACATTCCCCCTATATGCAGTATGAGCCCTCACAGTCTCCCTATATGCAGTATGAGCCCCCACACAGTCCCCCTATATGCAGTATGAGCCCCCACACAGTCCCCCCTATATGCAGTATGAGCCCTCACACAGTCCCCCTACAGTATATGCAGTATGAGCCCTCACACAGTCCCCCTATATGCAGTATGAGCCATCACACAGTCCCCCTATATGCAGTACGAGCCCCCATACAATCCTCCTATATGCAGTATGAGCCATCACACAGTCCCCCTATATGCAGTATGAGCCCCCACACAGTCCCCCTATATGCAGTATGAGCCCCCACACAGTCCCCCCTATATGCATTATGAGCCCTCACACAGTCCCCCTACAGTATATGCAGTATGAGCCCTCACACAGTCCCCCTATATGCAGTATGAGCCATCACACAGTCCCCCCTATATGCAGTACGAGCCCCCATACAATCCTCCTATATGCAGTATGAGCCATCACACAGTCCCCCTATATGCAGTATGAGCCCTCACAGTCCCCCTATATGCAGTATGAGCCCTCACAGTCCCCCTATATGCAGTATGAGCCATCACACAGTCCCCCTATATACAGTATGAGCCCCCATACAATCCTCCTATAGGCAGTATGAGCCCTCACACAGTCCCCCTATATGCAGTATGAGCCCCCACAGTCCCCCTACAGTATATGCAGTATGAGCCCTCACAGTCCCCCTATATGCAGTATGAGCCATCACACAGTCCCCCTATATGCAGTATGAGCCCCCACAGTCCTTCTTTATAAAGTATGAGCCCCCAAATAGTCTCCTTATACACAGTATGAACCCCAAAAAGCCCCCTAAATGCAGGATGAGCCCCCAATGTATGATATTTGCCCTATATTCAGTATGAGCCCCCTATTTATGGTATGACCTCCCACAAGGCACCCTATATTCAATGAGTCCCCAATATATACTGTATATAGGAGAGCTATGTGGGGGCTGATTGTAATGCTCATGCCAGGCGTAGGGGCAGCGAGCAGGGTTAGTGGACCCACTGGACCACAGTGACACCCGAGCTTACCCTTTAGGGGGAGGAGCTTAACTAAGCGCCCACCGTGAGGCGGACACCAGTTCCCCTCCCAGAGCAGTGACCGGGACTGTGGCAGCTGACCCCCAGAACCGGTGATAGACTTATGTACAGGCGGGGCGGGATGACTGAGGCAGGCTGGACTGGCAGATACGGACAGGAATGGTGCGTGTAGCAGGGTCAGATAGGTATAGGAAGACAGGTACAGATGACGGACACAGGGATAACGGGACTTGACAACTATCTAGCAGCAGACTGGTATACTAACTAACTAAGGACTTTGCGCAGGCACCTTCCCTAATGGGAGGGTGCCTTAAATACATAAGGCCTCTCAGCCATAGGCTGAGAAGCATTTCCTGAAAACAGCGTGCTGGCCCTTTAAAGAGAAGGGCTGGTGTGCACATGACCAAAGCACACTCCCTGGAGACCAGGGTTTCATGCATGGGCCCCAGGAGGGGAAGAAGGCAGATGCACACGTAGATGACCAGAGAGGTGCGGGGAAGGACACGACCTGGCTGGGGCAGTGAGCAAGTCGACGTCCCTTCAGGGATGTCGGCGCTACACTCATACTGTATATATGACTGACATATAGGGAGACTAAACCCTCACACAGTCCCCCTATATGCAGTACGAGACCACATTCTCTTTATATATAGTATGAGGCCCCACAAAAAAACAGTATGAGCCCCCACACAGTCCCTCTTTATAAAGTATGAGCCCCAAATAGCCTCCTAAATGCAGTATGAGCCCCCAATGTACAGTATTGGCCCATATATACAGTATGAGCCTCCTATTTATACTACGAGCACCCACATAGCCCCCTATATTCAATAAGCTCCAACATATACTGTATATAGAGGGCTATGTGGGGGTTCATACTGTATATTGAGGACTGAACCCTCACAGCCCTCCTATACACAGTAAGCGCCCTCACAGAGCCTCTTTCTACACAGAATGAGCCCCCACATAGCCCCTATATACAGTACGGGTCACCACATAGCTTCCTTATACACAGTATAAGCTCTTAAATACAGCAAGAGCCCCCAAATAATCTCCTTCTACACAGTATGACCACCTACATAGCCTCTGTATATACAGTATGATCCACCAATAGTCTTATACACAGTATGAGCCCTCACATAGCCACTATATGTAGT
The DNA here is from genome assembly GCF_048569485.1 of Anomaloglossus baeobatrachus. Lineage (NCBI taxonomy): Eukaryota > Metazoa > Chordata > Amphibia > Anura > Aromobatidae > Anomaloglossus > Anomaloglossus baeobatrachus. Next base: position 49,336,881 of record NC_134363.1, on the reverse strand, counting down.
ATGAGCTCCCACAGTCATCCTACATACAGTAAGAGCCTCTTTTTAAACTGTATGACTCCCACATAGCCCCTATTTATAGTATAGCCCCGCATAGTTTCCATATACACAGTATCAGTTAAATACAGTCTGAGCCCCCAAATTCTCTTTATACACAGTATGAGCCTCCTTATAAAACAGTATTCTTCCTCACATAGCCCTCCTATATACAGTACTAGCTGTAGTACCTGGTGTTGCCCGGGATAGTAACTGTCTCTCTCCCAGTCTCTGTGTGTGTGTCTCTGTCTGTCTCTCTCCCAGTCTCTGTGTGTGTGTCTCTGTCTGTCTCTCTCCCAGTCTCTGTGTGTGTGTTGCTGTCTGTCTCGCTGTCTGTCTCTCTCTGTCTCTTTGCCCGACTGTCTTTTTGCCCGACTATCTGTTTCCAGGGCTGCCTCTCTCCAGGGCTGCCTCTCTCCAGGGCTGCCTCTCTCCAGGGCTGCCTCTCTCCAGGGCTGCCTCTCTCCCCATCTTTCTGTGTCTCTGTCTCTCTCTATCCGTCTCACCACCGACATCTTATTATCTCACACATGAGCTTCTTATACTAACAGTTTATTTTGTTCCTATAGCAACCACTGACAGTTGCTATTTATAGCCTGCAGCTCCCAGCTCTATTCAGTTTAATGGCTGCAGGATTTTTGTAGAGTAACTGGAAAGCACGGGGTTAAATGTTCCCGGCCAAACATAGTCTGACGTTCCCTGAGTCACATGGAGTCTCTGTGCAAAATTTCATGATTGTAAATGCGACGGTGCGGATTCCTTTAGCGGACACACACACACACACACACACACACACACACACACACACACACACTGAGCTTTATATATTAGATGAGCCCCCACATAGCCTCATATACACAGGTGATGGAAGGCACGGTGCGCACCCCTGCGTCAGAAGGATTGGCAAAGGAAAAAAAACAACCTATTGTGCCCATTCACCCTTGATGGAGGGTATTTCTCCACCTTTCCCTTTACACATGCACATTCGGTTTAGCAGAGCATGCATATACACTGTTAAGAACATGTTGCACAGTAGTGAAAAGCCCTTTAAGCTTAGTTGACCTGTATAAATTCAGTTCTGAAAGTAAGGACACACCCAATTGACTAAGGGTAAGGGTAATAGTCCAATGTCATGTCGATACATTCCCAGGAAGAAGGAGAGAGGGATGGCTCAATGCACCCTTCTAAGGTAACCCTGCACTGTTACTTCAAGGGACGAACAAGTACAAAAGCAGACATGTCTGGAAAGATGAAAGGTTGTCTTTAAGAATATTACAAAAGTGGATGATGTGGAGATTACCTATTGCCAGATGCTCAAACTTTGCAGCTAGATCTTTCATAGCCAAGACTTCTTCAGCTTCAGATTCCAGGCGAGACAACTCCTTCAGCAATTTGGAAGCAGCAAGTGCTGAGGTCACAGCTTCTGTCCCCTGCGGAGCGCAACAATAGGAGAAAAAACAATAAGAAAACAAAAACAAAACCATCCCAAACAGCAGAATTAGGCCTCTCGCGCTCCTATGGGACATGGGGGAATACCAGGCTAGTGGTGAAGGGGGATGATTGAGACCCCTGGTAAAACCTACCACTGGCCCCTGGCTCCCCTGATGTCCCCAGATAGGTATCCTGACCAACATAGGTGCAGAACCTAGGCCCTGATTGACCCTAAAATAAGCCCTTGGTAGTGACCGGACGGGATGAGCACTAGTCAACCCCACTAAGCCTTAAGAACAAGCAGGGAAAACAGACGGGTGAATGCAAAAGACAACTTGTTCCAAAGTTACCTTGCATAGAACAGCAACATACAACAATGTTTTACGACAAGAGATTTCAAGCAGACGTCTTGCAATCTGGACAGCATATGAGTAAACTCTATCACCGGCAACAAACCAAGGGTAAATGCAGGTATATATAGACACAGAGTGGGGAAAAGGATTTGCAGCTGAACTGCCAAATTATCCACAGGGTCCAGAAGGGAAAACATTAACACTAACAGAGAAGATACATTGAACTCCATACACACCAAGGAAGAAAGAAGGGAATATCAAGGAGCAGTTTGTGCAGCCAAATGCAGCGACCTTCTGCAGCCAGACACCACAGGGATGTCTCAACCGGGACACACCCGTGACACTTTCCTAGAGTTCACAATGTCAAATGACCTGCATTGTAATGGGCTACTCAATAGTCTGTGTAAGAAAAGCTCCCTGTAATGCTACAGAAAAGCTGCCTTCTGTGTAGACTCTGAGGCAACTTGAGAACCTGGGGCTTAAAACTCAAGCCCCTGTGATTATCTTAGATGGTCATCTTATAGAAGCACTCCCATCAAAGTTTTAATAATCATATTATATAGCAGCATGTACTTACAATTGCTCATTTTGCCCTTCTACCCAGTGAATTCTTCTCTTTTCTATTAGGTCTATGACATCACATTTTTAAAAACTGATTAGCTGAATCCTTCTAAGCTCTATGTAGAAAGAGGAAGTCTATTTTCCCAACACAAGTCATCATTAGAAATACAAATCAAGGTCAAATCAAAGCAATTTGTAGTTCTAATGATGACTCATGCAGTCAGGTTTTAATCATGTGATGTCAATCTACTAGAAAACAGAAGAATTAACTGGATAGAAGGGCAAAATGATGACTGCAATATATGTCTAGTACTGGGATCCTTTCTTTGGTGTCCTTTGAATACTTATGTTAAGCTCCACCACCTCACTAGGCAAACCATAGTGTATCAGTTTGGCTCTCTTTTCCAGAAACTGGAATGGTATACCAAAGTATTTTTGAGATCTCACCATTTCCCAGAAGTAAGTAGCCATTTCGTTTCGATTCTGTAGAATTGCCCAAATAAAGAGATCGATCCATGGGGTTGTGGACTTTTTAGCTTCATACCTCTCATCAAGATAGCTTGGACTATTTTTAATCTTTGGATAAAGATGGAGAAACAAGTTAAAGGGGTTGTCTATCTTTGGAAACTTTTTTTTTTTTTTTTTTTTTTTTTTTTTTTACACAGAAATGTAAACAGTCATCCCAAAAACACCCAGTGGATGACATTTGTGGAATTATTACATACATTGAAGCTCTTCTTGTTGACGGAGTGCTTCGTATTTCCCAGGACGTGTGTGTAGAATGGGGCGCAGACGTCACCCATGAGCTCACGGAGAACTTTGGCCACCTCGTATAGTTTGAAGTCATGTGTTTTGCCTCCGGTGTCCACCGGCACGTAGATCAGGTGCTGCTGCCCTTTGTTAGACTCTCTCCGCTCTTCATGTTTGCGTTGAAGTAGTTGGCAGAGAACCGTATTGTCCAACACCGAGCAATAAAGCTCCTCCAGCTGTCCATACGTCAGGTAATCCACAATGTTCATTCCGTTGTCCACAAAGAGCTTTACAAAACTGGGCTTGTCATTCACGAGAGCGTCAGTCATGGTGTCTTCAAGATCACAAGCCTAAATAAGAAAGGAGAGAAGTCAGTAGGCCACAATATGATCTTTCATGGATTCCACTGATGAACCAGGAACAAGGAGCCACTTGAAGAGTTTTAGGACCTTCGTACTCATCAGTAAAGTCAACAAACCCACCAATTTCCTCCTAACCGGTCCACTAACGTATATATCTACGATTATTGAGTATACGGTAAATGCTCATCCAGGTTCCCTGAAGATAAAAGCCAAGTAGCCGCTATTAGTAGCCATAAACAAGAAAAAAAATGACAGCAATAGGTCACAAAGTGACAGTATAAAAGACAGCAAGAAAAAAAAATTGGGTTAATACAAGAAAGCTCTCCTATAGCAGGCTTTCCAGACCTTTCACTGACAAGCGTTTCGCATTTACCGCTTCATCTGGGAGTATCTACACTATTAGTTGTAGAGGATTACATATCCTCTGAACCAATGACAAGTCATGCACATCACATAGCAATATAACATTTAGAAACCTGCTTTAGCACTGCCTGAATCGCGTTTCGATTTCACCGCTTCATCTGGGGGTAACACTATTAATTGCAGAGGATTATATATGTCCCAACCAATGACAAGCTGTGCACGTCACATATCCATGCAACATTTAGAAACTTGCCTTAGCCCCGTATGACATGCATTTTGGTGAAAGCGAAACGCATGTCAGACAGTGCTAAAGCAGGTTTCTAAATGTTGTATTGATATAACACGCATATCGCTTTCACCGCTTCATCTGGGGGTATCTACACTATTAATTGCAGAGGATTATACATGTCAGAAAGAAAGGCAAGGCATGCATGTCACATCTATACATTTAGAAATCTGCTTTAGCACTGTAACATGCGTTTCGCTTTCACCACTTCATCTGGGGGTATCTACACTATTTGCAGAGGATTATATAGGTCAAAACTAGTGACAAGCCGTGCACGTCACATATATCAATACAACATTTAGAAACCTGCTTTAGCACTGTGACCCCCGTTTCGTTTTCACTGCTTCATCTGGGGATATCTACACTATTAATTGCAGAGGATTATATATGTTAGAACCAAAGCAAGCCGTGCACGTCACATAGCCATACAACATTTAGAAACCTGCTTTAGCACTGTCGGCTAACAGATCCTCCTCCATCGGACTGAGCATGCATGTGCTCTGTATGCAAAGAGGAAAGTAAGTTATATGACCAAGCTGAGCATGTATGGGGTTAGGATAGTCAGGATGGATACTGTGGTTGTCAGCTAGACAAATGTTAGGCCAAGAGTTATCTGATGCGTACGGAGCAATATACTTACAAAGCCTCCCTGCAGCAATAATGCTACTTCCCGGTCCGCTCATCAGTGCTCATACATATTCACTGCTTTCCCCGACCATCGGCAGCTCTGATTGGCTGCCGGTAGACCACACCCCCACCCTCTCTAACAGGGCATGTGACAGTGACAATGTCTCGCACTACCACTATTAAAGTTCAGGGCCATGCCCTGCACAATGCCAGCCCGTTACCACTGAGTGCCGGCCACATAGGTTAATATCACCTATGAGTAAGGATCTTATCTATAGATCCGAAACGCGTCTGGTATTATTTATGGACTTTTAATTGTGTGTCTATTTTTAACATGAAGATCCAATAAAGATTTTTCTACAAAGATTTTTCTACAATTTCTGGATGGTGTCCTATTTGGTGCTGGAATCTACCTACAATTTTGTCTGTTGCTCCATCCTGGGAACCCCAATCCTGGCATTATAGGCGTTACGGTAGGCTGAAACTATTTTTTCTTTTCTTCCTTTGTGTTGCCTGGAGAGATCGTGTCTCTGCAGGCTCAGCTGTAGCAGAGCCAGGACCGTTGTTGGACGTCGTGTGGATTACAGTGGAACTTCAAAGGTCTTTTGGGGTTAATAAAGAGGGGAAAGAAGTCGCTGTATTTTATTTCAAATAAAAGATTTTTCTTAATGTTGGTGTTTATTTTTTTTTTACTTTTAGACCCCCTACCCATCACTAATTCTGGGCTTGATGACAGTTATGCATTGTTATTAACCCCTTATTAATTACCCTGACTGCCACCGGACCAGGGCAATCAGGTAAAGCACCAGAATTGTCGCATCTAATGGATGAGACAATTTGGGGCGACTGCAGGCTATTACTCTTAGGCTGGGGGGGTCCCAATAATCATGGGCCTCCCCAGCCTGAGAACACCAGCCCCCAGCTGTTGGCTTTATCTTGGCTGAGTTTTAAAATTGGGGGACCGCATGTCGTTTTGTAAACTTATTTATTTACATAAAAAAAAAGCTGCATGCGGTTACTCTTATTTTGATATTCAGCCAAGATAAGCACATGGCTGGGGGTGGCAGCCTGTAGCCGTGGCTTTATCTGTGCTGGTATCACTATAGGGTGGATTCTACACCATTTTTGAAAAAAAAACACATACAATATTATAGATATAGATATATAGATATTTTTTACACTCCACTACAAGCACGCAGTCAGCGCCTGTAATTTCAACCAATCACAGGCGCTGTTAGAGAGGGTGGGGGCATAGTCTACCAGCAGCCAATCCGAGTCACTGGTGAGCGTTGAAAGCAGTGAATATGTATGAGAACTGATAAACGGACCAGGAAGTAGTATTACGGGAGGCTCGGTAACTGACGGGAAGTATATTCTCCTGTTTTAACCCTTTAAATTTACAGGTAATGTTCGAGTTCCCATAGACTTGTATGGGGTTTGGTGTCCGGGCAGATGTTCAGGTTCAAGTTTAGTTCCAAACCAGACATCTGCGGATTTGCTCATCACTTTATCAATCATGCGATGGCCACAGGATCCTCGGGGGCGTGTCTTTAGGCTGCTCTTTATTACTGTGAGCATTGCCATTTGTAAAGATCAAATTGTAGCACTAGGATAAAAAAAAGCCAATATCTCTGGAACCGTATGGCGTATTTAGAAAAAGCAAAAAGCGTAATACTCAGGGGAACAGGGGGAACAAAATAAGTATATACTGGTTACTTTTAAAAATGCTGGTACATGTTAAAATAAATAGCTCAGAGTAAAATGTTGGAACTTCATGCACAGAACAGTATGTTGTAAGCCAATAATCTCCGCCACTGGTTGGCAGTCGGCCGTGATAGGAAGTACACTAGGAAGCATGTCTTCCTGAGATTGCCAATTGTGCATTCTTCCGACAGGAAACCCATGACTCCACCAACTTGGGCGTTTTATAAAGCTTTGCTGCTCATGTACAGGAGGGGAACAGATTTGTAATCTCAGAGCCTGACGTGTCTTCTCAACACTGAATATTCAGGTCAGAAGTAAACAGTCTACAGGACGAGGATTGCATGAAGTCAATTGCAAAAAGCGTTCTATTTTGGGTTCAACATTAAAGCCCAAATAATTTAGTCTAAAATTCCACAAAGGATCTGATCCATGGGTTCTTCAAAACAGGAAAAAACACAATGTAAGCTCTGGCATTACGATTAGAGCAATGTCTGATGGAAACTGTCTCTTTAAAACATCATTTTTAATCCAAAACAATTAAAAAAAAATATTCAAAACACTTTGAACCTAATCATCATTTAAATTTTATTTGATTTTTGTCTTGTAGGATTCATTAACTTTTGCTCCAAATTCTTAAAAATGGCCAATGCGATTCATAAATTGTTGGCAAATTACTCAATTTTTTTTATTTTTTTGCAAAACACAGTTACATGTTCCAATAAAATGTCGGAAAAAATTGTGCAAAAAGTGCATAAAAAAAAAAATCACTATTTGTGCTAAAAGTTTATCAACTTTTTGAAAAGTTGTGTCGCGGGCGGAGGAGGGGACGCTGCGCTCTCCCACTGCTCAGGTCCGGCTGCCGCTGCTGCTGCGGCCGCTGCTGCTCGGTGGCTCGAGCGATGGGCCGGATCCCGGGGACTCGAGCGGCGCTCCTCGTCCGTGAGTGAAAAGGGGGGTTAGTTTTGGGGATTTATTGTCCGTGACGCCACCCACGGTTGTGGTGATTGTGTGGACACCACCGCTGCTCTGTATGGGGATCCCGGGAGCGGTGACAGGAAGCAGCAGAGTTGTTAGTTCTCCCCTCCGTGGGTAGGGGGTTGGTTGTCCCAGGGCCCGGTGATGGGGTAGGGATGGATGGCAGGCCGGGTGCGGGGCCTGGTGAGGTGCAGGGTCGCGGGGGCAGCGCTGTACCTCACGGCACGGTGGTACTCACTCAGCCTGAGACGGTGACACAGTTCTCGGTAAAACACACGGCTGGAAGGACGGTTCCCACGGACGGCTGCTGTTGCTTTTCCCCGGTAGTTAACGGTGACTGTCTCTTTTCCCTGCACCTATGTTCAATGTTGGTAGCGATGGGTTCCCACCGGTTACCTTCTCCCCGACTTGGATATGGGCCGGAGGAGCCCCTCTTTGCCCGCAGGCGCTGGCCCTGAGAAACTGGTGCCTTGGCGGTGGCGGTGTCTCTCTCATACGGTTGGACTGTTGCCTTCAATCGGGACTTAGTTGTTTGGAAACCCGGAGGTCCCCTTCACTGACGGATTTGGCAAATTCACGGCGACTCCAAGCCTTGCCGGGATCCGAAAGGCCCCTGCCAATGGTGCTGGCTTCTCCTTGTGTACCGGTCCGGTACCGCCGGGCCACCACCCGTCCACGGTCCTCACGGCAACTCCGATCAGCCTCCACTGCAGACGGTCACCGCCGTCTGCTAACCTTGCTGTCTCAGTCCGGGGCACACACCCGGACCAACTTCAGGCTTTCAAACTGTCACTTTCCTCCTCTCTACTACTTTTCTTCTTCCACTTCCTCCTCCAAACTCTAACTGCCTGTGTTTTCCTGCCTCCAGGACTGTGAACTCCTTGGTGGGCGGAGACCAACCGCCTGGCTCCACCCCCTGGTGTGGACATCAGCCCCTGGAGGAAGGCAACAAGGATTTCTGGTCTAGCTTAGGTGTACCTAACCGGGGTGTAGGGTGTGGTGATGTCATTACCTGTGATCCCTGGCTTGCCCAGGGCGTCACAGTTGCAATTGATGAAAACCTGAAAAATTGATAAAAATCTGAAAATATCTGGAAATTCCAAGCCTCATCCACAATGTAAAACAAAAAAAAAAATAATACAAAAATAGACTAAAGGCCTCTTTACACGCAACGACATCGCTAATGAGATGTCGTTGGGGTCACGGAATTTGTGACGCACATCCGTTCTTGTTAGCAACGTCGTTGCGTGTGACACGTACGAGCGACCGCTAACGATCAAATACTCACCTTATCGTTGATACGCTGTCCATTTCCCGATTATCGTTGCTGTTGCAGGACGCAGGTTGTTCCTCGTCCCTGCGGCAGCACACATCGCTATGTGTGACACCGCAGAAACGAGGAACCTCCCCTTACCTGCGGCCGCAATGAGGAAGGAAAGAGGTGGGCGAGATATTCGTCCTGCTCATCTCCGCCCCTACGCTTCTATTGGGCGGCCGCTTAGTGACGTCGCTGTGACGCCGCACGAACCGCTCCCTTAGAAAGGAGGCAGTTGGCCGGTCACAGCGACGTCGCTAGGCAGCTAAGTAGTGTGACGGGTCCGGGCAATGTTGTGCACGACGGGCAGCGATTTGCCCGTGACGCACAAACAACGGGGGCGGGTACGCTCGCTAGCGATATCGCAGCGTGTAAAAGTACCCTTTAGAAAAAAGGTGGAAATTAAAAGAAAATATAAAAACGCAAGTGAAAAAAAGGACAATTGGGCAGAGCAGCCTGAAGATACGCCCCAAAGGAGCCTGGAAGCCACACCCTTTATGCAGACCATCCTGAAGACACACCCCAGAGGATTATAATAATCACGTCCCTACACTAAGCACCTGAGCAAAGGGTCATCATGTCCTGGGAGTAACAAATCAGCGACAGGCAAGACAAAATGATTGAAAAAACATCGCAGGTAACACTTTTAAGTGATTCTTTTAAGACTGAAGTGTACATCACAGCAAAGAAAGAATTCAGTATTGGCATCATACCCTCCAATGGATTTCTCCATGGAACAATTCTGTCTTGGCAATGTCCTCCCTGTTCCAGGCTACTGCCAACTTCAGCTCATCCAAGTATTCAGTGGCATCGCTAGACTGCTTCTTACATGCTGTGTTACAATCGGAAGAAAAATGAATTACTGTATGTATTATGCATATTACACAGACAGACACACACAGACACACACAGACACACACAGACACACACAGACACACACAGACACACACACTACTAAAGCAAAGATTTCAAACAGGTGTAGAAAAATATTCTGCAAAGTAAGAATGCTTTTAAAAATAGAAATGATCATAGTTTATTTGTATCAATTAACAATATGCAAAGTGAACAAAAGAAATATCAATCAAATCAATATTTGGTGTGACTGCTCTTTGCATTCAAAACAGCATCAGTTCTTGTAGGTACTTGTCCCTTGTACACAGTTTGAGACGGAATTCAGCAGGGAGGTTGTTCCAAACATCTTTGAGAAGTAACCACAGATCTTTTGTGCATGACACTTGTGCAAATTGTTTTGACTGTTAACACGGTGCCTGATCATCAGTCCCAGAGCTTTGTGGGGGGGGGGGGGGGGGGGCGCGCGCATCTTCACCCCCAGATTATATAAAGAAATATATATTATATTATATATATATATATATATATATATATATAATATTTTATATAATCATATATATACATGTATATATACAATCATATATATATATATATATCTCTCTATCTATCTATCTATCTATATATATATATGACTATAGATAGAGAGATATAGATATATATAATCTCTTTCTCTATATATACACACACACACACACACACACACACACACACACACACATACATATGCCAATTGGAGAAAAAGACATGGATCGCACATCCCAAAAATACATTGATCTAAATCCACTAGGCAAAAATTTAAATAGAACGTGAGGTTCTTAGTTACCTTTCTGATCAGACTGTATTAAGCCCACTGCCACGTCACGGCGAACCTCTAGAGTGGGTCCCTATCCTAAGCCTTTGTGGTGCGGCACTGTGCACCAACCACTGCTGCAGCGACAAAGCACCAGCAGGGCAGGCGACCCGGTGCCTCACAGCACCCATGCTGCAAGGAAAAGCCCCCAAGGCTCCAAGCCGCACTGCCCCACTGTCACGACACCACCACAACAGTGGCCACTGCATAGCACCAACACACAGTGAGAGGAGCTGCGCACTCACCTCCCACTGGCTCCCATAAGTAAACAGTGAGCAAAAAAGGCTGACCCCTCTTGGAGTCTCCTGCTAATTAAAAACACCTGTGCTGAATGGGGGGAGTGCAGATCCAAGCAAAAAAAGGAGGGGGATAGAACATATTAATATGCCAATTGGAGACAAAGACATGGATCGCACATCCCAAAAATACATTGATCTAAAGCAGCTAGGCAAAAATTTAAAAATTTAAATAGAACGTGAAAGTAACTAAGAACCTCACGTTCTATTTAAATTTTTGCCTAGCGGCTTTTAGATGAATGTATTTTTGGGATGTGCGATCCATGTCTTTCTCCATTTGTTATATTAATATGTTCTATCCCCCTCCTTTTTTTGCTTGGATCTGCACTCACCCCATTTGGCACAGGTGTTTTTAATTAGCAGGAGACTGCAAGAGGGGTCAGCCTTTTTTGCTCCCAGTTCACTTATGGGAGCCAGTGGGAGGTGAGTGCGCAGCTCCTCTCACTGTGTGTTGGTGCTGTGCGGTGGCCGCTGTTGTGGTGGTGTCGTGACAGTGGGGCGGTGCGGCCTGGAGCCTTGGGGGCTTTGCCTTGCAGCATGGGTGCTGTGAGGCACCGGGTCGCCTGCCCTGCTGGTGCTTTGTCGCTGCAGCAGTGGTTGGTGCACAGTGCCGCACCACAAAGGCTTAGGATAGGGACCCACTCTAGAGGTTCGCCGTGACGTGGCAGTGGGCTTAATACAGTCTGATCAGAATGGTAACTAAGAACCTCACGTTCTATTTAAATTTTTGCCTAGCGGCTTTTAGATCAATGTATTTTTGGGATGTGCGAGCCATGTCTTTTTCTCCATTTGTTATACGTACATACACAGTATATACATACATACATACATACATGCATGCATACACTGTTTGTATTGTATGTACAATTGTGCTCAAAAGTTTACATACCCCGGCAGATTTTTGCTTTCTTGGCCATTTTCAGAACATATGAATGACAACACAATCTTTTTCCCCCCTCATGGTGAGTGGTCGGGTGACTGAGTTTTCTCTTTTTAAAATCATAATGACAACCAAAAATATCCCAAATGACCCTAATGAAAGTTCACATACCCTGGTGATTTTTGCCTGATAACATGCACGGAAATGGGTTTGAATGGCTAATAAAAGGTAACATCCTCACCTGTGACCTGTTTGCTTGTAATCAGTGTGTGCATAAAAGCTGAGTGAGTTTCTGGGATAAAGACAGACTCTTGCATCTTTTATCCAGCCACTGCCGTTTCTGGATTGTGAGTCATGGGGAAAGCAAAAGAATTGCAAACGGATTTAAGGGAAAAAAGATAGTCTAACTGAATAAAACAGGAAAGGGATTAAAAAAGATATCCAAGTAATTCATAATGCCAGTCAGCAGTGTTGCAACTGTGATTAACAAATGGAAAAATCAGGGGCTCTGTAAAAACAAAGCCACGATCAGGTAGAGCTACAAGAATATTGGCCACAACTGCCAGGAAAATTGTTCGAGATACAAAGAAAAATCCACAAATAACATCAGCTGAAATACAGATCTCACGGAAAACTAGTGGTGTGGCCATTTCAAGATGCACAATAAGGAGGCACTTGAAGAAAAATGGGCTGCATGGTCGAGTCACCAGAAGAAAGCCATTACTGCGCAAATGTCAAAAAGTATCTTGCCTACAATATGCTAAACAGCACAGAGACAAGTCTCCAAACTTCTGAACAAGGCAATTTTAAGTGATAAGACCAGAATCGAACTTTTTGGCCACAACCATAAACGTTATATTTGGAGAGGTGTCAACAAGGTCTATGATGAAATGAACACCATTCATACTGTAAAGCATAGAGGTGGATCACTGATGATGTGGGGATGTGTGAGCTACAAAAGGCACAGGAAACTTGGTGTAGCTGAAGGAAAGATGAATGCAGCATGTTATCAGCAAATACTGGAGGTAAATTTGCACTCATCAGCCCGAAAGCTGCGCACGGGACGTACTTTGACGTTCCAACTTGACAACAATCCAAAACACAAGGCCAAGTCGACCTGTCATTGGCTACAACAAAATAAAGTGAAGGTTCTGGAGTGGCCATCTCAGTCTCCTGCCCTCAATATCATTGAGCCACTGTGGGGAAAACTCAAGCACGCAGTTCATGGAAGAATGCCCAGGAATTTACAGGAACTGGAGGCGCCAAGAAGAATGGGCAGCTTTACCATCTGAGAAAATAAAGAGCCTCATCCACAACTACCACAAAAGACTTCAAGCTGTCATTGATGTTAGAGGGGGGCAAATACACAGTATTAAGAACTGGGGTATGTGAACTTTTGATCAAGGTCATTTGGACGTTTTTTGGTCATTATGATTTAGAAAAAGAAAACACAGTAGTTTGACAATAAATAGATTCACCCAACCACTAACCATGAGTAGAAAAAAAATGTGTTATTCATATTCTCTGAAAAAAATGCCAAGAAAGCAAAAAAAAAATCTGTCGAGGTATGTAAACTTTTGAGCACAACTGTATTAGTGCCAAAACATTTCCTGTAAAATACAATTTACCTTTTACTAGAGCTTTCAAAATCACAGTCTCAAAATCCTCGGTCCCGTCGGCATTGGAATAGACTGTGACCAGATCTCGATTTTCTATAATTTTTTCAATCTGAATTTCAAAAACAAAAATTTTAGATTAGTCACACCCTTATCGGAATTTATCTTCCAGCCTATAATGCACTTATCAGATTACAGAGATCAATTTCCTTTAAAGAGGTTGTCTACTTTCAGAAAACTTTTGCCTGATGGCTCTGTTCATTGTAAAAACCAAGCCGCGCTTCACTCAACCTTCACGGGTCCAGCATGGCCTCCGGCGCTTGTGTAGTTCAGACGGTTATGCCGATGTAGACAGCATGAGCCACTAAGCTTAGCGATTAGGCCGGCTTCTCACTTGCGAGTTTCTCGCAGTAGAGCAATTTGAGAAAATCTCGCATTGGAATCGGACACATGTTAGTGAATGATTCAGCTCGCATTTGCGATTTTTTTTCTCAGTCCAAATCGGACTGAGAAAAAAATCTCAGCATGCTGCTTTTTTGCGAGTTTCTACTGCGAGTTTCTCCAATGCAATTCTATGGGAGCGTGTAAAAAAAAAACCAAAAAAAAAACAAACGGATGTCACGGGACGGCACTCACCATCCTAGTGACATCCGATTTTCTAAATACATTTCTCGCATGTTTCCTAAAACACTGGAAACGAGTGATGTCTCACAATGTCTGTCAATCACTATTCTCTGTCAGTCGGTCTCTCCCTCTCGGTCTCTATTCTCTCTCTGTCGGTCCGTCACTATCTCTGTCCCTCTCTCACAGTCTGTCGGTCATTTTCCCTTCCTCTCTCATACTCACCGTTCCCCGATCCCCGGCGCGGCGCTGCACGGCGTTCACACTGCTGCGGCGGCTGTTACTATTTTGAAAAAGCCAGCCGCTCATTAAACAATCTCGTATTCCCTGCTTTCCCCGCCCACAGGCACCTATGATTGGTTGCAGTGAGACACGCCCCACGCTGAGTGACAGGTGTCTCACTGCACCCAATCACAGCAGCCGGTGGGCGGGTCTATACTGTGCAGTGAAATAAATCAATAAATAATTAAAAAAAACGGCGTGCGGTCCCCCCCCCGATTTTAATACCATCCAGATAAAGCCATACGGCTGAAGGCTGGTATTCTCAGGATGGGGAGCTCCACGTTATGGGGAGCCCCCCAGCCTAACAATATCAGCCAGCAGCCGCCCAGAATTGCCGCATACATTAGATGCGACAGTTCTGGGACAGTACCCGGCTCTTCCCAATTTGCCCTGGTGCGTTGGCAAATCGGGGTAATAAGGAGTTAATGGCAGCCCATAGCTGCCACTAAATCCTAGATTAATCATGTCAGGCGTCTCCCCGAGATACCTTCCATGATTAATCTGTAAGTTACAGTAAATAAACACACACACCCGAAAAATCCTTTATTAGAAATAAAAAAACACTAACAAATTCCCTGGTTCAACAATTTTATAAACCCCAAAAAGCCCTCCATGTCCGGCGTAATCCAGGATGGTCCAGCGTCGCTTCCAGCTCTGCTGCATGGAGGTGACCGGAGCTGCAGAAGACACAGCCGCTCCTGTCACCTCCACGCAGCAACTGAGGTGAGTATCGCGATCAGCTGAGCTGTCACTGAGGTTACCCGCGGCCACCGCTGGATCCTCCAACAGTGACAGCGGGTAGCCTCAGTGACAACTCAGCTGATTGCGATACTCACCTCAGTTGCTGCGTGGAGGTGACAGGAGCGGCGGTGTCTTCTGCAGCTCCGGTCACCTCCATGCAGCAGAGCTGGAAGCGACGCTGGATCATCCTGGATTACGCCGGACATGGAGGACTATTTGGGGCTTATTAAAGTGGTGAACCAGTGAATTTGTTAGTGTTTTTTATTTCTAATAAAGGATTGTTCGTGTGTGTGTTTTTATTTACTGTAATTTACAGATTAATCATGGAAGGTATCTCGTGGAGACGCCTGACATGATTAATCTAGGATTTAGTGGCAGCTATGGGCTGCCAATAACTCCTTATTACCCCGATTTGCCAACGCACCAGGGCAAATCGGGAAGAGCCGGGTACAGTCCCAGAACTGTCGCATCTAATGTATGCGGCAATTCTGGGCGGCTGCTGGCTGATATTGTTAGACTGGGGGGCTCCCCATAACGTGGAGCTCCCCATCCTGAGAATACCAACCTTCAGCCGTATGGCTTTATCAGGCTGGTATTAAAATTGGGGGGGACCGCACGCCGATTTTTTTAATTATTTTTTATTTCACTGCACAGTATAGACCCGCCCACCGGCTGCTGTGATTGGGTGCAGTGAGACACCTGTCACTTAGCGTGGGGGGAGTGTCTCACTGCAACCAATCATAGGCACCTGTGGGTGGGGAAAGCAGGGAATACGAGATTGTTTAATGAGCGGCCGGCTTTTTCAAAATAGTAAAAGCCGCCGGAGCAGTGTGAACGCCGTGCAGCGCCGCGCCGGAGATCGGGGACCGATGAGTATGAGAGAGGGCTGCTCACTTCAGTCACTCAGGGGATTAGCGGTCACCAGTGAGCCCTTCACAGGTGACCGCTAATCAGGACGCGGCACAGAGAGCCGCAGCATGACAATGAAGTCGGGTGAAGTTAACCCGAGTTCATTCTGATCGTGCGGCTCTGTCTGTGTCAGCTGTCATCTGCCATTCACCGCTGCTACATGGCTGTCTGTGTCTGCTGTCAGCAGCCATGTAGCAGAGCTGAATGGCAGATGACATAGTAAAAAATACGCATTACACACGCATTACACACGCTAGTAAAATCATTAATTTATTCAGAAAAAGCATCGCATTTGCGTTGCACTCGGACCTAACGTGAACTAAAATCAGCCGAGTTTTTTTCAGCCCAGTCGGACCGATTTTACTCGCATAGATGTGTTTCCAGCCTTAGCTGCGGTGTTATCAATGTGGTGTAAAACACTACAGCCAAGCAACGCCGGCCCACGTCAGTGCCAGGGGCGCAACGCCGGCCCACGTCAGTGCCAGGAGCGCAATGCCGGCCCACGTCAGTGCCAGGAGCGCAACGCAGGAAGGAAGGAAGGAAGGAAGGAAGGAAGTGATGTTACCAACCTTTCCTATCATTTTTGTCAAGTTTTCATCTGGGAAGTGTTGCTTTAATTTCTCCTCGATCAGACTACGAATAGATTCCATGGTAAGAGACTCTTCTAAAATTTCAGCCAGACAGTCAGCAACTCCTCCAGATCCAGCCACCAGAAGACATGGGATGGGGCTCATCGTGGCTTTGTAAACTCTCTAATTAAAATAAAATACAAAAATATAACTTTTACACTCCTTCCTCAATTTTTCTAAGAAAAGATGGTAAAATAAATAATTTGTGCCTGAAGAAGAGAAAATAATGAATTGGTAAGAAATGACAGAAGAGGAGGAAGAAAAATAAGGGAGAAGAACAAAAAAAAAAGAAAAGACAAAAGAATAAAGTAGAAGGAATAAAGAGGAGAAAGAAGTAGGAAGAAAACATGAAGAAAAAAGAAAGAAAAAAAGTAATTTCAGTCTAAATAAGTGGGAGATTATTAATGAGGAAGAAAAATGAGATATAGACAAAGGAGAAGAAAACAGGCAGAAGAAGAAAAGGTGACTGAGGAAAAAAAATAAGTGGGGAAAAAAAGTGAAAAAAAAACAAACATTGAAGAATCCGCAGTTGGGCAAGAATATGTACAAGAATCGCAGCATCTTGATTAAACAGTTCTATCTTCTTAAAGAAAAGCTGTCAGCACAATTTTGTAAGGTAAATACATGGCTGTAATGACGCTGTAATACTGATCACATTGATACCTTTGGTGAAGAAATCCACTTTGTGATTTTTCTTTAATCACCATTTAAAGTTCCCTATAATTAACTTTTCGTGCATAGGGGCCGGACTGTACACTAGGCCTTCTCCTCCCGGTCTGTGATTCTCCGGCCCCTCCGCCTGCCTCAGGTCTGTGATTCCCTGGACCTTCTGACTGCCTCCAGTTCGTGATTCGCCTGCTCCTCCGCCTGTCTCCAAGCTGCGAGTCCCTGGCCCCTCTGCCTGCCTCAGGTCTGCGATTCTCCAACCCCTCTGCCTGCCTACAGTCTGATTCCCCAGCCCCGCTGCCTGCCTCAGGTCTGTGATTCCCCAACCTCTCCACCTTGCCTCCGCTCTGTGATTCCCCAACCCCTCCACCTTGCCTCCGGGTCGGCAACTCCTCTGCCCCTCCGCCTGCCTCTGGTCTGTGATTCCCCTGCCCCTCTCCAGTCTGATTCCTCACCCTCTCTGCCTGCCTAAACTCTGACAGGTCACTGCTGAGTTTTCAAAAGGAGGAAGGTTATTCACAGACTGGAAGCAGATAGAGGGGTCGGGGAATCAAAGACAGGGAGGAGAAGACCAATTGTACAGTCCTGCCCCTGTGCACCTAAATCTAATTAACTTCTAAGGGTGATTAAATAAGAACCAAAAACAGATTTCTTATCCAAATGTATAAACTTTAGTCCGTATTACAGCCTTGTCTTTTCGTTACACTACGAAATCATGCTAATAGGGTCTCTAAAAGTATCAAATCAATAAAAATTCTCAGAAAACAAGTGTTATTTTATATTGCTTTCTTCCAATTTATTATAAAAACTAGATGGATAGATTCTTACCTCCAACATTTTGGACTCTCCAGCAATAAGCATGCACAGAACAGGGATTTCAATGCTTCCTTTACCTAAAAGGATAACAAAACACAATTGTCAGACATTTAAATCCATGCAAATTAGAAGTAAAATTGAACCTAAACAATGAAATAACTTTAAACCATAAAAAGGTTAAAAAAAAAATAAAAAATGCTTTCTTTCAAGAAGTTGTAAAAATTCCAAATTTCATAATCTCTTCGAAAATTTGGATTAATATTTATATATGGTGATTATTACAACTTCCACCAGGGGCTGTAATGGGACATTATTGGGTCTGCCTTTTATGATGCCTCATTCCAGTCTTCTGACCACTGCAGCCAATCACGTGCTTAGCAGTACGGTGACTGAAAGAAGGTAAATCCTTGATTTTTGTCCGGTGTTGAAGACCATTAGCAGGTTAATTTTTTTTGCTTCAAAACTATCATTGGTCTTCTAAAAACAGTTTTAGATGCCAGACAACCCCTTTGCATTAGTAGTAAAGGCCATTAAGATCTATGGCCGTCAAAAAGGCTCTCACCGCCCACTCCGGTTTTCTGTCGAGATATGTGCTCCTCAAGCCTGAATCTGAAGCCGGTTTCTCCTCCCATTTGTTCAATGGTTCCATCATCTGCTAAAAGGAACACTGAGTAATTGTTGTCCAAAGAATATGTCGGCCCGTCCACGGTCTCCATGTAGTATTTGGCAGGAGAAGAACCCTGTGGGAAAAGGAGGTCAACCATGAGTCAATAAATGATCTCCATAAGATCCATCTGCCTAAAAGAGGTCATCCTTGAACTAGGCCTTCTTAATGAATCACATCGTTGTCAACCACAAAAATCTCACCTTGGGGTTCACCAAGCTGAGGCAATTGTTGACAATTCCCCAAGGAGCAATGCCCATTGCCACAACTTTGGTCCTAGAATTGGAGCTTGCGGTGGCATGGTCTCTGACGGCTTCACCAACATATTTTCCAATGCCGACTTGCATTCCACCTGTCATTATCCAAGCACCTGTCATGATGAGATAAGAGTTACCCAATTTTAGAAAGTTCGTATTGTAATACATTAACAGATTGTAGATTTGCTGCAGAAATTTCATCGACTGTCCAGAAATTAATGCTGCGTATGCTTATGTCGGATTGTAGGGAAACCAACATCAACTTGGGTTCCTTGCAAGGAACCTTCACAAGAAGAAAAACAGGGAGAGTAACGGTGAGAATGAAGGAGATGATGGAGGAAGAGACGGCGCAAGTGGGAAAGACCGGAAGGATGAGAATTCGGAAGAGACAGGAGAGATGGTCTTAGAAATCAAAGAAGGTGTAGGCAAATATCGGAGAGGGACTTCCGTAAAGGAGTTGTCTATGTTTGTTAGAAAAGTCTCCCAGAATAAGCTGAGGACAGGGTCACCCACCAAAAACTGTTGTAGCCTGTAATTAAATCTGCAAAAGGTGTTTACTTTCTTGTAGCGCCACCACAGGGAAAATTAGTCATTACACTGAGCCCATCTAGCTCTGTAAGACGCAGAACAGTTGGGTCCTCCAACCTAGAACTGTTCCTCTGTAATAGATGGAGGTTGTGTTGCAGGGGTTAGTCCATATTCACTATCAATAGTTCTCCTACAAATCCTCCATCATGGAAACATACGCAACAGTAGCCAATGGATGGCCCAAACTCCCCATTACTATTATAGGTTATCAAAAAACAACCTCTAGTTACCTGGTTTCCTGTAAATACTTGAAGATGGGAGAAGGGTTTAAAAGTAGTCATATCACATTTCATTCCCTGTATGACAACAGAAGAAAGAGGAAAAAGGAGAGAGAACAAGAAGAAAAAGGCGTGAAAGAGGTAGATGAAGAAAAATGAAAAGAAAAGAAGGAAAGGAGGGAAAAACAGATGAAGTAGGAAAAGAGAAAAAAAAAAAGGGGCGAAAAAGGTAAAGATCATACGGAGAAAAAGGAGGAAAAAGGAAGAGAAGGGGAAGGAGGAGAAGAAGATGAAAGAAAGGGGAAGGAGGAGAAGAAGATGAAAGGAAGGGGAAGGAGGAGAAGAAGATGAAAGGAAGGGGAAGGAGGAGAAGAAGATGAAAGGAAGGGGAAGGAGGAGAAGAAGATGAAAGGAAGGGGAAAGAGGAGAAGAGGAAAAGAAGGGGAAGGAGGAGAAGATGATGAAAGGAAGGGGAAGGAGGAGAAGACGAAAGGAAGGGGAAGGAGGAGAAGATGAAAGGAAGGGGAAGGAGAAGAGGAACGCAAAAGGAGCTGCCGGCTCACTCTCAGATCCACTGATATTGGCAGACTTTAGTCTAATGTGTATGGGTTGTGTGATTTCCAGAGGACTTGTACAGACGGATGTAACACTATTTCACCCTTCTGCAATTCAAACTTTGATAAAACTTCTGAGTTTGTATACTAAAAATGTAGCCCAAGCGGCTGCTCTGGGTTCTTTGGATTCAAAGTCCAAGAACAAGTTGGCCTCATCCCCTACAATATGGATAATAGAAATTAAATTGGGGCAAACCATCAAGTCCTCCTTTTTCCGGTAGTTAGAAGAGTGCCGATGACAACCAGCACCTGATATTTCCTCTCCACATGCCTGTCACTTAGAGGATTGACTGGTGGTCACACATAACCTCTGACCTGTGCTTTGCGCAGCCTTCACCAAGCCCTTCCTCAGGATGTCCTTCAGCCAGGTCTTCATTTTGAAGTCTCCATCTCCTCCCACTACAGACACCACCAGGTTTGGCGGAGGGATCTTCCAATTATGAGTAATTAGGTTGTATACAATTGAGGGATCGGTCTCATTTGATAAGCGAATAAACTGTAAAAGAAGAAGTAAAAGGAGGAATAGTCATCTTTAATGGTCACTTCTGCTCCTGTGCAAAAGCTTATTTATTTAGGAACGGATTATTGGGAAGGAATGCTTTTCGGTTGATTGGATTGATCATGCAGGCATTCAAATTATCGTTCTTGGCAGGATAATAAATAAAATGAAGATGTTGGATTTCCTATTTACTAACATTTCACTTCAGTCTCAGTTTATCTTCAGGTGACATATGGGGCGAAACCATCACAGTGTCTGTGTGTAGCTCAAGAGGAGCATTTTGGAAGCGAACGCTGAAATGATGTTTGCAGAAATGTTTTGAGTAATGTATACTCTGACACCGAGGTATTTGCATAGTGTCCTTTCACAAAAAACCCACATCGGCACCGAGGAGCATCTACTTGCTGCCCCAGACGTGGAGCCTTGACAGTGACCTGCTTTGAATGGCTGACACGTGAGCTGTCCAAGAGAACGCTGAACAAACAACGTGTGACGAGACTAAAAATAGCCGACCATGGAGAGAGGTGGAAGATCCGCCCCAAATGTGCAAAATTGAACGTTTTACAGGTGAACACAAAATAAGATCAGCAAAAGCATCATCCAAAATCAACGCATTGATTCATAAAAGTGGGAATAAAATGGCATAGGACAAAACAGTCTTAAGCCCGCTTTACACACTACAATATATCTTACGATGTGTCGGCGGGGTCACGTCGTAAGTGACACACATCCGACATCGTAAGGTACATTGCAGTGTGTGACAGGTACGTGCGATTGCGAATGAACGGTAAAACGTTCATCGCATGCACGTCGTTCATTCCTCATAAATTGAACGTCGGGTTGTTCAATGTTCCCGAGGTAGCACACATCGCAGTGTGTGACACCCCGGGAACGATTAACAGATCTTACCTGCGTCCTACGGCTCCCGCCGGCAATGCGGAAGGACGGATGTGGGCGGGATGTTTACGTCCCGCTCATCTCCACCCCTCCGCTTCTATTGGCTGGCTGCCGTGTGACGCTGAACGTCCCTCCCACTCCAGGAAGTGGACGTTCGCCGCCCACAGCGAGGTCGTATGGACGGGTAAGTGCATGTGACGGGGGTTATTCGTTTGTGCGGCACATTCAACAAAATTGAACGTGCCGCACATACGATGGGGGCGGTTACGATCGCATACGATATCGTATGCGAAATCGTAACATGTAAAGCAGGCTTTACAAACAGACATTGTGCAATCTGTGGCCATTTCAGGTCCCTCCTAATGTTTCCTTGAGGCTTGTTGGGGAACATGGCAAACCATCACTTAATAAACCTGTGAAGCCCCACAAGTATTGTGTCGGTGCATTACCTTCAGGGACTCCACGTAGCTGGATCTGGTCACAGGTAGGAGATCTTCTTCTTGTCGTGACGCCACTCTCAGATTTGCGGTCAGTGGGGACCGCCACTGCAGGTTAAGGGATGCCTGGGGCTGATGGTGGGTGCAGCCAGTTGTAGTAGCCTCCTGAGAGTGAGGCAAGCCCCAGGGCCCTGTGTAGATGTGTAGAACTACAAGGCGCAGAATGACTCAACACAGGCAGAATGTCTTTCAGGGTTTTTACTCACTTCAGGTGGCAGGGTGAGTAACCCGGGCGTAGCTGGGATAAACCAGGCGGGAACCAGGTGTCCTTCAGGCTGACTTGTGAGGGTGACTACTAACTCGCCTTCCTTAGCCCTTGGTGGTTTGGGGTGACCCCGACTTCGAGTCCCTATGGGGGTCACCCAGGGAAGATGCTGCAGCCTCTCTCCCCTTCGTTTGCCGTGTGCTTGTTGCCTGGGCCAGGCCACTCCAGCTGCTTGCCTCCTGTGACCTATGGGCCCTAACTGTGGCTACGTGGCTGCGGCTTTTGTAGTGTTGTGGCGTGGGCTTTGAGAGCCCCACACCGGCAGGTTTAGCAAAAGAAAGCTGGATCTATCTCCGCTTCGGGATCTGCCGCCCGGTTGGGCCTGGTACTCTCTAGCAGTCTCCTTACTTCCCACTCCGTGCTCTCTCTTTAGCTGAAGATGGATTTCGGGTAGCCCTCCTAGTTGACCGTTCTCCCCCGTCAGTAGCCACTGCGCGGGCGCTGTTAGACAGCAACAGCCCCACAGGTCTGCTCCTCACTGAGCCCTATGGAGTTCTGCTCTAACTGACTCACTGCCCCTCCTCTCCTGTTCTTGCCTACGCCACCTAGCAACCAGACTCTCTTACCACACCCCTTGAGAGGAGATGGAGGCTTTTGGCCCCCTCCACTATTCCAGTGAAGGCCAAGGCTTTTCCCCCTCCTGGGATCCCCAGGGGTCCTCTCATGGGTACATGTGTGAGAGCTGATCACTATGCGCCTGTGTACCACACCCCTGTCAGCCTTCTGGATTACCTGTGTTGTACTGTCCCCAGCATGGGTGCAGTACTCAGTGGTGCCTGACCAGGTCAGGGGCGCCACATTCCCCCTTAGTTATCACCAGCACGTCCTCGGGCTGCAAGACAACATTTTAAAATGCATAAAACATTAAAACATGTTAAAACATTTAAAAGCACCAGGTACCATACATCACCACCCTCCACCCACAAGTCCGTTAACCCACCCAAAACCCTCTAAGGTTGGCCGCGACTTCAGCCACTTCTGGCAGGATGTAGAAGCGGGTTTCATGGTCTGGTGGTCTTCAGGGTATACCTGGCCTGGTGGATCCGCGCCTTCAGCCTCTTCTGGCAGGATGCAGAGGCGGCCTCCACAGTTGGTGCTGACCAGGTACCCTCTTTGTGGTGGAGAGCCAGGCCCCATAAACAGGCATGCTCTCTGGTTGCAGGTAAGCCAAGGCCCTATATACGGACGGGCTCCTCCTGGTTGCAGACGAGCCAAGCCCCTAAACAGGCTGACTCTGGTGGTGGTGGTGCCCTTTTGGTGTAACTATTTACACTGCGAGAGTTTGTGGCTATAGCCAGTTCATAGCCTTAAGGTTTATTTTCTCACAATAGTTTTTGTGGGCACATGCTTGAACTTGAGAACGTTGCAAAACAAACTTTTCAAAAACTTTAACTTTCTAACTGCTGAACTTCTTACTTTACTTTTCTCTACTCCTCCATTTCACCAGGGCTTGGGCCTGTAGGGCTGCGGCACCTGTTGCTTTCTTGGCCTCTTTCTTCATCTGTTGTTGTCTCATCTGCAGGTTCCTTGTCTCTGCTTTCTCTATCTTCATCTGTTTCCTTTCCTGTATCTGTTTCTCTTTCCTGTAGCATGGGGTGGCTGTAAGGTTTGCTGGTACATAGTGCTACGTCAAGCGCGTACAGTCCTCTTTCGCCTTGATGCATGGTAAACTGTACTGAATCCCCCATCTTTAGGTTTCTGCCAGGGTGTCCTCTAGGCAGATGAGCGCTCACATCTCTTCGGTTGACAAATATCCCTTCCTTCACACCAGGTGCTACAATGAATCCATATCCACTTCTCAAATTGAAATCCTCCACTACTCCTCTGCAAAGGGGTCCTCTGACCTGGGCTTTGGCTCTTCTCAGGAACCTTTTCTCCTGTAGGTCTCTGGCTGTGACTTCTCTCTGCTCTGGAGACTGTGGTGCAGGGGACAGCGTTGTTCTGTTGCGACGCCTGGTCTTGCGGGCTGGGTTCTGCTGGGCTGTTACCTCAATGCCTGCAGGGCCCCAGGTGAGGTTTCTGGGCTGGTCTTCATCAGCAGACGGTGTCAAGTCCTCCTCATCCCAACGGGAATAGGGTAACATCTCCGGCTCTGAGTATTGCTCCACTGCCGGTGGCTCCGGAGTCAGCTCCTCAGCTTCCTGGCCTCCTCTCCCCCTTAGTTCTTCTTGGCACTCCTTTGGTGGCAGTGCTGGGGATGGGCTTTCTTCAGCAGGCCCAGGCGGGGGACTCTTTGGCGTGGTTGCTGCAGGGGTTGCCGGAATCCTCTTGGGGGTATGCGGAGGGAGCATGTACCGGTCCACCAACCATTGTGGAAACTTGGCCTCCATGTCAGCCTTTAGCTGCCAGTATGCGGGGTCCTCCCCCAGCGTGGGCTTTCCAGCAGGGACCTCTTTGGACTGGGGAGCGGTGTCTGCTCTGGCCTTGCAGGCCGGGGTAAATGGTGATGCAATCTCTTTGCGGGCCGCGCCCTGTTTGGCGGCGGCCTGGTCTTGGCGGGCCGCGCCCGGCATGGCGGCGGCCTGGTCTTGGCGGGCCGCGCCCGGCATGGCGGCGGCCTGGTCTTGGCGGGCCGCGCCCGGCATGGCGGCGGCCTGGTCTTGGCGGGCCGCGCCCTGTTTGGCGGCGGCCTGGATCGGCGTCGCTGTCGCGATGGAATCGGTGCAGGCTGGGCTGGGCGTCGCTGCAGGGACCGGGTCTTGGTGGGCCGAGCAGGGCATCGCTGCGGCGGCCGGGGCTTGGCGGGCCGAGCAGGGCATCGCTGCGGCGGCCGGGTCTTGGCGGGCCGAGCAGGGCATCACTGCGGCGGCCTGGGCTTGGCGGGCCGCACCTGGCGTGGCTGCGGCCTGGCTCAGCGTCGCCGCGCCGGGCGCCTCTTCAGGGACCGCGAGCGTGGCAGCAGGGGTCAGGGCATCCGGGCCGGCAGGGGTAATACTGGACTCACCCATCGGTGGCAGCATCGGGGTCTGAGTCGTCGCCGTCCGGTCTGGCACTCGTCGTGCGGTTCCCCTCTCATAGGCCTGAACCGCGGCAGCCATCTCCAGAAGTTCCATACGTTCTTCTCGGATCTGCTCCACGACCCGGGTCTCCAGTCGGTCGCAGAACTGGGCCAGCTCCCGATACCACCAGGCAGCGGAGCCCGGTTCTGGATTTCTGCGGTCAGACGCCATTTCTTCTGCGCCCTCTTCTGCACGACTCTCCAGCTGTGGACTCGCCGTTGCCTCTAATAGCAAGCTGTTCAGTTTCCGCTCTGCCTCTTTCAGCAGCTCCTCTCCCAGCAGCAGGCTTCTGGCTCCCTTTCTGTCCCGACGTCTCTGGACGCTTCCACTCTCATAGCTGGCAAGGTCAGAACTCTGCAGGGGATCTCTGGGTAGCCACACCTCTTCGTGGGCGGTAACTTCTTCCAGCGCGGGCTGCTGTTGTTTTTCAGCGCGCTTTTCATGGTGGCAATATGGCGGCGCTTCCAATTTTCCAAGCGGACCGCCCAGGCACATGGTCACCTGTCTGAACAGGTCTAGTCCTTATCCTGTTCGTGACGCCAGATGTGAAGCCCCACCAGTGATTGTGTCGGTGCATTACCTTCAGGGACTCCACGTAGCTGGATCTGGTCACAGGTAGGAGATCTTCTTCTTGTCGTGACGCCACTCTCAGATTTGCGGTCAGTGGGGACCGCCACTGCAGGTTAAGGGATGCCTGGGGCTGATGGTGGGTGCAGCCAGTTGTAGTAGCCTCCTGAGAGTGAGGCAAGCCCCAGGGCCCTGTGTAGATGTGTAGAACTACAAGGCGCAGAATGACTCAACACAGGCAGAATGTCTTTCAGGGTTTTTACTCACTTCAGGTGGCAGGGTGAGTAACCCGGGCGTAGCTGGGATAAACCAGGCGGGAACCAGGTGTCCTTCAGGCTGACTTGTGAGGGTGACTACTAACTCGCCTTCCTTAGCCCTTGGTGGTTTGGGGTGACCCCGACTTCGAGTCCCTATGGGGGTCACCCAGGGAAGATGCTGCAGCCTCTCTCCCCTTCGTTTGCCGTGTGCTTGTTGCCTGGGCCAGGCCACTCCAGCTGCTTGCCTCCTGTGACCTATGGGCCCTAACTGTGGCTACGTGGCTGCGGCTTTTGTAGTGTTGTGGCGTGGGCTTTGAGAGCCCCACACCGGCAGGTTTAGCAAAAGAAAGCTGGATCTATCTCCGCTTCGGGATCTGCCGCCCGGTTGGGCCTGGTACTCTCTAGCAGTCTCCTTACTTCCCACTCCGTGCTCTCTCTTTAGCTGAAGATGGATTTCGGGTAGCCCTCCTAGTTGACCGTTCTCCCCCGTCAGTAGCCACTGCGCGGGCGCTGTTAGACAGCAACAGCCCCACAGGTCTGCTCCTCACTGAGCCCTATGGAGTTCTGCTCTAACTGACTCACTGCCCCTCCTCTCCTGTTCTTGCCTACGCCACCTAGCAACCAGACTCTCTTACCACACCCCTTGAGAGGAGATGGAGGCTTTTGGCCCCCTCCACTATTCCAGTGAAGGTCAAGGCTTTTCCCCCTCCTGGGATCCCCAGGGGTCCTCTCATGGGTACATGTGTGAGAGCTGATCACTATGCGCCTGTGTACCACACCCCTGTCAGCCTTCTGGATTACCTGTGTTGTACTGTCCCCAGCATGGGTGCAGTACTCAGTGGTGCCTGACCAGGTCAGGGGCGCCACAAACCCAGCCTCAATGGTGTAACTAGAGTTCAATGGGCCCTGGTGCAAAATTCGGACCTGGGCCCCCCACCGTCCCCGACCCCCTCGCGGTACAGGATAATTACGCTTTGCTCTTTCCCTCAGCACCCAGCTTTCCCATACTCCAATATAATATCCGATATTATAATGCACTCCCCACACTCCTCCATATATTATAATGCACTCTCCATAGTCATCCATATATTATATTATAATTTACCCCCCATAGTCTTGCATATAGTTTAATGCACCCTCATAGTACTCCATGTATTATAATGCAGCAACCATAGTCCTTCATATCCTATAATGCAGCCCCCATAGTCCTCCATATATTATAATACTCTCCGTATAGTCATTCATATATTATAATGCACCCCCATAACCCTCCATATAGTATAATGCACCCCATAGTCGATGCAATGCCGATACAATTGAAAGTGCGATCCTCGGCAGGGTCCGGTGCCAACGTTGGCACCGGGCTCCATAGCAGTCTTGTGGCCTGCCACCTTTGGCGAAGCAACACTTGCTGAGGTCCTCTGGCCCCCTGAACCCCCAAGGCCTGGTCGTGATGGCAACTCCTGCGACTACGATCGTTCCGTCCCTGCCCAGCCTATTAACCCCTATGGCTTGGAACCAGTCTTTAAGCTAGGGATTTAGACCAACAGAGATATAGGTTCAGAACCAGGGTCAGGTGTAACCTATAACTGGCAACTGGATACAGGGAGCTGGGGGTTTATATAGTGTGAACCTTGCCAATAAGGTAACCATGTTAGGCATCAACACCCAAGTATTCTGCCTGGATGGCACTACAAGTCCAGAGATAGCAAACCGGACCATCCAGCGGTGATGGAAGTAGATACAGCGTGCACTGACATGACTAACAGCTAGTCACTCACCGATTGTCCCCTTTCATTGATGTATCAATCTACGTGAGAAATTAGTCATAGGTAATGATTCGCAAAATCTAATTTTTGGATGTAATTGAATTCTATTGGTAATTTTACACGTAGACATTGTCCCTTTTGTAATGCTAAAGTGATCGGATTAAGAGGCGTTACACGATGTGCAGCAGGTAGTTCTTAACTTCTCATTTCAACTGTGTAATTTATGCCACGTTCTGCCCTTTAGGCCCTAGGTAGAACGATTTGTCCTTATATTTACAAGGGTTAGAGAACAAATCTATTAAAACAGTCTGGAAAAGGTTGCAGACATGTCATTAATCATATTAGTGAAATACACAATGGCGATACAAAGTCTCTTATTCCTAGATTTGGAGCAAATGCAGTACCTATTGGAGGACTATATGGAGAACTATGGGGGTGCAGTATACTATATGGAGGACTACGGGGGTGCAGTATACCATACGGAGAACTATGGTGTGAAATATACTATATGGAGAACTATGCGGGTGCAGTATACTATATGGAGGACTATGGGGGTGCATTATTCCATATGGAGAACTATGGTGTGAAATATACTATATGGATCACTATGGGGTGTGCATTGCACAATATGGAGGACTATTTGGGTGCGTTATACTATATGAAGAACTATGGAGGGTGCATTATACAATATTGGACTATGGTGGGTGCATTATACTATATGGACTATAGGGGGTGCATTATACCATATGGACTATAGGGGGTGCATTATACCATATGGAGGACTATGGTGTGACATACTATATGGAGCACTATTAGCTGTGCATTATACTATATGGATCACTATGGGGTGTGCATAGCACAATATGGAGGACTATGGGGGTGCAATATACTATATGGAGGACTATGGGGTGCACTATACTATATGGAGGACTATGTGGGACCCATTAAACTATATAGAGGACTATGGGAAGTGCATTATATTATATGGAAGGCTATGTTGGGGCTATTATACTATATGGAGGGATATGTGGGGGTCACCATACTGTAGAGGAAATCACTGTGGGTGTATTATACAGTGTTTTGGGGGCAATTTGTTGGCATCATACTTTACGGCTGGAATGAAAGGGGAATTTGGGGCTTCAATAGCAGGAGAATTATTTTGTAAGGGCTGAAAATGTGTTCTGTGATTTAACCAAATATTTTTTATATTTTGGGAGGGGACTATTAGAACTCCTGCTATGTATGCCCCTGCTATGCACTATTCAGAAAAAATATTTGAGACATTTTATGAACTGGGGAGCGCCCCAATTAAATTCTAACTTCTGTGAAATTCAAGTCCGCGGTTTGACAAAATAAAATAAATAATAATAATAAATTATTAATATAGAAATCTATCACAAGGTGAAATTTCAACATTTTCTTTCTCACCTTGCTAACCTTCTTCCCAGCTCCAACAAACTCAATGTCTCCATAGGCATCCGTGGGCTCTTCGGTCGTGTGCTCCGCCGAGTTCCAGGTGCTCACGATGGCGGCTCCAAAATTGTCTTCCATAGCCACAGACACGTGGTTTTGTTTGGACTGTCCACACTGACAAGACTGGCCCGGCCTGTGTCACAGAATGAAGTAATACAAGTTCATATTCACATTTCTATTGTTTAGAGATACGATTGTTACCATAGCTTCGATGTTATTAGCTCTGCGTCGGGGTGGGGGGGTGGAATTGCACATTTCCCCCCCTTCCCTTAAATGCATGCATTTAGGGCTAAACATAATTTTTGCAATTGGGTTTGATTTCAAATTTTGCACCGTTCCCCTCTTACAGTCTCTTTGTTGCACTGTCTCTGCAAGATGAGTGAACTGAGGATCTGTCAGCGAGCTCAATCGGACATCTTATAGGAAAGTGAGACACTTTTATTCATCCTTTCTCCTAATCTCAGCTGATTGCACAAGGGGGAAAAAGCCTATAAAAGCGAGATTGATGCAAAATTTTAATGACTCCTAATTGCAAAAATGATTTCAAGTACAAGAGATATATATTATAGATATAGATATAGATATAGATATAGATATATATATAGATATATATAAAAAAAAACTATTATAAAATATATATTTTTTTATATATATATTTTTTAAATATATCAAAAAAATCTATATATATATATAATTGCCTTATTCTGTCTGTCTGTCTTGCTCCAAAATTGTGTCCTTACGGTGACACAAAGCTGATTGGCCGCTGGGCTCGCCATGGCCCCGCCCCCCCGCACGGATTGGCCGCTCGCCCAGGCTGCGCCCCCACACGGATTGGCCGGCCGCTCGCCCAGGCTCCGGCCCCCCACAGATTGGCCTCTCGCCCCGGCACCCTGCAGGCATTGGCAACTCTGCCACGCCCCGCCCCCCTCACGCAATGCACGCTAGCTCTGGCCCCGCCCCCCCATGCATTCCCCGAACCGACACTGTCACGGAGCCACGACTACCAGGTGAGTACTGTACCCCTCGGAGCCCACATCAGCGTACGCCGCCAAACCAGCCGACACATACCCTCGCATTGCTGGGGCTGGCCGGCGTATGCTGGTGTGGGCTCCCGTGCGAGCGGGGGACGAGATACGCTGGTAACCATGGTAGCATAGTTACCAGCGCATCAAGGTCCTGCAGCGGCGGGACATACACACACGCACACACATAACATAAGATCACACTCACTCTCACACACATCACATCGCATCCACATACTCACAACATCCTGGGATATCGCTTGCTTCTCGGCCGCGATACTGTGCTGTGAGCTTTCAGGACCTGCCGGAGGATCACATGGCCAGAAGCATGTGGTATCTCCGGATATTGTGAGTATGAGCGCGTATGTGCGATATCGTCAATGTGTGTGTGCGTGAGTGTACGCGATCGGGTGTGTGTGTGTGTGTATGCGATCGGATCTGTGAGTGTCGGCAGAGGAGCATGGCGTGCTGGAGGAGGCTGGGAGGAGAGAGGCTGATCCTGGGGAAGGCTGGGATGGGGAGGCTGAGAGAAGAGAGGCTGATCCTGGGGAAGGCTGGGATGGGGAGGCTGAGAGAAGAGAGGCTGATCCTGGGGAAGGCTGGGATGGGGAGGCTGAGAGAAGAGAGGCTGATCCTGGGGAAGGCTGGGATGGGGAGGCTGAGAGAAGAGAGGCTGATCCTGGGGAAGGCTGGGATGGGGAGGCTGAGAGAAGAGAGGCTGATCCTGGGGAAGGCTGGGATGGGGAGGCTGAGAGAAGAGAGGCTGATCCTGGGGAAGGCTGGGATGGGGAGGCTGAGAGAAGAGAGGCTGAGGCTGGGGTAGGCTGGGATGGGGAGGCTGAGAGGAGAGAGGCTGATGCTGGGGACAGACAGGCTGATGCTGGGGACAGACAGGCTGATGCTGGGGACAGACAGGCTGATGCTGGGGACAGACAGGCTGATGCTGGGGACAGACAGGCTGATGCTGGGGACAGACAGGCTGATGCTGGGGACAGACAGGCTGATGCTGGGGACAGACAGGCTGATGCTGGGGACAGACAGGCTGATGCTGGGATTAGAGAGGCTGATGCTGGGAGGAGAGAGGCTGATGCTGCGGGCAGAGAGGCTGATGCTGCGGGTAGAGAGGCTGATGCTGCGGGTAGAGAGGCTGATGCAGCATGGGGGATGGAGCACGATGGGGGGTGCGCAGCATGGGGGATGGAGCACGATGGGGGGTGCGCAGCATGGGGGATGGAGCACGTTTGGGAGTGCGCAGCATGGCGGATGGACCACGTTTGGGAGTGCGCAGCATGGGAGATGGAGCACGATGGGGTGTGCGCAGCATGGGAGATGGAGCACGATGGGGTGTGCGCAGCATGGGGGATGGAGCACGATGGGGGGTGCACTGCATGGGGGATGGAGCACGATGGGGAGTGCGCTGCATGGGGGATGGAGCACGTTTGGGAGTGCGCACCTCCCCCCAACACACACACACACACGCGCGCACTGCACAACACACCACACACACACACTGGGAACCACAAACAACTGCCCTACACAGACAACCACACAGACAACGCTGCACACACAAATATACGCACATACCGCACAACACACATTGCACAAAACATACCTCCTCCCAAAACACACCACACACACACAAGCCGCGCAACACACACACAACGCTACAGACACAGCGCTCCACAAACAACGCAACACACATACAACACCGCTCTCACCCCATGCCACACCCAGAACATGTACAGCGCCCTACACAAACACTTGGTAACTACACACAACAACATCTATATATATATATATATATATATATATATATATATATATATATATATATATATATACAGTTAGGTCCAGAAATATTTGGACAGGGACACAATTTTCGCGAGTTGGGCTCTGCATGCCACCACATTGGATTTGAAATGAAATCTCTACAACAGAATTCAAGTGCAGATTGTAACGTTTAATTTGAAGGTTTGAACAAAAATATCTGATAGAAATTGTAGGAATTGTCACATTTCTTTACAAACACTCCACATTTTAGGAGGCCAAAAGTAATTGGACAAATAAACCAAACCCAAACAAAATATTTTTATTTTAAATACTTTGTTGCGAATCCTTTGGAGGCAATCACTGCCTTAAGTCTGGAACCCATGGACATCACCAAACGTTGGGTTTCCTCCTTCTTAATGCTTTGCCAGGCCTTTACAGCCGCAGCCTGAGCTGGCTTCATGAGGTGTTTTTCAGCAAATGTAACTCTGGCCTGTCTATTTTTGGAATTGATGAATGGTTTGCATCTAGATGTGAACCCTTTGTATTTACTTTCATGGAGTCTTCTCTTTACTGTTGACTTAGAGACAGATACACCTACTTCACTGAGAGTGTTCTGGACTTCAGTTGATGTTGTGAACGGGTTCTTCTTCACCAAAGAAAGTATGCGGCGATCATCCACCACTGTTGTCATCCGTGGACGCCCAGGCCTTTTTGAGTTCCCAAGCTCACCAGTCAATTCCTTTTTTCTCAGAATGTACCCGACTGTTGATTTTGCTACTCCAAGCATGTCTGCTATCTCTCTGATGGATTTTTTCTTTTTTTTCAGCCTCAGGATGTTCTGCTTCACCTCAATTGAGAGTTCCTTAGACCGCATGTTGTCTGGTCACAGCAACAGCTTCCAAATGCAAAACCACACACCAGTAATCAACCCCAGACCTTTTAACTACTTCATTGATTACAGGTTAACGAGGGAGACGCCTTCAGAGTTAATTGCAGCCCTTTAGAGTCCCTTGTCCAATTACTTTTGGTCCCTTGAAAAAGAGGAGGCTATGCATTACAGAGCTATGATTCCTAAACCCTTTCTCCGATTTGGATGTGAAAACTCTCATATTGCAGCTGGGAGTGTGCACTTTCAGCCCATATTATATATATAATTGTATTTCTGAACATGTTTTTGTAAACAGCTAAAATAACAAAACTTGTGTCACTGTCCAAATATTTCTGGACCTAACTGATATATATATATATATATATTATAAAATATATATATATTGTATACTATATACTAGAAGGTGGCCCGATTCTACGCATCGGGTATTCTAGAATTTACGTATTGTGTAGTTCATGTATGATTTTTGTTATATATATATATATATATATATATATATATATATAAACAAAAATCATACATGAACTACACAATACGTAAATTCTAGAATACCCGATGCGTAGAATCGGGCCACCTTCTAGTATATAAAAAGGCCCAATGTAAAACTCAGTTCTTACCATGTTGAGCTTTACGTGGGATTTTGTCCCAAGTTATGCGGGATCTAGAGACCAGATAACAAAAATTTTACATTTTAAGGGCGTAACCCTATAAAAATAGACATATTCTGGTTGTATAATGATTTACAGGAACCTGAGATTGACCTTTATGATATTTTTCTTACATTGTTACTCGCAGCCATAGTTTTACAATCCAAACCTTTTATAAAGGAATTCTTTTTTCAAGTTTATTGCAAAAGTTTTCACAGTTTTTAAAGACTTACATTAGTAGCTCTGCCCTTGAATAACACGTCAGTGTAAATATTGGTATAAACTTGACATCAGATGAGAGGCGCTACGTGACGCTCCTTATCTCCTGTGCTGACCACTAACGGGCTTAAATGTAGTGATTCACTGTCCATTTATAAAGAGGTTCTTCAGCAGCAGCGGCACAGCAGAGATATTCCACTGCAAAAAACACTCAAAGCAATGACCCTTTGCTTTTCTGTGTAAAAAAATAACTTCTTGTGGCTTTCGAGTGACTTAATCACGTCAGGTTTCTAAAATTCCAAAGGGTTAAAATAAGGAACATTCCTCCTCCTGGCATTTTCCGCTCAGAAGACGCTCTGCACGTCACATTAAAAGTCAATGGGAAAGCTGAAAAGACACCATGGCGGCATTTGGAATGTTTTGCCATTGTCTTTGCTTTAAAGAAAAAAAAATGCAGGCAGTTTTTTCATTATTCAGTGGAGTAGAAAAAAATAAATAAATAAAAAATAAAAAAAAACAAGACATCACAGAAACAAGGAAAGGGCGGATAGGGGGAAAGGAAAGGGCGGATAGGGGGAAAGGAAAGGGCCGATAGGGGGAAAGGAAAGGGCCGATAGGGGGAAAGGAAAGGGCCGATAGGGGGAAAGGAAAGGGCCGATAGGGGGAAAGGAAAGGGCCGATAGGGGGAAAGGAAAGGGCCGATAGGGGGAAAGGAAAGGGCCGATAGGGGGAAAGGAAAGGGCCGATAGGGGGAAAGGAAAGGGCCGATAGGGGGAAAGGAAAAGGGCCGATAGGGGGAAAGGAAAGGGCCGATAGGGGGAAAGGAAAGGGCCGATAGGGGGAAAGGAAAGGGCCGATAGGGGGAAAGGAAAGGGCCGATAGGGGGAAAGGAAACGGGCCGATAGGGGGAAAGGAAACGGGCCGATAGGGGGAAAGGAAACGGGCAGCTAGGGGAAATGGAAAAAAAAAAAAAAAAAACACAACACCACACCAGAGTTTACTGAAGCATCTTGTGCTTGAAAAACCCAGTGTGTTCACTTCAGTTTGAAAGGCATTGTGTGCACATCGCCTTAGAGGAGTTGAAAGTAGGGTTTTTAAGTTTTCATTGCGGCAAATGATGAGGGGGAAGCGATCATGTGAGCCACTATTATTAAAAAGAGGCACAAAGGGGGCACCAGTTCACTTTGGAAGCACAAAATAGAGTAAAATTTCAATATTGAGGTACCATTTTAATGTGGAGAAATAAGAGTTTCGGTGGTACCTACTACAGCGGGCAGTAAAAAGAAATGGCCCACTATTGTATGTGGATGCCCAATACGGGCTCTATTAATGCACAGCTTCTAAAATCATCCACTACATGCAGTGAAGAGGCAATGTCCCTTCTCTGTATCAGCAGACTAGGCCAGTCAGGCACCCGAGCCCAGAGTAGGCCAGTCAGGCACCCGAGCCCAGAGTAGGCCAGTCAGGCACCCGAGCCCAGAGTAGGCCAGTCAGGCACCCGAGCCCAGAGTAGGCCAGTCAGGCACCCGAGCCCAGAGTAGGCCAGTCAGGCACCCGAGCCCAGAGTAGGCCAGTCAGGCACCCGAGCCCAGAGTAGGCCAGTCAGGCACCCGAGCCCAGAGTAGGCCAGTCAGGCACCCGAGCCCAGAGTAGGTCAGTCAGGCACCCGAGCCCAGAGTAGGCCAGTCAGGCACCCGAGCCCAGAGTAGGCCAGTCAGGCACCCGAGCCCAGAGTAGGCCAGTCAGGCACCCGAGCCCAGAGTAGGCCAGTCAGGCACCCGAGCCCAGAGTAGGCCAGTCAGGCACCCAAGCCCAGAGTAGGCCAGTCAGGCACCCGAGCCCAGAGGAGGCCAGTCAGGCACCCGAGCCCAGAGGAGGCCAGTCAGGCACCCGAGCCCAGAGGAGGCCAGTCAGGCACCCGAGCCCAGAGGAGGCCAGTCAGGCACCCGAGCCCAGAGGAGGCCAGTCAGGCACCGGAGCCCAGAGGAGGCCAGTCAGGCACCGGAGCCCAGAGGAGGCCAGTCAGGCACCGGAGCTACACGTGTGACAGACAACAAAAACTCTGCCTATAGTTTAACCTGCGGCTAACGAATACCCAATAGTGAAGTTAGACACAGCCTGGTTATCTGCATTAGAAGCTGTTCAGTAAATAAATTTGTATGTATATTGCATGTTCACTCTGATTAATCTGTAACCTATTGTATTGCTTAATTGATCTGTCTTGTGTCATATCCTAATTTGTGTAATAAATCACATTTGTGAGTTACCACTGGGGTTGCCTTTGTCTATGCTGTTGCATCCTCCGAACCTGAACTTCAGTGCAATCAATCATCTAGATTACCTTAGACCTAGAGACTTCTCCTGTCTTGTTTTTAGGCTTGTGCATATTCTAAATGGTCACCTACTTTATAGAAAGGTGATAGAGATTATACACACACACACACACACACACACACACGTGGCGCCCTGGACCTCAGGGGTCACAGGTAATAACACCTACCACATTATACACACACCCCCAATCCCCTGTGAGGACACACCCGTCACCCAAAAGGGAGACCTGATGCCTCCCTCAGGGCAAGTAGGGCACACCAGGTGGGCAGCGTCAGGCGGAAAGACACGCCCACTGAGGAGACTACTGTCCTGAGGCAGGAAATACAAGGAGTCGAGTTGGAGAGAACAGTGTAGAGAGTGACAGTGACAGGAGTTGTGGAGCTGTCAGGGACCCGGGTTGGAGCCTGGGATCCCCGTAACGTCAGGCAGGTAGACGGTGGTGGCCGTCTGCAGGAGTACCGGTACAGCAACCGGCGGAACCGGGCAGAGGTTGGAGCCCGCCGGCCCTGAACCGGGAAGTCAATCGTGTATTGGAGCACCAGAAACCAGGTACTCAGACCCCGTCCTAGCTTAGAAGCCACTGAGTTTAGGCAAACTGACTGATTGCTGGCTGGACCTCACGGGTTCATTCACACCCAAAGTCCCAAAAGAAGGCAAAAGCCCACAGATACCGGGTGAGAGCCACCGCCAAGGGCCAAACATCCGACGGGCCAGCACGTGCGGGCAACCGAGGGCTCCTCCGGCAGTTCAACGCCGGGGAGCGGGCTACTGTGTCGCCCTGGGCAAGCCAGGGGACACAGGTCACAACACCACCACACCCCACACTCCAGGTAGGCACACCAATGCTAACCAAAAATCCTTGTTGCCTTCCTCCAGGAGTCTGATGATGCACACCAGGGGGTGGGCCAGGCGGTTGGCTCCGCCCACCAAGGAGGTCACAGCTCTGGAGGCGGGAAAACCAGGCAGTCAGCTCAGGGAAGAGCTTGAGAGAGGAGTCTAGTCAGGGAGGAGGAAGTAGAAGGAGTGGAGGAGAAGCCTAGATAGGGCAAAGGTAAACAACAGCTAAGTGAAAGTGAAGGAAGTAAAGTGGAAAAAGAGAAGGAAAGCCTGGAAGGTCCAGCTTTGTGTAGGGCCAGATCAGCAAGGTCAGCGACGGCGGTGACTGTCTGGAGGGGGACCGTTTGAAAGTTCCTGGAAGGACCCCGTTGGCTGTGTGCCCGGTGGTCTGGAGCAGTGTTCCGAAGGACAGTCAGCACCAGGGCAGGGGCCTCTCGGACCCCGGCAAGGCTAGGAGTCGCCAAATTTGCCGAATCCGTCAGTGAAGGGGACGTAGATCCCCCAACAACCAAGTCCCGATTGACGGCAACAGCCCAACCCGAAGCAGAGAGACACCGCCACCGCCAAGGCACCAGTTTCTCAGGGCCAGCGCCTGCGGGCAAAGTGTAGAGCTCCTCCGGCCCAGATTGCAGTCGGGGAGCGGGTAACCGGAGGGAATCCACCGCTACCATCAGTCAAAACATAGGTGCAAGGAAGAGGGACATCACCGTCACCTACCGGGAGTGCAGGTGCAGCCGTCTGTGGGACCGTCCTACCAGCCGTTTGGTTTACCGTACAAACTATGTCCATGTCTCAGGCTGAGTGAGTACCACAGTGCCGCAAGGCACAGCGCTGCCCCCGCGTCCCTGCGCCCACCAGGCCCCGCACCTCCTTCACCACCGGGCCCCGGGATCGCCAACCCCTACCCACGGAGGGGCAACACAACACCTGGCTGCTCCGCATCACCATCCCCGGGATCCCCGAATTGAGCAGCGGTGGTGAAATCACCACAACCGTGGGTGGCGTCACGAACTATAACAATCCCCCACACCCAACCACAAAACCCCCTTTCAATCACGGGCGAGGAGTGTCGCTCGAGAGACCCCGGGATCCGGCCCACCGCTCGAGCCACCACTGAGCAGCTGCCGGACCCGAGCAGAAGGGGTGAGCGTAGTGTGCCGATGTGGCGCCCCTGACCTGGTCAGGCACCACTGAGTACTGCACCCATGCTGGGGACAGTACAATACAGGTAATCCAGAAGGCTGACCGGGGTGTGGAACACAGGCGCATAGTGATCAGGTCTCACACATGTACCCATGAGGGGACCCCTGGGGATCCCAGGAGGGGGCTAAGCCTATACCTCCACTGGAATAGTGGCAGGGGGTCAAAAGCCTCCATCTCCTCTCAAGGGGTGTGGTGGAGAGTCTGGTTGCTAGGT
The DNA here is from genome assembly GCF_048569485.1 of Anomaloglossus baeobatrachus. Classification (NCBI taxonomy): domain Eukaryota; kingdom Metazoa; phylum Chordata; class Amphibia; order Anura; family Aromobatidae; genus Anomaloglossus; species Anomaloglossus baeobatrachus. The sequence continues at coordinate 49,298,264 of NC_134363.1, read as the reverse complement.
GGCGTAGGCAAGAACAGGAGAGGAGGGGCAGTGAGTCAGTTAGAGGAGAACTCCAGAGGGCTCAGTGAGGAGCAGACCTGTGGGGTTGATGCTGTCTAACAGCGCCCGCGCAGTGGCTACTGACGGGGGAGAACGGTCAACTAGGAGTGCTACCTGAAAGCCAGCTTCAGCTAGAGAGAAAGCACGGAGTGGGAAGTAAGGAGACTGCTAGAGAGCACCAGGCCCAACCGGGCGGCAGATCCCGAAGCGAAGATAGATCCAGCTTTCTTCTGCTAAACCTGCCGGTGTGGGGCTCTCAAAGCCCACACCACAACACCACAAAAGCCGCAGCCACGTAACCGCAGTGAGGGCCCATAGGTCACAGGAGGCAAGCAGCTGGAGTGGCCTGGTCCGGGGAACAAGCAAACGGCAAACAAAAGGGGGAGAGAGGCTGCAGCATCTTCCCTGGGTGACCCCCATAGGGACTCAAAGTCGGGGTCACCCCAAACCTCCAAGGGCTAAGGAAGGCGAGTCAGTAGTCACCCTCATAAAGTCAGCCTGAAGGATACCCGGTTCCCATCTGGTTCATCCCAGCTACGCCCGGGCTACTCACCCTGCCATCAAATGTGAGTAAAGCCCTTGAAAGACAGTTCTGCCTGTGTGAGTCATTCTGCGACTTGTGGTACTACAAACCTACACAGGGCCCTGGGGCTTGCCTCACTCTCAGGAGGCTACTACATCCGACTGCACCCACCATCAGCCCTAGGCGTCCCCTAACCTGCAGTGGCGGTCCCCACTGACCGCAATACTGAGAGTGGCGTCACGATCAAAACCGAAGATTCCCTACCTGTGACCAGCACCAGCCGAGTGGAGTCCCTGAAGGTAATGCACCGACACTACACCTGTGGGGCTTCACATCTGGCGTCACGAACAGGATAAGGACTAGACCTGTTCAGACAGGTGACCATGTGCCTGGGCGGTCCGCTTGGAAAATTGGAAGCGCCGCCATATTGCCACCATGAAAAGCGCGCTGAAAAACAACAGCAGCCCGCGCTGGAAGAAGTTACCGCCCACGAAGAGGTGTGGCTACCCAGAGATCCCCTGCAGAGTTCGGAGCTTGCCAGCAAAGAGAGCGGAAGCGTCCGGAGACGGCGGAGCAGAAGAGAAGCCAGCAGCTTGCTAATGAAAATGGCGTCTGAATGCAGAGACCCAGAGCCAGGCTCCGCTGCCTGGTGGTGTCGGGAGCTTGCTGAGTTCTGCGATCAACTGGAAGCCAGGGTCGGAAGGCTGATCAGAGAGGGACGCGAGGAGTTCCTATGGATGACCGCGGCGGTTCGGGCCTACGAGGAGAGAGCCGCGCACCGAGTGCCAGATCGGGCGGTGACAACTCAGACCCCGATGCTGCCAACGATGGGTGAGTCGAGTGATGCCCCGGCTAGCGCAAGTGCCCCGACCCCTACTGCCACGCCTGCGGTCCCTGAAGAGGCGCCCGGCGCGGCGACGCTGAACCAGGCCGCAGCCACGCCAGGTGCGGCCCGCCAAGACCCGGCCGCCGCAGCGATGCCCTGCTCGGCCCACCAAGACCCGGTCCCTGCAGCGATGCCCAGCCCAGCCTGCACAGACCCCATCGCAGCTGCGACGCCGATCCAGGCCGCCGCCATGCCAGGCGCGGCCCGCCAAGACCAGGCCGCCGCCATGCCAGGCGCGGCCCGCCAAGACCAGGCCGCCGCCATGCCAGGCGCGGCCCGCCAAGACCAGGCCGCCGCCATGCCAGGCGCGGCCCGCCAAGACAAGGCTCCCCAGGTTCAGGAAGTCCCTGCTAGGCAATCCCTGGTAGGTGAGGACTCCGCATACTGGCAGCTAAAAGCCGACCTGGAAGCTAAGTTCCCACGGGAGATGGTGGAGCGGTACATGCTCCCTCCGCACACCCCGAAGAGTATCCCGACAGCTCCTGCAGCAACCACGGCAAAGAGTTCCCCACCTGGGCCGACAGAAAGAAGTCCATCCCCAGCACTGCTACCCAAGGAGTGCCAGGAAGAACTAAGGGGGGGAGGAGGCCAGGAGGTTGAGGGGCTGACTCCAGAGCCATACCCAGAGCCAGAGATGCTGCCCTATTCTCGCTGGGATGAGGAAGACCTGACACCATCTGCAGAAGAAGAACTGCCCAAAAGCCTTACCTGGGAGTTTGTGAGCTGCACCCTACAGAATCCAGCCCGTAAGACACACCGCAACAGAACGCAACTATCCTCTGCACCGTCATATCCAGAGCAGAGAGAAGTCACCGTCAGAGACCTGCAAGAAAAACGAGCCCTGAGAAGGTCCAAAGCCCAGGCCAGAGGACCCCTTTTCAGAGGAGTAGTGGAGGATTTTAATCTGAGAAGTGGATATGGATTCATCGTAGCACCTGGTATCAAAGAAGGGATATTTGTCAACAGAAGAGATGTGAGAGCTCATCTGCCTCGAGGACACCCTAGCAGAAATCTAAAGATGGGAGATTCAGTCCAGTTTACTATGCATCAAGGCGAAAGAGGATTGTATGCCCTGGACGTAACACAAAGTCCTAAAGAAAGAGAAGGAAGACAAAGCAGAGAAAAAGAACCTACGGATGAGACGACCACAGACGACGATAAAGAGCAGGAAAGCAGCAGGTGCCACCGCCATACAGGCTCAAGCCCTGGTAAAGAGGAGTAAAGTAAAGTAAAGTAAGAAGTACAGAAGTTAAAGTTTTGAAAAAGTTTGTTTTGCAACGTTCTCAAGTTCAAGCATGTGCCCACAAAAACTATTGTGAGAAAAACCATAAACCTTAAGGCTATGAACTGGCTATAGCCACAAACTCTCGCAGTGTAAATAGTTACACCAGAGGGCACCACCGCCACCAGAGTCAGCCTGTTTAGGGGCTTGGCTCGTCTGCAACCAGGAGGAGCCCGTCCGTATATAGGGCCTTGGCTCACCTGCAACCAGAGAGCACGCCTGTTTATGGGGCCTTGGCTCACCACCACAAAGAGGGTACCTGGTCAGCACCAACTGTGGAGGCCGCCTCTACATCCTGCCAGAAGAGGCTGAAGGCGCGGATCCACCAGGCCAGGTATACCCTGAAGACCACCAGACCATGAAAGCCGCCTCTACATCCTGCCAGAAGTGGCTGAAGTCGCGGCCAACGTGAAAGGGTTTTGGGTGGGTTAACGGACTTGTGGGTGGAGGGTGGTGATGTATGGTACCTGGTGCTTTTAAAAATGTTTTACATGTTTTAATGTTTTATGCATTTTAAAATGTTGTCTTGCAGCCCGAGGACGTGCTGGTGATAACTAAGGGGGAATGTGGCGCCCCTGACCTGGTCAGGCACCACTGAGTACTGCACCCATGCTGGGGACAGTACAATACAGGTAATCCAGAAGGCTGACCGGGGTGTGGAACACAGGCGCATAGTGATCAGGTCTCACACATGTACCCATGAGGGGACCCCTGGGGATCCCAGGAGGGGGCAAAGCCTATACCTCCACTGGAATAGTGGCAGGGGGTCAAAAGCCTCCATCTCCTCTCAAGGGGTGTGGTGGAGAGTCTGGTTGCTAGGTGGCGTAGGCAAGAACAGGAGAGGAGGGGCAGTGAGTCAGTTAGAGGAGAACTCCAGAGGGCTCAGTGAGGAGCAGACCTGTGGGGTTGATGCTGTCTAACAGCGCCCGCGCAGTGGCTACTGACGGGGGAGAACGGTCAACTAGGAGTGCTACCTGAAAGCCAGCTTCAGCTAGAGAGAAAGCACGGAGTGGGAAGTAAGGAGACTGCTAGAGAGCACCAGGCCCAACCGGGCGGCAGATCCCGAAGCGAAGATAGATCCAGCTTTCTTCTGCTAAACCTGCCGGTGTGGGGCTCTCAAAGCCCACACCACAACACCACAAAAGCCGCAGCCACGTAACCGCAGTGAGGGCCCATAGGTCACAGGAGGCAAGCAGCTGGAGTGGCCTGGTCCGGGGAACAAGCAAACGGCAAACAAAAGGGGGAGAGAGGCTGCAGCATCTTCCCTGGGTGACCCCCATAGGGACTCAAAGTCGGGGTCACCCCAAACCTCCAAGGGCTAAGGAAGGCGAGTCAGTAGTCACCCTCAAAGTCAGCCTGAAGGATACCCGGTTCCCATCTGGTTCATCCCAGCTACGCCCGGGCTACTCACCCTGCCATCAAATGTGAGTAAAGCCCTTGAAAGACAGTTCTGCCTGTGTGAGTCATTCTGCGACTTGTGGTACTACAAACCTACACAGGGCCCTGGGGCTTGCCTCACTCTCAGGAGGCTACTACATCCGACTGCACCCACCATCAGCCCTAGGCGTCCCCTAACCTGCAGTGGCGGTCCCCACTGACCGCAATACTGAGAGTGGCGTCACGATCAAAACCGAAGATTCCCTACCTGTGACCAGCACCAGCCGAGTGGAGTCCCTGAAGGTAATGCACCGACACTACACCTGTGGGGCTTCACACCGACACCCTCCTCCCCGCCCGCGACACTACCACTGTCCAGGCAGAGGAGCCGAAAACCCACAAGAGGTGCAAGGGAAAGGGGCCACCATCAACCTCACAGGGGACACAAGCAGCCGGCTGCGGGACCCGAACTTTGGTTTACCAGTGACTCTGAGTGTGAATTAATCGTGAGCACACCAGTGCCATCCGGGCACGACACTGCACCGCAGCACGGCACCCTGCACCCCGACAAAAATACTGTCAGCAGCTGACTCTCTCCCTCCCCACCGGGCCCCGGGACACACCGCCCCTACCCACAGAGGGGCTAACATCTAGGCTGCGGCCGCAACACCGATCCCGGACGAGCCCACCTTCACTCCATCCGCAGCGGTGGTGCATCCCGTCACCACGACCCGTGCGTGGCGTCACGACCCGTAGGATGACCACGTGGCCCACCCGGCTGTGCGCCTCGTTCCACACAACCACCCCCCCATTGCCTCCCCTCTAACAGAGCGACGTGGCCCCCGGTCCGGAGGCGCTCGTGCCACCGACAACCCGAGCCCGGACCTCGAGCGGCTCGGCCTGAGCATCGGAAAAGCGACTGGGCCCCTCTCAGGGCGGTACACACAAACAGTATATAACATTCCACTGGTAAATACATAATATGCAAACAAATTAAAAAGCAATCCGGTAAGGAGTAACGCACCGGCCAGGTCTGTTGTCTTCTATATACGTGGTACATGTTTTCTTTTTAAATAATTTGGGGATCCAGCTCTGTAAATAAAGAAAAACAGAAATTAGATTTTGATAATTCAGTCATATTTCATGATTGTCCTAGGAAAAAAAAAAAATAAAAACGTTGCCAGGCTGATTAAATAATAAAATGGATAATGTGCTAGATGTGCAGAAAAGAACTTATCAGGAACCCAAGTCAAAGGTTACAGCCTCCCGTGTCCATCACTGAGTCACCGGTGTGATGGAGGTGTGACGGCTCCGCATTCAGGAGCCTCACCCTCTACATAAACAGTTTCACATTTTACTGCGAAAAGCCGGATTCTTTGTATACATTGATTACAAATGTGCTGGTAAAATAATAGATCCCGCGCCACGTCCTGCAGGTCTAATCCATCCCCTCCCCATGTTATCTCTACTTTCTTTACAGAGTGTATGTGAAGGGTTGTGGTGCATGGAGAATCTGTGGGAAGGTGCTAGAATAACCTGTCCGCTGCTAATCTCACTAATGGAGGAAGCGCGAAAATCTTATAGAAGTAATAAGAAGCTTAGAAGAGGTTATTAGAGAAATTAGAGGATTCTGCACTTAGATATGTACCGGTATAATGATCATAGAAATGTAGATTTCCGAAAATATGTTCCTAAAAATTGATGCCAATCGAATGACACTTGCTTCCCCATGTGCTGGGATCTAATGGTCTAATAATTCAAAGGACATGGGCACACAGGCAGCGCACCGGACACACAGGCAGCGCACCGGACACACAGGCAGCGCACCGGACACACAGGCAGCGCACCGGACACACAGGCAGCGCACCGGACACACAGGCAGCGCACCGGACACACAGGCAGCGCACCGGACACACAGGCAGCGCACCGGACACACAGGCAGCGCACCGGACACACAGGCAGCGCACCGGACACACAGGCAGCGCACCGGACACACAGGCAGCGCACCGGACACACAGGTGTCGCGGGCGGGGAGGAGGGTGTCGGCACACTACGCTCACCCCTTCTGCTCGGGTCCGGCAGCTGCTCAGTGGTGGCTCGAGCTGTGGGCCGGATCCCGGGGTTTCTCGAGCGACACTCCTCGCCCGTGAGTGAAAGGGGGGTTTTGTGGTTGGGTGTGGGGGATTGTTATAGTTCGGGACGCCACCCACGGTTGTGGTGATTTCACCACCGCTGCTCAATTTGGGGATCCCGGGGATGGTGATGCGGAGCAGCCAGGTGTTGTGTTGCCCCTCCATGGGTAGGGGTTGGTGATCCCGGGGCCCGGTGGTGGAGAAGGAGGTGCGGGGCCTGGTGGGCGCAGGGACGCGGGGGCAGCGCTGTGCCTTGCGGCACTGTGGTACTCACTCAGCCTGAGACATGGACACAGTTTGTACGGTAAACCAAACGGCTGGTAGGACGGTCCCACAGACTGCTGCACCTGCACTCCCGGTAGTTGACGGTGATGTCCCTCTTCCTTGCACCTATGTTTGACTGATGGTAGCGGTGGATTCCCTCCGGTTACCCGCTCCCCGACTGCAATCTGGGCCGGAGGAGCTCTACACTTTGCCCGCAGGCGCTGGCCCTGAGAAACTGGTGCCGTGGCGGTGGCGGTGTCTCTCTGCTTCGGGTTGGGCTGTTGCCGTCAATCGGGACTTGGTTGTTGGGGGATCTACGTCCCCTTCACTGACGGATTCGGCACATTTGGCGACTCCTAGCCTTGCCGGGGTCCGAGAGGCCCCTGCCCTGGTGCTGACTGTCCTTCGGAACACTGCTCCAGACCACCGGGCACACAGCCAACGGGGTCCTTCCAGGAACTTCCAAACGGTCCCCCTCCAGACAGTCACCGCCGTCGCTGACCTTGCTGATCTGGCCCTACATAAAGCTGGACCTTCCAGGCTTTCCTTCTCTTGTTCCACTTTACTTCCTTCACTTTCACTTAGCTGTTGTTTACCTTTGCCCTGTCTAGGCTTCTCCTCCACTCCTTCTACTTCCTCCTCCCTGACTAGACTGCCTGGTTTCTCCCGCCTCCAGAGCTGTGACCTCCTTGGTGGGCGGAGCCAACCGCCTGGCCCACCCCCTGGTGTGCATCATCAGACTCTGGAGGAAGGCAACAAGGATTTCTGGTTAGCATGGATGTGCCTACCTGGAGTGTGGGGTGTGGTGGTGTTGTGACCTGTGTCCCCGACACACAGGCAGCGCACCGGACACACAGGCAGCGCACCGGACACACAGGCAGCGCACCGGACACACAGGCAGCGCACCGGACACACAGGCAGCGCACCGGACACACAGGCAGCGCACCGGACACACAGGCAGCGCACCGGACACACAGGCAGCGCACCGGACACACAGGCAGCGCACCGGACACACAGGCAGCGCACCGGACAGAACCTAGTAGGAGTGGAAGCAAAAAAAAAAAAAAAAAAAAAAAAGAGAATGTAAGCTATGCCTAAAATTGTGCCAACTGCATCAGTCCAGCTGCCCAAACTGTCTGAAGACTTGTCCTTCCTTTTGCAAAGTGTCTTTGTAATGCTGAGGAATGTGAATGCAGTTCTGCAGTATAAGGCTATGTGCGCACACTGCAGATTTGGTGCAGAAATTTTCTGCATCTCATTTGCACCGTCTGGCAGAAAAACGCACAAGTTTTTGGTGCGTTTCTGCGCCATGAGTTTTTCTTAATTAAGCCAATAGCTGGAAGATTTAGATAATGGACTATAATGACAAGCTGAAGTTTTGCTCCTGGTGAGGGAAAGTCATAGATATGGAATATTAAATTAAGGGAAGGGACGGGGCGGAAGGGGACGGGACGGACGGGGCGGACGGGACGGACGGGACAGACGGACGGACGGACGGGACAGACGGACGGACGGACGGACGGGACAGACGGACGGACGGACGGGACAGACGGACGGACGGACGGGACAGACGGACGGACAGACGGGACAGACGGACGGACAGACGGGACAGACGGACGGACAGACGGACGGACGGACAGACGGACGGACGGGACAGACGGACGGACGGACGGGACAGACGGACGGACGGAAGGGACAGACGGACGGACGGAAGGGACAGACGGACGGACGGAAGGGACAGACGGACGGACGGGACAGACGGACGGACGGACGGGACAGACGGACGGACGGGACAGACGGACGGACGGACGGGACAGACGGACGGACGGGACAGACGGACGGACGGGACAGACGGACGGACGGACGGGACAGACGGACGGACGGACGGGACAGACGGACGGACGGGACAGACGGACGGACGGACGGACGGACGGGACAGACGGACGGACGGACGGGACAGACGGACTGACGGACGGGACAGACGGACGGACGGACGGGACAGACGGACAGGACAGACGGACAGGACAGACGGACGGACGGGACAGACGGACGGACGGGACAGACGGACGGACGGGACAGACGGACGGACGGGACAGACGGACGGACGGGACAGACGGACGGACGGGACAGACGGACGGACGGGACAGACGGACGGACGGGACAGACGGACGGGACAGACGGACGGGACAGACGGACGGACGGGACAGACGGACGGACGGGACAGACGGACGGACGGACGGGACAGACGGAAGGGACAGACGGACGGACGGGACAGACGGAAGGGACAGACGGAAGGGACGGATCACAAACACTCCTAACAGAGAAGCTGCCTTTGATGCCCTCTACTTCTGTAAATAACATATGCTGTATAAGTAAGGGGGGGGGGGGTCAGGGCTATACCCACCCCTGCAGGAGTAGCTAGCACACTGCAGGCTCATGTCTAATGTATCCCAATGTACTGTGTTAGTGTAAATGGCCACCAGGTGGCCATGTGACTCTTTGGGACAGCAATCCTGGCACCTGGGTGGGCAGTCAGGGAATTAAGTAAAAGTAGGAGAGCAGCGCATAAATAGGACAGTACGAGGGTGGGAGGACAGGAGAGTCCCCAGGAGGAGAAAGAGAAGACCAAAAACATTCTAATTTGCTGATCGTAAGGGTTACCCCTTGATTGCGAACACACGGGGTCCTACATGTAGAGGACTATGGATCTGCATCCCCATAAGTGGAGTATAGTTTTGGCAGTGGGGAAGGCATCCAATTCCTGGATATGAATACCCTAAGAAATCCCTGGTGGGGCTAAAAGGTCAGTGGACCCCCTTCTCAGAAGGATAGGCCCTCGCCTAAGCACTAATGGAGGAGGGTTGCCGAACGGGACCAGTCCGAGTGCAAGTGAAACCCTGTGGGTGGGACGGACGAAACCCTAGGACTGTTGGAGTCTGTTCATGCAGTTCCATGTCAGCCGGGAGGATGAGGGACCTAGTGGTGTCAGGAATGCGGTTAAATTGAATACTGAAGGGGAGTCTGGAGGGAACCCCATCGGGACCACGAATGGTGCCAGTGTGGTGCAGAGAACGGCTGTGAAGATGAGGAATAAAGTTATGAAGAAATATGCTGTAAATATCTGGAAGATCACAAGTCAATTTATTGACTTGGAGAGAGTGAAGTACAGGGGGAACATGAGTTGTATGGACTGTTTGGAAGCCATCCTTTTAGAAATTGCGCGACCAAGTGGCACGGGGTTACCGAGCGGCTGCGCAGCAGACTGGTATCTCCTGAGAACATGACGACTACCACTGCCTGCCCAGTGTCCCCCTTTACATATACGTATACACACACCTTATCACCTTATATCACTAACTGTGTTGTGGCTACAGCATAGTAAATTCTCTCAGGCTATAGGGCAAGATTATTCTGGGAATGCCCAAGATACATAGTCACTTGCGCCAAGACACCCGTATGTGGCAATGTCACGGTCTCCTGGTAATAGTACAGCTCAAGTTCAAAGGCTGAAAATAAGACATTGAGGATTATTCCCCGTCTTTGTGAGTGAATGCTTGCAGGACTGGTTTGCCGACTTTTCGCGGTGCTGAGTCACTGATCCGGGGAATACATACTAATCCTCGGGGGGGTAAGGACTTATTCCTATTCTCACACAATTAACCGTATCCCTCGAAAGCCAACATGGTGATCACCCTGGAGACAAAACACTGGTGACCGAAGAATACACAAGACTATGAAGAGCGATGGAATATAACATGAATAAAGTAGACTTGGGTAATCCCTTGTTAGGGTTCATGAACACGAGCGTATTAATCGAGAAGCGCTATGCGATTTTTTTTTATTGGATAACACCGAGGCAATGTAGATGACCGATGTTTTTTACTGACAGTATTAGTCTGAAAATAAATGGCAGCATGCAACAATCGGACTCTGAAATGGAGGAGACTCACCCCTCAAGTCTATGGGGGTCTTGCATCCTGGTGATCGTGCAAGCACAGGAGCCATGCACACGCAATCACCTCGGGAGCTCTGGCTGTCACAGTCAGGACCGGTGCCATCTTTGGCTATTTAACCTCTCTAAATGCCACGATCAATAGCAATCGTAGCATTTAGAAGCTTGAAAGAGGGACATGGCCCTCCCTCTCTCACTTGATTGTGACTCCCATGACATGATCACAGGGGCCAAATGGTTGCCGTGACAGCAGGAGGTCAAATAATAAGCTACAATACATATAATATAAAATACAATGGCCTGTTAGACTATGCCAAGAGCATGGTCTAATGGGTGCTCTGTCAGTATAGCACTCTAATGCATGTATATTGAAATGCATTACACCGGCGATCAGACTAATAAAAGTTAAAGTCCCATAGAGGGACGAAGTACAAAAAAAATAAATACAATAAAAAATATTTTATTTAATATATAATATAATATAATATAATATATATATATAAAAAATACAAATACTTATTGCAACATCAAAAATAATCAAAACAGTTCACATATTTGGTATCGCCACATCCAGAATGACAATCTATAAATGCCACACTAGTTAAGCCTTTCATTAACCACCGTAAACAAAAATTAAAAAAAAGTGGCAAAAATTAGGCTTTCATCAAACCGCAAGTAAAAACAAACATGTTGACTACAACGCGATCAAAAAGTAAAATTTAAATAAAATTGGTATCCCTGAGAAGGTTCTCTCATCCAGTGTGAAGGAGGCAAAGCATTAAAAAAAAAAAAAAAGGGGGGAAACTTTAATTTAATTACCCAGCAAAATTCTGAGAGTCACCTGGGGGGTGAAAAATGCTCACTACACTCCTAGATAAAATCCTCATGAGGTGTAGTTTCCAAGATGGGGTCACTTGTGGGGCTTTCAGCTATTCTGCCATGTATGGGGCTCTTCAAATATGACATGGTATCTGCAATTTATTCCAGCCATAAATGGTGCTTCAAAACTCAAATAGCACTCTTTCACTTCTGAACCCTGCCATGCACCCAAACAGTAGTTTTTACCACATATGAGGTATCTGTACCTTGTTCAGTCCATTTTCTCCGGTTACTCTTGAAAATGTAAAATTTGGGGTAGAAGCAACATGTAAGTGGGAAAAAGGTTTGTTTTTTTCCTTAATTTTTACAGTCTAATGTTATAAAATTCTGTGAAGAACCTGTGGGTTCAATGTGCTCACCACACATCTAGATGAATTCATAGAGGGGAGTAGTTTGCAAAATGGGGTCACTTGTTGGGGGCGGGGGGGGGGGTGTTCCACTCTTTATGCACCTCAGGGGCACTCCAAACGTGACATGCCATCCGCTACAGATTACAGCCAAATTTGCGTTCCAAAAGTCTACTGGGCTTCCTACCCTCTTGAGCCCTTCTGTGCGCCCAAAGAGTAGTTTCCAACCACATATGGGGTACTGGCGTACACAGAAGAAACTGCACAACAAATTGTATCATCCATTTTTCCTCCTACCCTTATGAAAATGCTAAAAGCAATATTTTTTTTGGGGGGGGGAAATAACAATTTTCATTTTTTTCTTCCCCGTTTGTTTTAATTCCTGTGAAGCACCTGAAGGGTTAATACATTTTTCGGATATGATTTTAAGCAGCGTGAGGGGTGCAGTTTATTAAAAAGGAGTCACTTTTGGGTATTTTGTATCACAGGTCATTTGAAAAGTGAAGTGGTCCCTAAAAAAAATTGGTTTTGTAAATTTTATTGGAAAAATGAAATATTGCTGATAATCTTTTAACCCTTGTAACTTCAGGAAATAATGTTTCAAAAATTGTGTTCATGTAAAGTAAACATGTGGGAAATTATATTTGTTATTTTGTGTGACATAACTGTATGGTTTAAGGGCATAAAAATTAAAACGTTTGAAAAATTGAAAAAGTTTTCAAAAATGTTGCCAAAATTTACCATATTTTCAAAAATTAACGTAAACATTTCGACCTAAATTAACCATTAACATGAAGGACTATGAGTCATGAAAAAATAATCTCAATCACTGGGATCCACAGTTAATCCCGCATAAAGTGACACTGGTTCAAATTGTAAAATTTGGCTGTAAGGAAGGTGAAAACAGGGTTCGGCGGTAACGGATTGCACATGGATGACAAGTGAGAATAAAAATTTGTCCCACTTTTCCTGGATGAGAATCAAACAGATTTTTTTTTTTATACTGTCGTATGACCAAAGCCTTAGGAAGACCCCCTTTCGATAAATTGTGGTTTTGGCAATATCCTACATAATCAAAGGAAACAAAAAGAAAAAAGAAAAATAAGCTGAAATCTGTAGGGAAAGTCTCCAGCAAGTGTTCAATATTCCTGCAGCGCCCCCGCAGGAGACCTAAAGCATTACACAGACCTCATATCCAACAAGGGAGAACATAATAATGCATTTTTTTAGGATATATTTTAGGAAACCAAATGTGGCGCCCTGGACAAGCCAGGGGCCACAGGTAACAACACACACACACACCCCCACCCCCCAGCAGTTCACAGCAGACATCCCCAGTGACACTTGGTTTCTTCCTCGGGCTCAGACAGAGACACCAGGTGGGTGGAGTCAGGAGATGGAGACGCCCACCCAGGAGTTTAGCTGGCCTGAGGCAGGAAACAAGCCCAGTCAAGTCCAGGGAGAGGAGGAGAGAGAAGGTCTGCAGGGAGACAGAAGCAGACAGGGGCCTAGGTTGGAGCCTAAGGCCCCTGTGCAGAGAGTGAGGCAGACGGTAGTGGCCGTCTGCGAGAGCCGGGAAGACAGTTGGTGGAACCGTAGGTAGCCGGGGCTGGGCGGTGGCCCACCGGTACTGAATCGGGGAGCCAGCTGGAAACCGGATTGCAGGAGGAGCATGCTCGGAGGTGAAAAAAAAAAAAAAAAGAGGACTTACATTACCAACCTGGGGTCAGGGGAAAACACCACAGCCGCCTGTGGGACCCGTCCATCCAGCCGTGTCTTTTACCGAGAACTGTGTCATCATTACTGGCTGAGTGAGTACCACCGTGCCGTGCGGCACAGCGCTGCCCCCGCGACCCTGCACCTCTCCAGGCCCCGTAACCCGCCTGCCAGCTCCAAAACCCTCCACGGGCCCCGGGACCACCAACCCCCCTACCCACGGAGGGGACATAACAACCAAGCTGCTCCCTGTCACCGCTCCCAGGATCCCTGTCCAGAGCAGCGGTGGTGTCACAACCTCACCACAACCGTGGGTGGCGTCACGGACAATCTCCCTTACCCAACCCCTTTTTACTGTGGAGCCTGGGATCACAGACCGGGTCACGCCACCGTGATACCCACAGAAGTGACCTCGTGGCCCGGATCTGAGTACCCCTTATCCACGGGCGTCACATTTGGCGTCACGAACAGGATCCTACCACTCTGCAGTTTGGTAGAGGTGCGCCT